>NW_020884955.1:1020669-1582163 GCF_003945725.1 Corapipo altera | reverse complement strand
AGATAGAGATAGAGATAGAGATAGAGATAGAGATAGAGATAGAGATAGAGATAGAGATAGAGATAGAGATAGAGATAGAGATAGAGATAGAGATAGAGATAGAGATGATAGAGAGAGATAGAGAAAGATGAGAGAGATGAGAGAGAGAGAGAGAGAGAGAGAAATCGTGATGAGATTAGATGAGAGGGGAAAGAGAGAGAGGCAGACAGACAGAGAAAGAGGGAAAGAGACATAGCTACAGATGCAGAGACAGAAATCCTGTGTCTTCCTTAGAAAAAAGATAATTTACATATTCTAAGTAAGCCTTATAGGGAGTTGTGAGGTTAAATTGCGTCTCAGAGTTTACCTGAGGTTGAGGGAGGTTAGTAGTGACACTGTGAGGAAGCTGCAATGATCATAGCCTGTAATCTTTCATCATGTAACACTGCCACATAGGTGACACTGCTGATACTTTCCTGTGATGGATTTATCTGAATCCAAGTCCCTTAAGGCAAAATGTTTTAAAAAAACTTAAAAAATAGACATGAAAGGGACATTGTATGAGTTTTCACAATTCTAAGAGGATATTGGATGTTCTTACTCAGATACAGTAAAGTTTCTCATTCCTCTATTCTGGGTAAGAAAATACACTGACAATATAATATCCCTGTTTTAGGGGCACTGCTATTGATTTTAGAAGGGCATTCTTCATTTGAATTTATTACTTTCCCAGTTTGCTTCATCTCAGGTTCCAATAATATTTTGCCCCAAGAAAATTTATTTCTTCTCCAGCTAAGTGTGTGTTTTCCTGCTTCACCAGCAAAATAATGATGTAAATGCATTGTAAAGAAACAAAGTAGTGCATTAGAGCCACACAGTTGCAAAGGAACTCTCTTCCTTCAGGCAAGACATCTAGCGGTGTAGTAATGCATACTTGTCTTGTGAGCCAAAAGAAGAAAATAAACATTTCATCACATATTATCTGCCTCATTTAATCCACAGTGGCTTTAATAGATAATATTCTGAACACAGTGTGCTTGAATAAGCGTGGCATTTATTGTCCTAGAACACTTACTTGGACAGGCTGGAAGCTATATGAAAGCAATTAACATTTATCATAAATCAAACCAGGCTTTTATGGCAACCAAAAGAGCACTGCTGGAAATGCCATTTATCAGACCACCACAAGGAGATGAAGAAATGGAAAAATCTTCTTTTTTTTTTTTTTTCAATTAGTAAACCTTTCAGCCAGATAACTGAAAATCAATTGACTACTTCCAAAAACTTTGACAATTCAAATATACACACAGAATAATAACTACCACAAAAGTATAACGAAGACCAAAATTGTTCAATGCTATTCAGGATACTGCAGGGAAAGTGCTGCCTATGTGCTTATTAACAAGTGTCCTTTAAGGTACATGCTAAACAGAAACAGTAGCTTATGCAAACTGTAGCACAGAGAAATCTTCTGAGATCAGAAATCCAAAGTATTTCACATGTGTATTGTCATTTTGGGCAGTAACCAGCTTGAGAAAATGGGGGATAAATGTGACAGATATGCTACCATAACTTACAAAACTAGAAGAAAAGTCTGACTTCACAGAAATTTAGAAAATCAGTTAGATGTCAAAAATTCACAGGCAGGAACCTAAGAATTTGATGTTAGTGCCTCATTTGTTTTCTTGTTGCAGCACTGACAATTCAACTTCTTTTCTCTTTCTTGACCCTTTGTCGTGTGAAGGTCTGCTATCACAATATCTGGTCTCTATTAAACTTTCAGAAAAGTGATTTTTTTTCTCCAGTGTAAAATTTTCTCTTTAATAGTTTCTTTCTCTACTCAGATATCATTGTCAGCCTAATGACTTGCACAGAGTATATGTTATTTCCCTTTCAGAATATTTCTTTCAAGTGCATCTTGTACTCCTGTAGCTGTAATGAGCAGAGTAACTTTTATCTCAATGTCAGCGTATTTAGGAATGGAAAATGCACTTGCTTCAAATGTAACTGTGAGATACATCTATATTAAAATTATACTGAATTGTAAAAAAGCTACAAACTACTAAAAAACCTAAACAAAAGAACCCTCAACAAACCACAAAAAACAAAACCCAAAACTACTGAACAGATTTCTGTTAACCTCACCAACAGTTGATTTCAAAATTACAAAGGAAATGTGAAGGAATGTGAAGAGAAGGATCTACCCATTTAATAAAAATTAGTTAACATGATATAGGTACCTTAAAACATTTTAAATAAATTGAAATACTAAAAGCTAACCACTTGTATTTCAACATACACCTGTAAAGCAGAAGCTTGTTAACAAGACAACTAGCATGCAAATGAATCAGAGGAGGTTTTGTGGAGAATCAATGATATTATAACATATATTCTGTGAATTTTCATTGCCCTTAAGAAAAGTAAAAAAATGACAATTTTCTTTCATGTTGGTTTCTTTGAGATTGAATAATCTTTCATTTTTCTTTTGTTACACTATCTGCCTAAAAGAAAAAATCCTCCATCTTCGATATCAAAAATTCATATTCTTGAGCCTCTCTCTACAGGACTTCTCTGGAGAATCAACAAAAGATACATTGATACTAAGCATTTTTTACAGCTTTTAGAAGCACTGCGGGAATAAGTTTTGCCTTTCTTTACTTTTTCTATGCTTCATCCTACTTCTGCAAAAATGGCTGTTTGTGGCAGCATTCCTGTTTCAGGATTCAGGCTTATCTTGTGTAACACTGAGGACAGCTGTTGTGTGACAGATAATGAACTGGTCACTGATTGATGCAGTCACTGGTTACATTTTCTTTGTACAGCAAGATCCCCAAAGAAAAACAGTAGACCCCCTTACACACTAAAAATAAATTGTACCTAATTTTAAATTAAATTATTCAACCTTTGAATTATAGTAAACAGAAATCTTGATAGTTTGCCTTCCCCTTCACCCATGGCATCCCTACCTTAAGACTTGGATTTATTCATGCAAGTTATTTTCTTTGTTGAATCAAGGAGATATGGAACATACCTCCCTAGTCCACTAGGGATTTTTGCTATCACCTTTAACATACACATTGCAATGAAATCATATGTCCAGCTGTCAAGATAAGACCAGTAAAAGAACTTCTACCAAGATAGTACAACCTAAAGTTGTACCATATTGACACCAGAATTTTTTAGGTTTTCTTGATTTCCCCCTTATTCATATTTTTCCCAAGAAATGTTGATGTTTCTGAGATGAATCAGTACAGTATCAGGAGATAAAGAAAAATATGCTTTAAAGTGTGTGCCTACAACGTGCAAAGAGTGAAAAGGATAGAATAAATGTGAAAATGCAAATACTCAAACCTGTATAAAATGCACATGTAGCATATGAGTTTAGGAAAAATGATAAGGGGACTTTCTGAGAAAAATAATTCTGTTTATTATAGATACTTGTCTTCAAGAATAGGGAACTGATTTTAGAGAGACATTTGTAGAAATATAACTTCCATAGCAGAGGCAGTTTTAGTTTTTTATGTTTAATACGAGCTAGATTATCAGTCTTAATCACACAGATTCAGTGCAAATCTATACTATACTAATGAACATTTCCTTCCAAACAAGCTTTCATGAGTTTATTTAAATTGCTGTGACAAAACAACATAATGAAATCGTGTGTCATCACCTTTTATACTTCAACTGCAAAGAGGGAATTTCATTTCACAGTACTGTCAATCTACCTGCACTCAAAGAGAGAATTGTAGTTCTAGCTACCCATGAACTCAATTTTTGACATTTTATATACACTTTTTTATTTGTGTGTGTGTTCGTCAGTTAAATGCTCATGTATGGTCTTGAGCTGGGTGGACAGATGATGCTGAACTTCTGGCTGAAATTTGAAGTCCTGGAAGACCATGGTCACCACAGTCCTCAGTTCTAGCTGCTGATCTTGTTTAAACCTTTTCTTACCTTCAAGATAGTTAAGACATTCTATGCTGATTTAGAGGCTTTAAACCCTAGCAAGTGAATATTTTACAGGCTAGCAGGAACTGCACATATTTACTTATCCTGACAGACATTTGCCAAGAAGCAGAACACAGGCAACAGTGTAAACCTTGTCATTTTCTGGTGTGTCACATCCTTCTTTTCATGGTCCATTAATCCTCTCAGCTCCACAGAGCCAGAGGCAAAGCAAGGCTAAAACTGAGCAAGTGCGTGGCCTGATCTCTCTTGTTTTAAGAGGAAACTATATGAATTCTTGGTGTCATTCTCTAATTGCACTGATAATGAAACAGAGTCCCCCTGTATGAGGTAATTACTGACCCAATAGACCTTGGTTCAGCCTAACAAAATCACAAGAAATCTGCTAGAAAACAATATCAAGAAAAGCAGTAATGGAGGAACAATCACTTAAGAGGACGTTTTCTTGGGACTGAAGGCACTGACTTTGAAAAGGTAAAATATTCATTTTAGTGAGTTACTTCAAAAGAAATGTTGGCAATTACTTAGCTGCTCTTCGTACTTGGTCACTTAGACCCTGAAATTAGAGCTTCACTCCAAAGAGTGGTTTAATGTTTTTAGCCTCTAAAAAGAGACTCCAATCTAAGATAGATTCATAGTCATAGTGTGTGGTTCTGTGATTAATTTGGTGCTTCAGGTTCCCAGTCAAAAAAAAAGGAAGACAATATCATTGTTATATTAACCTTGGTAGAATCTGGAGCAAGTACTAAATGGGCATTGATTTATTTCTGCAACAAAACTAGCAGCAGATATATACATTCCAGATTATCATGACTCCAGACATCCCTGGATACTTGCTGCCTTTCAAATAAGTAGTCAATCCAATATCCATGTTAGTGGAAATTTTCCCATCTATTTCCTGAAGTGCTAGGCATCCTAAATGCTGAGGGCGAAGATTTTAGAAAAAAATAATTAAGTCAAGCCAACATATATTTTTTGATATATTTTTGTAAATTACTTCCTATCACTCTACTATCCAGATTTAAGGCTGTCAACGCCAGGCAGAAAACTGACATTTTCAGTATATGTAACAAAACAAAACCCCTAATTTTTGCCAAACAATTTTTAATATGAGTAGAAAAATTGATATTTAAACTTACAACATAAAATAATTTATATCCAGTTTTATAAATATGAATTGATGGAATTTGTCACACTTGCTGATAAAACAGACTGAAAAAAGTGTATAATAGGTTAAAAGTTATTTGCTACACTGCTTTATCAGAGAACCTTTTGAAAAATATTTTCTTATAATCTAGTTTTAGCATGAAAGAAATCCAGCAAAGCTATTCCTTTCTCCACAAAGCTATTCTAAACATTTGTGTCAGACCTAAGTTACATAAGCTGCCCTTTCTCTTTTTTTTCTTAACCTGAACAAGCATGCAGTTTAAGTGAAAGAATTGAATAATAGAAATGAAGTTTTTAAAATGTTTTTAAAAAAATAATTAACGTTGTCTATTTCAAGCACACAAAAATTACAATCAAATGACCCTGTACCATATATCTGAATTAAAATTTATCAATATATTAAAGATCCATGTTGCTTTTTCTGTCTTTTAAACTTGCCTTCCAGCTTGAGCATTCCTGCTAACAATTTTTGGTATTTTCTTTCTTTATTAACAACCTATGGGGGAAAGTGGTCTTGGTTTTGTTTTTGGTTTTTTTTAATTCATAACCCTAAGTAATTTCTGCACATAACTTTAGACTTAAAGTAAAGCTCCAGGTGGAAGCATTACTGATCACCATAACAATGACAGAAATGCATTTCTAAGTTCAGTGTTTAAATAAAAAGCATCTCTGATGTTCTCAAATTTTCTCCTCTAATGTGTGTGAGAACAATACTCTCATGTAAAATATGTAATTTAATTTCAGAGCCAACAAGCTCTAAAATATTCTAAGCTGAACACTCTTCTTCTCAGCTGACAAGGTCATATTGCTCTGTTCAGAAATAAGTGCTTCAGCAGGAGAAAATTAATATGGGCAAATCAGTTTCAATCCAGTAAATACTTGAGAGAAAAATAATTGTACGTCTAAATTTTAGAATACAAAGACTTGTCCACCTTTAGTACAATAGACTAAATAACTACACACAGAAAAAATATCCTTTTATTCTTGGGAGAAAAAAATAATAATAGTCCCTATGAGACGCACAGTAATGAAGGGAATTTTCATTTCTATCCAAATACATTAATAGTGCATTCCTCAAAACATACAAAGGATTTAAGTGCATTAGACAATGTAGTCCCTGTTAAATTATATATAGAACTCCCATAAAATGTCTTTCAATGTAAAGCTTATATTCCAAGCTGCATTGTAAGAACTCTTTGAAGTTAATCATATAGATTAATGCAATACAACTGGCTTAGGAAATTGCAGTGTTTGCTGGACTACACTTTACTCAGCGTCTGTTGGTTGCACTGGAAATACATCATGCATTCTGCAAAAGAGGCAAATGTCAAGGCTCAGACACACGGCTTTAACAATTGTTCATCACATAGAACAGCTCTAGCTAAGAACCATGAACCCTCAGAATGCCAGAAAAAAAATAAGCTTCTAAAACTGATTTACATGTTTTATAGCTATTAACATGTTAATCCTTATTCCAGTTTCTAAACTCTTGAAAAAATAGATTTCAATAAGAAAGACTCCTAAAGTTGATCCATTGCTGTAAGAAATTTTACTCCTAGTACTTTACTTTAACTTTGGTACAAGTTGATGAAGTATGGGATATATACCTGGACATGGAGGTGGCTTGGAAATTGGATGAACTGTTGGGTTCAGAGGATAATGATCAGTATCACAAAGTCCAGCTGGAGGTTAGTCATTAGTGGTAGTAGACCAGAGGGGGATACTGAGGCCAATATTGCCTAACCTCTTAATGAATCATGTGGAAGACAGGTCAGGATGTACCGTCAGCAAGTTCACTGATGATACAAATTGGGAGGAGTAGTTGGTAGAGCTGATGTGTGTATTGTCATTCACAGGGACCTCAACAGGCTAGAGAAATGGACTGGCAGTAACATTCTGAGGTTCAACAGAGGGAAGTGCAAAATCTTGCACTTGGAAAGGAATGTTTCCAGGCACTAGGTGAGGCTGGAGAAGTGCAGCTGGAGCTTCTAGCTGACCCAGGAGATGGAGGAGAAGGTCTGGTGAAAGAAAGACTTTCCCTTAATAAGGTACATTGAGTTAGAGACCATGAAGTCAAACTTCAAATCCATAAGTACACGGGCCCTGGTGGGAGAGCTGAAGGAACTGTCAGACACAGAATCATAGAATATGCTAACTTGGAAGGGACTGAAAGGATCACGGAATTTCAACTTGTGGTCCTGCACAGGACCACCCCAAGAATCTCATCATGTGCCTGAGAACATTGTACAAATGCTTCTTAAACTCTATCAGGCCTGGTGCTGTGACCACTTCCCAGAGGAGCCTGTTCCAGCCCCATGACATCATTGCTAGGCCATTCTTAATATCATCTTTGAAAGGTCATGGCCATCAGCAGAGATGCCCAAGAACTGAAAATAAAGTAAATGTCACTCCAGTCTTCAAAAAGGGAAAGAAGGAGGGCACAGGGAGCTACAGGCCATCAGTCTCACCTCCATTCCTGGAAGGGTGATGGAATGACACATCCTGGAGGCCATCTCTAAGGATGTGGTAGACAAGATTATCAGGAGTAGTCAGCATTGATGCACCAAAGGGAAATCACAGGATCATTTAGCTTGGAAAAGATCTCTAAGATCATCAAGTCCAATCTTTGACCAGTCACCACCTTGTCAACTAGATCAGAACACTAACTGCCACATCCAGTTGTTTCTTGAACACCTCCAGCGGTGTTGACTCCATCACCTCCCTGTGTAGCCTGTTCCAGTGGTTAATAACACTTTCTATGAGTCATGGAAACCATGCTTAACCAACCTGATTGTCTTCTACAATAGGCTGACTGAATAGATAAGAGGAGAACAGTCGATTTTATCTACCTGGATTTCAGCAAGCCTTTCAATGCTGTCTCCCATCATATCCTCACAGACAAGGTCAGAAAGTGCAGGCTGGATGAGTGAAGAGTGAGGTGGATTGAGAAACAGGTGAATAGTTGGTCACTGAGGATTGGGAACAGTGGCACAAATCAGAAGTGGTACAAGAGTCTAGTTGGAGACCTGTCACAAGTGGTGTCCCCCAAAGTTCAGTAGTGGCCCCGGTATTGCTTAGCTTGTTCATCAATTGGTTGAATGAAGGGACAGATGCCTCCTTCAGCAAGTTCACTAATGACACAAAGCTGGGAGGAGCAGCCAAAACCCCAGAGGGCTGTGCAGCCCTTCAGAAAGACCTTGACAGGTGGAGAGTTGGGCAGAGAACAGTCTGAAATTCAACAAAGGTAAATGCGGGGTCCTGCACCCAGGAAGGAACAACCTCAGGCACCATTACAGGCTGGAACTGTACCAATTGTTTAAAAAAAAAAAAAAAAAAAAAAAAAGGAAAGAGGAAAAAAAAATCCAACCCAAAAACACCCATTCAGGTTTCTTTATGGTTTAAGAATAATTTTCTTTCAAAAGAAAATATGCATCTGTGTTCAAGTAGCATTCCCTGCGTGAAGGAAATTTGTCTTCAGCAAGTGCTGTTTTCTGAATAGTCCACAACTGAACATGACAGTTAAATATACCAGAAGCAATGGATCTGAAAGATACAAGTAGGAGCTGGAAGATATAAAAGAAGAGAGACAAGCAAGGTTTGTTTTCCATACTGGGATAATTTTCCATACTGAGGGAATTTCCACAATATTTTATCTGCTGGAAGTTAAGGAGACATTTACAACATACTGTCTAACATATGAAGACAGAAAACTTAGCACTGTGCTTCCAGAACAAAACCACGTGATCTCCAAAGACAGACAATACTGCTTAGCTTAAACAGAATAAAGCCATTGTTTTCTTTGTCTGTTCATCTTTTTATCTCTGTTTAAAGCGCTGTTCCTTGAGAAGTTAGTGTTAAAAACATAGGATGCTGATTCAGTGTTATAACACACTGAGACAGAGAGAGTACTGAAGTCCAGTGCCTTCATCAGTGGAAGCAAATGAAACCTAAGTGATCTGATTTCATCAGCCAGGCTCTGAAGGTTGATGTAAAATTGCTACAGTTTTGTAGCTGAGCAATAAATATCTGAAAAGACAGCAAGAGATAGCAAAATATCTTTCCGTCTGTCTGCTTTATAAGTTGTCTTGTACACTGTAACAATTTCTGTTAGTAAAAATGACTTCACAAACTTTAAGTTATGATGTACCAGATCTATAAGAAAGCAATATTTAAATAGACTGAAAGTCTTTTCAGATAAAAGGCACAAACAGAAATAAAAGCTTGAGATGGCAGGATGGAACCAGGCACTTAGAAAAGAAAGGAAAACTTGATAACAATGTTATTCCAAAAGCTCTCTGCGGCTGCTGTATATCCATGGTTTCTTATGCCCTGTACCAGAGAAGCAAAACATCATCATCCTGATGAAAACTGCAAATCCAAGGTTTAAAATGACTGGGATGTTAAATGTTATTGATTTTGTCTTTGTTATCAGTTTTGTGCAAGTGGTGGAAGGTTACATTGCCAACAACTGGGTGCCCTGTACCCCTTTCTCAGGCATATTCTGCTTAATAGACAAGATGAACGATGATTAATGATCTCCTGTCAGTGTACCCTCTATATGGTATAGGAGGTATTTAGGAACTCAGTCAGACAAAATATATTCATAGGAACACAGACTATTTGTGTCATAGCTGTATTCAAGAAAGTTTATGTGAAAGAATTTGCATAAAAGGCAGTACCTACCAGAGCGATTAAAATCTATAGAGGTAAAAGAGTAAGAAAGAGAAATTACTGTCTCTGGTTGTCAAAGAAGGAATAACAAAGTATAAAGAGATTATCAAAACAGCATAGACTGGTCCATTCTTGTTTTGCTCATTAAGATTTCAAAGTCCCACTTCAATGTCCAAAACCAAACTCATGTCTAGTAGCCAGTACGCAGCTATGTTTTAGATTTGTGCTGGAGACAGTCCTTTTTGCCACCCAACATGGGGCTCACAAGGTTCAAGATAATGACAGGTTAGGTTGGGATGTGCTAGACTGAATTTATAGCTGTCACTGCTGTTCAGGAGTAAATGAGGAGGCTCCTGTGCTTGCCAAGGGGGTCTCTTGCCTGGCTGTACATTGGAGTCTAGTGCTTTCACCACTTGCTGCAGTTCTGTGCTGATGATCACCTCACTCTGCTGTGCCTGGGAACATTTTGATAACAGCCTGGCAATGCTCCTGGGCTGGCAGGTGGCCAGGGTACAGCTGCTGTGTCTGTGCTGCTGCACTGGACAGGCTGGAACTTCAGTGTGAACTTGAATCAAAGGGACTGTGACCTATAGGTGAGTTAATGGCTGAGCAGGACATTCCACAGCGCCTGTGGCTGTGGATAAGTCCATATGAGAGCAGGTACATCTCAAAGCACCTGTGGCCATGGTTGTGTCTGTGTGGCAGCAGGTATAGCTTTGAAATGATTCTGACCCAAGAGTAAGTCCATCCTGAGGAAGGTACACCTCAAAACATCTCTGAGTGTCTCTGCTGCATCAAGTACACCTTGAAAAGTCAGTGGTTGTGCATGAGGTTATGCTGGAGCACTTCAAAGTGTGTGGCTATGGATAAGCCCACAAAAGAGCAGGCACAACCCTGGAGGGACTGCAAACAGAGGTAAGACCATGTCGAAGCAGGTTTTTCTGAAGGGACTATGGTTGTAATTAAGGCTATGCTGGACCAGGTATATCTCTTGGGGATTATGGTCTGTGGAGAAGACCATGCTGGAATAGTTCACCTCAGAGTGACTGTGGATGTGATAAGTCTATGCCTGAAGAGACTGTGGCTCATACATAAGGCTCTCCTTGGAGCAACTACACCCCTAAGGGACTGTAGTCTCTGAATAACTCCAAGCCAGAACAGGGGTAAGGAAAAGAGTTCATTACAATGTTAAACCCGGTAATCTGGTCGAAAGAGACCAGGGACGATTTAATGGAAACAACTTTAAATTTTTGTAACCTGTGTTTGGAGTTGCAGATTATGGGGGTTGCTATAACAGGAACCTCTTGTTAGCAGCCAGGCTAGGAGCAAGGGAAGGAGTTCATTGCTATGTTAAACCTGATGGTCTGGTCCGAAGGGACCACGGATGGAGATTGTAATGGATATACCTTTAAATTGTTGCAGCCAATGATTTGAATCATGGAATCACTAGGGTTGGAAAAGACCTCTAAGCTCATTGAGTTCAACTATTACCTAGTACATCAATGTTAGTGAAGCACACCTCCAGGTCCAAAATCCACACATTTTTTGGAACATTTTTAGGGGTGGTGACTCCACCACTTCCCTGGACAGTCTGTTCCAATGCCTGGCCATCACTTCAGTGAAAAATTTTTCCTAATATCTAATATTTACTAATAAATAGGCCCAAAGGATATAATCTCTCATTTTCCTAGTCAACACAGGTACCACTTAGGAGCTCAAATACCCCATTAGCACACTGCCAGAACTGCTAAGACTGTAGGCTTTGGAAGCATGCAAATACTCCAAGATGGCCTGTTTTTCCAATATTCTAATATTTCACATTTCACTTCTTTGCTATATCACTTTTCCATCTGATTTTTGCCAATGATATAAGATTCTAAACCCAATTTCTTACTGTTTACAGAATAAGACTTCCTTTATTTTTATTTTTTTTAGAGAAGAGCTAAAATTTCTCTTCTTTGCATGTTTATCTTACTTTCTCTTAGCAAGTTACATTTGTTTTATATGATCTTTAGTCATGCATGCTCCAGTTTGCAAGTAAAGTTCTCACAAGTATGCGATATTAGTAGCTTTGTTTCAAAACAAAGCATGTGGATGAGTCAGTAGGTTATAGAAAACCACTGCAATACAGTTAGAATGACAACAACTATAACTGTGGTTGAACAGAGAAAGTAAGGAGGAGGGAGGATGTAAATAGATGTTCCAAAGACCAAGTAATCATTTATTAAAAGAAAATAATTGTATGTGTTCCTTTTCTGTTCAATGAACTAAAATTCTAAGGCAAGATAAGTACTGGTTTTTTAAGTCATTGTGACTGTGTCCCAGGGAGAAAGCAATATTTTATCAAATTCAGTCTGATATCTTGTAGCAATTTTCAACTTTTGTGCTTTTGCTTGCATTCTTACATGGATACTTTTTCTCAGATCTATTGAAATAACCTCACCTTTGTTTTCTCCCCTGATAACTGTGATTCATCAGTCGGATTATTTGGGACACAATTTTGAGGATATATAACACGCATTCTTAGTTCAAAGCAAGATGCTTTTTGAGATTTTAATGTTGTAAATGAGTCAGCAAAAAAAATATGCTGTTTGCTCCAAGCTCTACAACAGCAATGCTGTGTTTTGGCAGGTAAAAGGTACACATCTGAATACTTGAATTGTTGTCTTTTCACAAAGGGAAGTCTAAGTACATGCCAGGAGATCAAGTAGTGGAAAATCTGGAAAAACACTCTACATAATCTACAAAATTTGAAATGAAAAAAAGTCATCCACTTTGTCCTCTTCTACACTTATAAGGCTGGGCAACACATGCAAAATCCCAAGTGCACAGCTTTCATAATTAAGCCTAAGAATAGAAAACATTTGATTTAATGCAAGTTATTGATCTAGCAGTAATAAAGATGGTGAGTGTATTGGGTTTGGTTTTGTTGTGGGGTTTGGGTGGGTTTTAAAAACATTTTCAAATATATATTTTTCTTTTATCAAGCTGGTTTTGAAAGGAATTATTCTGGAATTGTAATGCTTTCTGCATTCTGTTTCTCTTCAGTCTGTTTGTCACCCAATGGACTTGGGCACAAACGTAACCAGCTTTGAGAGGTAACCAGTGGAAACCACTCCTTCAAAGCAGAAAAGCCAAACATATTGCACAAGCGAAAGAAGAGGAAGATAATAACAGCCAATTTAAAACCCCCACATAACTAATATGCCTAAACACATAAACTGCAGCAGCTGAAATTAGAATTGCACTCAACATAGCAAGAAAAAAAAAAAAAGGAACCAAAAAATCATGAAAGTTATTTTGTATCTGTGGGACCAAGAAACAGCATACTAAGCAAGAACTAAGCCTTGAAACCAAAGTTAGGCCACAGCCTATGGGAATACGGAGTAGAAAATATAACAAAAACTTACTGAAAGTAAAAGGTAATAATGATGTAGAAAAGTACTGACAAACTCAATTGTGATATTGCTCTCCATTTGGGAAGAATCTAGCTTTTCTCTTGGTCAAAGAACACATCCATTTCTGGTAAGCCTCTGAACCTTACACTGCTGTTTTTCTCCCAGAAGAAACTTCTAATTCTAGGTGACAAAAGGGTAAGAAAGTCCTGAAGAAGCAACACTGAAAAACAATACTGATATTCCTAGTAATTTCCGTGTTTCTTCAGATCTTTGAGGGACTTTGATCCAGAATCTTTCATTCCTACAGTTCCATTTACTTTTTCAGTCAACATGCTGTCTTAGCTAAGAAGGATTTGAAACAGCTGCTTTTTAACAATCTTGAATCTGTAGCCCAAGTGTTTGTTTCACAAAAATCTGAGTAAAAAGTAGCTGTCTGACCTGAATAGATTTGTATATATTGGATTATAAAATCCATTTAACGTTTGTAATCTGTGTTTATAAACAACCAGCTTGGCCTATCACAAGCCTGCAAATCAGCTCTACCAGACTATACTGAGGTGCTTTTAATATCTGACTAAACTTCAGACTCAAACAAGTTTTTCTTTTCATCTACGTTATCAGCAATGACAGCTTGACATTGTTAAAGATCAAGCCAGTGAGTTTTCCTAAAAACATCAACCTAAATGGTGTTTCCTAAAAAAAATTAACTAAAAAAACCCCCAAGGCCCAGCAGTTTTCCATTGCCTGTTTATCATTCTGCCACCTGGTAGTGCATCTCCTGGTAGCAACCAGTTATCTTGTAAATCTAAGGGTGTTTTAGTTCCTTCCATGAATTTCTAATATGTACAGCAATAATTATAATGCTAGAGGAAAAAAGTGGGGTGACACAGATGAGTAATGCAGAACAGTATGATTTAGAGCACCAACTCTACATTTTTGGAATGTTTCAAGATATTTATGAGTCTAGAATTCTCAACTTGTAAGCAAGAAGGGAAAAAAAATTATGTAAACTTTGTAAACCCAAGCTTACTGGCCAGTTTTCAGAATTGGAAAAGAACATTTATTAATCATCCTTTCTACAGTGGGGAACAGAAGAAGTATTTCACCTGGACTGTCTGTTTCTTTCTCTATTTTAAACTGCTTTCTATGCTCCCATAAAAATATTAATCTATGAAGTTATTAAAATGGGTCAATTACTCATGCCAGTGTGATTCTAATCATATGTAGAATTAAAGAAATTATTTTTTATATTTCTCTCTGACTGATTGTTTGTTGTGTGTTTTTTTCACAAAACTGTATCTGAACACTGAGTCATTCCTTTCCATAACTTTCAGTTTTCTGTTTAAGTCAAGGCTCTTCCATACAATATTTCAATTTTTAAGAATCACTGTTTGTTGTGGCTAAATCCCAGTGGTATCTAAGTATCTTGAAACTGCTAGGTCATGTCTGCCTCCATACTCAGTAGTCTGGGGAAAAGGAAAGGAAGAATAAGTCAGTATAAAACAAACAAACAAACTAGCATGTTATGAAGAAAATTAATTCTATGCTAGGCAGGTCCAGTACATTGTTATAATTAAACATTAAGATATTAATTCCTCTACCTCATCTTACATGACAGAGAAAAGATTTTCCTGGAGCAGAACAAATGCTAAGATTGTAAAATTTTACAGTTTTACAAGAAAATACAACAGACTCAATAAAAAATATATTGTGGGAAAAAAAAAAAAAAAAGCCTTACTGAATAAAACATACATTCTCTGTCTTACCTACAAGTTTAATATACATTTAATGACATCATATGGTAGGGACAATCCCTTTGGTTAGTTGAAGTCAGCTGTCCCAGTTGTGTCCCCTCCCAACCTCCGGTGTCCTTCCAACCTCCTCACTGTGGGTGCAGAGCATGGAAAAAGAAAGTCTCGACAGTGTACGCGCACAGTTCAGCAATAACTTTGTTGTGTTATGAACACTGTTTCAGTCACAAATACAAACCACAGCACCACAAGCCTCTACAAAGAAAATTAGCTCTATCTCAGCCAGACCCAGTAGAATACCAAATGAAAAATAAAAAGCTCAGTGGGAAAAGTCCACATGATTTTATGATACTATTATATACTTAAGACTCCACAACCATACCAAAGTGCCCTTGACATTTAAAGGTATTACTCTCAAATAGGGATTAATTTTGCTGTTTCTGCTATCCATCCATGGCTGGGCTTCGTGAACGAAGATTT
This sequence comes from Corapipo altera, assembly GCF_003945725.1. Lineage (NCBI taxonomy): Eukaryota > Metazoa > Chordata > Aves > Passeriformes > Pipridae > Corapipo > Corapipo altera. The sequence continues at coordinate 1,566,751 of NW_020884955.1, read as the reverse complement.
GGGAAGGGCTCTACCCACATTTGCTACAAGCGCTCTGGTGACTTAATAGACCAATACGAGATTGACATGTCCAGTTGCAAAAGACACAGCAGAAAGACTCCTTAAGTGGTATATTCGGCAAGATATGATTCTTTCTGTGTTGTCTTTTCTCCTCAAAATTTCTGCTATAAACATTACTGTAATGAGTTGCTCCTAGCAACCATGTGTCTTGTAGGTCTTCATCTCAACAGTGCAGCACAAAAAAAGAAAAAAGTCAGTGGTAGAAAGCCATGTTTTCACTAAGAGGGAAAACCATCACTGAATTAAGTTTTACACTTGAAATTACTTTCTACTCTACTGTTTGTGTGTTTCTTTTAAATGTTAAAACAAATACAAAAAGTGGCACCACAAAGATTAGAGCCCTAAATACTTTTATCATTAAAAATGTGGGAAAAGCTTATTAACTGAAAATTGATAATATAGTCCTCATCATTTAAACTCCTTCATTGATAGCTAGTCCACACCTCTTGTGTTATGCAGATATTTTCTGGTGAGTAACAACATCCTTAATGCTTTCAGTATGTATTATCCAAATTACGATAAATACATTGTGGCATTAGTTCTAAGATGGAATTAAAAATATCAAGTGCTACAACATCTTTTTCTTCTCTTTTATTTCCCCAGTTAATAAAGAGATCATTATCATAAGACCTTCAGTACCTTTGCAAAGTTAAGGTTCTTGACAGAACCAAGAAAAAATCTCGTAGAAAAAAAAATAACCAGAGTACAGAGCATAATTATGTTTCCTGGTACTCTTGTTTAGCTATCACATATTTTGTCAGTCTTAGAGTGTCTGTTTGGCAAATGCTTGGAGCTGTGTGAACTTAACTTTCTTTACTGAACGATTTCATCAGATATAGGATCATGATTAAATTCACACAGAGAAATAATTACAGGCAGAAAAGTCCATTCAGAACTTAATCCTGGAAATTCCAAACATAGATCTGCTTCTCCATATTCATTTCTAAACTATTGCATAACGGTATACAAAAGAGTTTTTATATAAAATTTCAGATGAAAGGTATCACAATCTTTATCTAAATAAATCCAGTGGTGCTTTCATGGGTAAAAATTTATAACTTCCATAGGTTGTAAACTAGCAGGAAAACCCTGAACAGAACTGTGTCAAGGAGCTGAAAAGCTTGTTTTGAACAGCACAATGCCTGTGCAAGCCTGCATAACATCAAAATCAAAAGCATTTTTAGTACTTCAGATTCACAGTATGATTAAATAATACCCAGACCTGAATATTAATAATACATGAGAAATCTTAGAGATGTATGGGATTCTCTTCTTTGAAGAGAATATACTTCTTTGAAGTATATTTATATGTGCTGTTGCTACAGTATGTATAAAATACTTAAGTTTGTTAGTGGGTAACATGTTCTTTTAATATCAAAAAAGAGACATTTCAGATGTTGGATTTTAGGGGGTTTTTCTCTTCATGTTGGCATTTGTGCTCACGAAAGATAACTGTTTGTTTTCAAATATAGGTAAAGTGTAATAGCAACTCTCCAAAATAGCTGTTTCTTGATATACACTTGTCAGTAAAGTTCAAAATACAGTGCATCCAGAAACAACCTTTCAGAGACTCTGTTTGCAAATCTGACTCAACAAAACAAAACAAAATCAACCTGCATGCACGACACTAAGCAACAAACCCCAGTACACATGCACAAACTTTCAACTTGCTGCCAACACACAATTAAGAGACTATATAATAATCTAAACACAGTGTAATATCTAGTTGTATGATTGATGTGAAAAAAACCAAGATACCTTGGACAACTTTATCCTGTTGGATTTTTTTCCTGTTAATCACTGTAGAGGCAAAAAAGTTAGATCTTTTATGACTAGGAAGTGACATGTACGTCACTATTCATTAAAATAGTACAGAAACTTTGATTACTTTTAGCTCTGTCTTTGAGTGTATTCTGTATTTACGAAATGTGGGTTGCTCACACAGAAAAGAAATAGCTCAAAAGTATATCCTGACAAAACTGTCATACCAGTTCCTGCTTTTATTCCGATTACAACCCCAATATTTCTGCAGATTTTTCCTAAATGTTTTGGGCTGTCTCCTTCTGAGGGAAGACCAGTGCTTTTAAAAAGTATTCTTATCTATTCAGGAAATTAGTCTAAAAAATCAGATACAAATTCTAAAAGAAAAATAATTTCTGGCTATCAGCAAAGAAGATAGAACTTTCATCAAACATGTCTCCACTCAGGAACCTGAAATTCCAGCTGTTCATGGGTCTATTTACTAACTATCTCCCAATCAAACTGTACTTTGTCTGCGAGCATATTATCTCCATCTGCCTCCAAATACAGATCACATTAAACAAATAAATTACTCTAACCCCTTATTTTCAGATGTTTTGTTTTTTCACTACAGTCAAAGTGCCAGTTATACAAGATAGGTTACTAATACACAAGATATGTATGGAAGCTATGGTTATCAGTTGTTGCTGAAAAATTATCATACTGCCAAAAAATGCAGAAAGCAAACAAAAGGGCAAACAAAGTAAACAAAATCCCTAACAATCCAAAATGTCCTCCTGGCTCTGGTCATGCCTTTGACAGTAAGCATAAGAACAAATGTAATGCCCAAGAACCCAGACAATACAAGACCAAGTTAAGTACACTGACACAGTCAGAAATATTCAAAGTCCAATTGTGTTTCTCATTTAATACAATCACTATGATTTCAGTTGTATGTTTCGGCTAAAGATTTGTCACTCAACGGCATACATTTAGTGTCTTTTACATATGTATACATATATATTTAATTTATCATCTCTAATGAGATTTATTACAGTCCCATTTCATTAATTCATTAACTTCTAGAAGATCTGCAGCCTAATGACTCAGTTTTTTCCCAAAGAAAATAAAAACCGACAAACAAAAAGCCAAACCAAAACAAAAAAGGAACAGCTGTGCTAACTTCTGCCAAACTTTTCATTGTTTTTCAGACACCAATTTAAGTAGAAATTTAGGAAATAATATTTTTGGAAAAAAAATTATTTGCACCAGTATAAAGAAGGAAATCAATTTTTGAAATTTAGAGAAAGCCATTGAGTAGTTTAAAGCAAACACTGAACTTTGCTAAAAAAGAAGAGAGACTTCAGGACGTAAACTTTTTCTTTAATTCTCCTTCTCCACCTTCTCTCCCTGTCTTTTCTCTTACCCTCCCATCACTTGTCCTAAATTTGTCCTAAGCACAGTCTCATTGATGATTTGTCCTGTATTACTCATCTACCAACACAGTACCACTCACACTTTTTTATTTGCATTTCTAATTACTTTCTGGTTGATGTCTTTTTATATTAAAACAGTAGGGAACTGCAGGTGTAGATGATAATACCTAACTTTAGTGTAATGCATGTTTTACTGCTCTGTAGAGGTTAGAGAACAGATGTTGTGAGGTGTTATGTCAGTCTAGATATTTTATTAATTATAATGCTTAATAAAAAAGAAGTACCGTACTAAAATAATCTCCAGTTTCTTTAGGGACTACTCAATGCACTGGTATATCTTCTGCTAGTGAGAGATCTACCAATGCTTATGGAAACATGCAGCTCTATTTACTTTCAGTAAGCAGCCTGATGTGTTTTACAGGGCAAAAATCCACCACAAAATTGATGACTACTAGCACTTCTGTTATTGCAAAATTTATTGGAACTTGGCTAATTTCCTCCTGGACAAGTTTGTCAAACTATTTCTATCCCAAGCTTCCTTTGTGTAAATACCTGTAATCCTGTTGCTGTAACAATGTGGACATGCGCTGAATATTTAGCACTCACAAAAGATATCTCTTCTGAAAGCATAATGCTCTGGAAAACATTTCAAAAAATACCAGCTAATTTGTCTTCCTACTACCTGAATCCAGCAAGGGGTTTTGATTTGTTTAAACAATTGGACAGATGGAAGTGGACAGAGTTTAATAGAAAGGTGCAAGAATATTTGGCATCTGAGTCAGGATCAAAGCCTAGGAATATCTGAAATTTGTAACTGCTGATGAAAGGTGACTCATATTAAGCTATCTTTTTATCTGGAGTGGCTGCAAAAGTCACAGAGGGTTGTACTGCTTTTCCTCCTCTCGTAGCATTGGTTGCACAGTGCAGGAAGTTTCCAAACAACTGCACATGATAACCTGTGTATATCCAAGCAGTTCATCTGCTTGTGGGTTTTACATCCTAGAGCACTTCAAAAAGCTCCAGTAAGAGATGCTAAGGAAACCTAATGGTTCTAAAACCGCACAAAAGATTAGCATGTTATCTCCACGAAATAGCTGGATATTCCAGTTATTTTGTTTTGACATCTCTGCCACTCAAAGTCTCAGGCTCCATATATTGTGACTTTTTCTATCACTCACATATCAGGGACTAGGAAAGGGAGTATATAATGGGCAACAGGGTTTAAATGTAGCAGATAATCCCATGCTGTCAGTGACTAATGGTTTCAGCCAGCATAGTCTGAGGCAATCCCTCAGCATGGGCATGGGCACACCAGTGCTACACGACCACAGGTGGCCCATGCTTTCCATAAGTATAAAAAAACTTCACAAAGCATACTGCAAAAAAGACTTGGGACCCACTTGATCAGAAATCTCAAGGTGTATAAAATACATATCTTCAAAAGACCATGGTCCTGTCCTCATAACACAACATAAAGAGATAAATACTGGTATGTTTGTAGCTGTTAATCACTTTTTTTTCTATCTACTAGTGAGTTCATCAAATGGTAAACTTTGGTGCAGATAAACACTGCTTCATTTAAAGTGTCAGACAGCTACTAAAATGTACCCTAAAGGCACTAGAAGAATTTAATTCTGTTTCTAGTCTTAATTTAGGTAATAGTTTTCTATCAAGTTCCCATAATATTGAGAAATTATTTCTTGAATAAATAACAAATTTAATTAATGTTTTATAGAGCATATATCTCTGGAAAATAAATTGATTTTAATGGGGCTTTCAGCAAAACCTCAAGCTGTTTTCATTCCAGTGGACTGCTGACCCCCATGCACTTCACATTCAATTCCACCCCCTATTCCCACGTCCCTGCAAATACCCAGGAAAAGGTGCAAATTGAAGGATTTCTTTTCACCAGGAATGGAGTACACCATGATTCATTGCATAACTGACACCCTTCTTAAGCATTGTTTAAAAAGTAAAGTCCTTTTAGGCATAATGGTTAAAATACAGATGTCTTCTCTTTCTATAGCATGCATTCTACGTGTAGCTCCTTCATGTTGCATTCCTTTTAATACTGAATTCTCCCTCTACACACATGCACACAGACACACACACACGCATTAATGGACCACACAGCACACATTCTTCCTCAGCTTCTAAAGTACAATCAGAATAGCGATATTTGCATGAAATTTTTCTGAATGCAGTTACCAAGTAACAGATGTTTAGTCTCAAGTTAGACACAGAATTATATGATGCTTTGTAGTCAGAGGAGATAACCTTCTTTCTATTAGTGTTGCACATAGCAAAAATTCCTCAATCAGAGAGAGAAAAGAAATAAGGCAGATGAATATTTTAAATTGGTGTCATGGTTTGAGAGGGCCCCAACTTTCAAATCCCCACAAATTTGTTCAAAGGTGAGGGAAGTTTCCAGACAGGCAGAACAGACTCAGCATGGGGAAATAATATCAAAATTTATTGTTAACAGAATAAAAACTGAAAAGTAATATATACAACAATCCTAACTAATTCTCCTATGATGACAAATCTATGTATTTACAAAAATCACCCCTTCTCCCCTCATATCAGTCTAGGAAGAGAAAGAAGTGTCTCCTTCACTCTCAGGGCCATAGCTTTGATCTGTCGTAGCTGTAAAATTTCTTTCTTTCTCTCTCTTATAGGGTGTGGGGCCTCAGTAACCCGCCTCTAACCAGTCAGCTCCCACCGAGGGTGCACCATGGGCTTCAAGGGAAACACTCATTATCACCATGTTTTCACCACAGAGTACAGGGAGTTAAAGCTCCCTGCTACATGGAGGTTTCCTTCCACGAGAGTTTCAGGGGTCACCCCAAGTTTGGGGACCACCCCTCCTTCCCGGGTTCTGGGGGTTTGGCTCAGTCCCACCCCAGAATGTTCCAGTTTGGCTTCTCTCTCTCTACTGTGTTGCAAGTTCTCTCTGCAGGGCGTCCCCACATCTCTCAGTCCAGTTCCAGTTGGCTGCTGGTACCGTCTCGGCCACTCCAGGCCTGCTCTGCTCCCTGCTGTGCTTTGTTGCTGCTTCTGCTGCTGCTGCTGCTGCTGCTGCTGCTGCTGCTGCTGTTGCTGCTGCTGCTTTGGCTGCTCCTGCTGACTAAGGGTCTGGCCATCCTGGTCCAGCTCGCAGGATGCCTCTGGGCCCCTCAGTCCATCTCTGCTGCTCTGATCTCAGCTCATGTCGCCCCCTTCCTCTGCCATGGCAGGGTAGGTGGCAGCAAGACTGCTTGAAGTTTCTCTCTTCTCTGCCTGGAATTCTTTCTGCTCTGCTTTGTGATCTCTGCTGTCCCCGCCCACAGTGTGGGGAGGGAAATGGCAGGGAAACTGCTGCAGATCTGGCCCAGTCAGGCACACAGAGGCCCAGGGGATCCCCTGGTTCGGGGTCCCCTCTCGGCCACCCCTGGAGCTAATTCTTTCTGTGCTCACCTCTCACGTCTTGGCTTCAGTGTCGCACCTGGCCCCGAGCCAGGGGGGAAAAAGCCCCCGACCCCCACGGGCCGTATGGCCCTCTCTCTCCCTCTCTACCTCATGGTCTCTAATTCCTACTGCGCAGTGTATCAAAATATGTCATTTTGCAGAGGTGTAACTACAGCTTTCGATTGCCTCTGCATTGGAAGAGCCACTCTGGAGCAAATCATTTTCAGTCCCCCCAGGACAGGAGCCTCTCAAACCACGACAATTGGTGCCAGAAGAGAAGCAGAGAACTGAGAAAACTTAAAACAGGAAAAATTCTTTCACCAATGGGTCACCAGCCCATAAATGTTATGTTCAGTTTGCCATGTGCAGTCCTAGGCAGATTCGTCCCTAACTGGCAGTAATCTGGAGAAACATGTATCTGCAAAAGAATGAACCAGACAAACACATATCTAATAATAATTACTAATCTTCAAAACTAAAAATACTGCTTACCAGGTCTTCAAGGGGGAAAAAAACTGGAACAGCTGTATTATTTTGTTTATTCTGATTTTGCTTTTTTTTATAGTTGAGTACCTCTATACCAACTTGTTTTCTCTTGACCATATATTTCTGACATAGAATCAGTCTTTGGTAAAATTCTGGAAACCACTTAAGTGAGTCAAGAATTTGGAATTAGAACCCTAAAAGCCATAGAAACAAAGTATTCTTGTCATGAGTGGAAAAGAAGCTATTGTTCCCTTATGACAAAAATTTGAGTTACACTTTGTCCTCTAACTTCAGACTTGAATCTGTACTTCTTTGCTTAATGCTTAGAGATCGTTTCAGGATGATTTCTACCTCATATACTGTTGTATACAGTAACTTGTAGGAGCTTAAATGTTGTGTGATGTAAGATAAGTGCTTTTGACTAAAATCTGACAAATCACTAAGAAACTGAGAGAATTTATTTTTTAAAGTATTTCAATATTATTTTTGAAATTATCTGGAGGGTCCTGAGCAGTGCATTTAAAAAAGCTTGAATTTAGCTTTGCCTACAGGGAAATCATGATCCAGTCTTTGTCCCTCATACTTTCTGTAACTAATAAGAAAGAAGATTGGTTATTGTCACATAGAAAATAGATTGTTTAAAAGTAAGAAAAAGGTTGTTTAAATGAAGGACTGTCATTTTTCCTTAAGAATGTTTAAAGTGGTACCCAGGGTTGTTACACTGGTAGAACAGGAAGACGTTGATGGAAGCATCCCAGTCATAGATTTGCAAGTGAAAGGAAAAGACAAATAGCCTCTTTCTGAGATTTGCACGTTTTGTTGAAAGAGATGACACATTCTCTATTTTATTGATCTTCTTTGTTCACCTTCCATGGTCTTTTCTTGACTGGTAGATAATATACTCTCTCTTCAACCCTGAAAAGAAGTGATTTACTTCTCTGCTTAGTCAAAAAAAAAAAAAAAAGATAAAAATCCCTCCTACTGAAGTAGTGTCACTGCAACAGCAAAGAATATTAGTTTTAACAGGAAGAAAAAAGACCAATGGAAGTATGACTCAGTGATTTAGAAAGTACCAGTCCTATGTTCTGGTCTCACTGACCCAGCAGTTCACAAAACAAAAGAACTGAAAAGAGAGTTTTACTGCCTGAATCTAGCAGTTTGAGTAAAGAAGATTTTCAGTACAGTATGGCCTCTAAAAAAGGAGATTATCAAGAAGTATAACATTTCCTGCTGCTAGTGGACCCTACTGTAATATCTAGGAGATTGACCAATGATTTTGGGAAAAAAAATGCTATGCAGTCCTCTTATAACACTTTTCATGGCAACTGACATGTACCTGAAAAGAAAAAAATGCCAGATGATTCTTAAAAGATTTCTTCTGTCAGATTAAAAAGGAAAAACCAACCAGAAACTGATTGAAGAGATAAGATAAATTCAAGGACCAAGACAAAGACCTTCACAAAAGACTTAAGTAAAGATAATAATTGGCTGCCTCTCCAGTGTAGTTAACAATCATGATACCTTTCATAGTTCTGTGCTTTATGAGAAATTAAATTTTATATTTAATAAGCAGAGGCCACTAAATGTGTCATTTATTAAAATGATAAAATAAAATGATATCATATCGCTGCGAAAAAGTCTCAGTTTCCAGGTTTCCCAGCGTGGTGGGTTGACCCTGGCATCCCCACCAAAGCTACTCCCCCACTGCTCTCCTCAATTGAATAGAGGAAAGAAAATACAGCGAAAGGCTCACAGTCAAGATAAGGCCAGGCAGAGGTCACTGATTACCATCACAGACTCAGCTCGGGGAAAATAAACTGAATTTATTACCAATCAAATCAGAGTAGGATAATGAAAAGTAAGCCCAAATCTTACTTTTTTTTTTTTTTTAATATTAAAAAAAAAATCTAGAAAAAAAATCTCTAAAAAAAACTTACGCCACACCTTCCTCCTTTATGGACTCAACTTTACTCATAATTTCCCTAACTCCTCCTTCTCATTGGCTCAGGGGGACTGAGAATGGGACCTGTGGTCAGTTCATCACATGTTATCTCTGCTGCTCCTTTCTCCACAGGGTTAGAATTCCTCACATACTTCCCCTGCTGCGATGTGGGTACTTCCACAGGAAACAGTCCTCTATGAACTTCTACCATGTGATTCCTTCCTACAGGATGTAGTTCTTTCTGAATTGCTCCAGCATGGGTCCCTTGCACGGGATGCAATCCTTGAGGAACGTACTGCTCCAGCTTGGTTCCCTGCAAGGTCACAAGCCCCCTGTGGGCTGCAGGGGGTCAGCCTGCCTCACCACAGTCTTCATGATGGCCTGCAGGGAAATCTCTGCTCTGGTGCTTGGAGCACCTCTTTCCCTACTTTCTCCACTGGTCTTGGTGTCTGCAGGACTGTTTGTCTCGCATTTCTTGGTCTCAGTTGCATTGTACAGATTTCCTCCCATCTTCCTAAAGTACTTTATGCAAAAGGTGCTACCACCATCACTCAGTGTGGTCCAGCAGCGGGTCTGTGTTGGAGACAGCTGGCATTGGCTCCAACTTCTAGCAGCTTCTCACAGAAGCTACCCCTCTAGCACCCACCTGAAAAACCTTTCAATGCAAACCAAATACACACAGAGAACATTTTAGTGTTCAAGAAGATTTACCCATTTCAGTACAAACCAGCTCCCCCCCCAGTTACCGGCCTCCAATTTTGAAGGGTGACATTTTGAACAATTACATATTTCCTTGACAGTAAAGGAAAAAGCCATACAAACACACACACACACACACACACACACACACACACACACACACACACAGACTCACTATCAACAGATCTATCAATCAATATGGAGATTAATTTTAACCACAGTAAGTCATGTCGATAGCTATAAGATGGTAGGTAATTTTTGTAAATATTTCTTTGTAGTTTCATATGGGCATAACTTCCCAAACAAGAATTATCCATGTGATGTTCTTGTTCTTCACCAAGCTTGCAGTCTGCTCCAAGCCCTCAGTGTCATCCTGAGAAAATAGACTTTCCCTTTGCTGTGTGGCCATCTGACTGATCTATGCCTACCTCTTATTTCTTAAGAAGGAGGGCTATACTACAGATCTAAAATATAATTGGAATACAAAGAGTTACAAATAGAGTGATAACATTTATTTCCAATTCAATTTTTTAGATTTCAATTAAGCAGAAGATGGTAAGATCTCTGGCCCTACACTCAGAATAGGTGAACTACAAGGGAGAAAAAAAAGTTGTAGAGATATTATTTTCAGCAAATTAAGTTCTTAATCAATGAGTTCTCCAAAATTTTATTTCTAAATTCAAATTAAAAATCTGAAGATCTAGGTCGCAATTTTTCATGGAAATCAAGCTTGTTTATGAGCTAATTTCAGCTATAGTAGTATTCATAAAGTAATATAAAAGAATTGTATGAACAAGGCTAAAAAAAAGCACCAGGGAATTGAAAAAACCCAACACATATTGGTTCAGAATCATTAATGTAAAACAGATCCTTGTAAAAAAAAAACTTATGCAAGTTAGAAATGACAAATATGGAAATATGACTATGAGTGTTCCTAGGAAGCTTGGAACATAATTTAGAGTAAAATGAATATATCATAAATCAAAGATCAACACAGACTAAAAGGGATCTCGGCAGTTTATGTAGATCAAAGGATCTCTCTAGTTCATATGGTCCAAATGCCTGGTCCTGAAAGTGCCACTTAATAGATTGCTTATTGCTTTGTCCTATCATGTTTTGAGTATCTCCATGGATGGAGATCCAAGCATTTCTCTGCAGTCAGAGAACAACACTCCTGATAAAGATTTTTTTTTTACTTGTATCTACTGAGAATACCTTTGTACTGTCATCATGCACCTCCAGCAAGTGTGTTTCCCTTCTTGTAGCCTCTCACCAGGCAGTTGCAAACAGCGCTAAGGTCTCCTCTTCCAGGCTGAACCAGTCTAGCACCCACCACCTCCCACTGTGCACCCCATGTTCCAGCCCTGACCATCACAGGGACCCTGCACTGCCCTGTAGCAGAGTGGTTTTGTGGTTTGTCACAAAGTTCATTTCCATGATACAAATCTTAACAAACATTAAAAGAAATAAGGTAAATCAACCAAAGCTGAGTTGATGCTGTTGCACAAAACCATTAACTCTGAAACACCCCTTATCTCAACCTTATTTCTTAATCTCAGAGTGACCTGTTGTAACTTGCAGGAGGCCCCAGGAGGCAGGATGAGGAAGTAGGTGTGACAGCAAAGTTGCTTACAAAATCCCTTACTTTGGGATTCTGTATGTTGTATTGTAAATTTGGACTGCACCAAGAGAGAACAAATGCTTAGAAAAGGTAATTTAAAAATAGCAGTTTGTTGGTTACTGGGGAGCATAAGAACAAAAACTTTATTGGAAAATTGGTCTTGTTAAAAATACTTCAATTCACTTAAGTGTCCTTTATAATGTAGCTAGGCTGAGTTTACAAGGTATTAAGACAACTTTCAACCATAAAGTCAAATGCTATTCATCCAGCTTCACAGAATGGATTTTAAAATCCTCAGCATTAGGAGGCTAAATCTAGAAGGCTAAATTTAAAGGCATGGCTTTTCTAATGGATACTGTCAAAACACAGGTAGTAGTGGAAAAAAAACTGTAATATGCTTGTAAAAAATGGTATGTGGGATTTCTTTAACCTTAAAATATGGTTTAAAACATTTTTATTATGATCTATTTTTTAAAGTAGAATGGTAAATATATATTGAAAAAGAACTTTGACATCCAGACAAAATTCAAGAAAAATATGATATTTGAGACATAATCCATATGCCATTAGTGTGTATATGTGTAAACCTATATATAAGTACATATGTTTCTGTAAAACCACAGTCAAATAATTGTTTATTTAACAATCCAAAGAATTTTTTCCCATTTTTCACATTTTCCTGTTATTCATTCATGAAACACATTCTGTGTTCTCTGAGTGAATTCTAACACAACAGGGAACAAAATCCCAAAGCCTTTATATTCAGTACAAGCATTAAACATAAGAATGTTCTTTCCTGACTCTGATCCCTGGGAGCACACTGCAAGTCCTCATCTTGCAGAGCTCTGCTACAAGAAGTTCTGCTATGGTATGTCACACTGCCAAGTACCTCTGACTTGTGGGTCTTAACCACAGGCACTGTCACAGCATACTGCCAATACCTGGCCAAGACCTAGAGAAGCTCTTTAGGAAGAGAAGAGTTTTTGATTCTTTGAAGGTCCCTGCGTGTTTGCAGTTGCTTAGTTCAACTTATCAGCTATTCTGGAAGCCAGAAGACTATTATAATAAAGTACAGAAGCGAGTTTTTGGATTTTCCATTTCACTGTATGGCATGAGTGTGGTGACAGAGAAATTAAGTGAGGAAGATATATCTGAGGAAGAAAAAGCGTTTTCACCCAAGGAAGTTTTCGCTGCTAGGAAAACTAGGTCTAGAAAAATCAGTATGGGAAAATATAATTTACTACAGCTACTGATGTTTATTCTCTGCCTGTTTTGAGAAGTAGGATTCCTGTGTAGAGATAACACTTTCTCACAGACACACGGTGAGGGCCCTGCTGGGAGAGAGGGAGTCCATAAAAAGCACAGGGGAGAACACAACCTTGAAGTCATGCATGTGCAAAAGGTGTTATTATAAAAGCACCAGGGCAGAGACGTGCACACGAGTCTCTCACCTGCTACTTGATCATTCAGTGATACATTGCAATGTGTTCAGGTTCTCCAACTTCAAAATAAACTTTTCCTTAATACCTGAGCCGTGGTTTGGTTCTCTGGCTTTATCTGCATGCGTATCGATTCTTACAATGGGATAACCAAGAGAAGTACAAATCCTATGTCCCGTTTGCTCCTCACTCTCTCCGTGAAGATCGCGTGATGAGACATGCATTCACTTTTCAGGGGATTGGAACATGCTCCCCAGCATGAAGTACAGTATAGGTTAAGTAATTCAAACTGCATATGTCAAAGGTGGCATTTTAAAAATCATTACCTCAGTGATCAAGGCTCCAGCTGGCGCATTCACAGTGCAACACAGGTTTGTTGTGCCCTAGACATCTATTTCCAGTATAGGTACCATGGCCACATGTTGTTTGTACAGCTGGATAAGACCATTGTGCACACACACTGCTTTCCATGCAAGGAAACTTCAGGGCACAAGCATTGAGTCCATAAAAACGTCAACCCTTTTGGATAGTGCAAAAGCCAGGATTGAAAGATGCAAAACAGAACACACACTGTACATAACACACACAGTACACAGATTAATTAGATTTACCAGCTTTCAAGAGAAGCTTTTTCCATTGCTTTCATATTATCTGAGGGACCAGATCTACTTCACAAATATCACTAAAACAATAGTATTTAGTCATATATTGACTGAAGCACTGCATCCACTAGGCTGGTTCAAATACAGGATTAAGAAACATTAGCACAAATTCTTTCCAGTGGACTATTACATCAATAATCCACACAAATTCAATATTCAGATTCATATCCAAATACAAATTTTATGACTGGGGAACAGCTCTCTAAAGCAATAACGCTCAACCCTTTGGTGGTCACACAAAGGCCCTCATGAATCAATTGTTTTCCTCACTAAAAGCTCATGAATAAACTGGAGAGAAATGCTAAAAGAAGAAAAAATACATTCCTGAATGGAAACTATATAACAGGTCCTGAAGATGGATAGGTAGTCACTTTGGTTTTCTTTTTTATAGCCATCAGGAAACTTAATTGTGTCATTCTTAATCATAACAGCACATTATATTTTTGTACAAACCAGAATTTTCTAATACCTAAATAATAAATAATCTTTTAATTGCTTTTGCTGCCATCTACCAAGCAGTAATGGGGAGATCTATGCACTGTTTTTAAAAGTGAAGTGGTCCTTCAGTAATAAAAGGTTCAGAAACACAACTCTAGAAAAGGAATTATTAACTATGGGAACTTTTGAGAGGACAAAAATGTTCACAAATGTTATATTTTTCCCCAGTCTTCTCTATCCTGGGTATATAATTTAATAAAAGACTTAACACTTTTCTTGAAACTGAAGGGCATACTGAATTACCTATTCATTTCCATTTAATCAGCATGACTAATATATTTATTAAATTAGTTTGAATTCAAATACTGTAGTGCAAGAGTATATTAATTAAACTTAATTAGAGTAATCTTATCTGTAACAATAGTTCTTACTCCTTCATGCTTTTTGTTTGCTTATTGAAAAACCTCTGTTGCAAGATAATAAGGAATCTATAATTGTGGAACTACATATCCCTGCCACTCACACATGTTTCCTGATGCAGCTTTGTTGATTTAAATGTGACAAACTAGTCTGCCTATGTCCAGGAGGACAGTGTGATCCAAGAAAAGTGTGTCTATGTCTGGGAGGAGGGTGTGATCCCAGAAGAGTGGGAGCTCTTAATCAAAAGTTAAAGGTGGCTTCAGAAAGTCCCATCTAACCTTGAGTTCAGAACCAGTGCTAGTTTCGTCACATCCCTTTGTAAGTATCTCTGGTGACAGCACATATATTTATGGGGACCCAGCAGAGTGATGGACACCACATCCTTGGCCAAACCATTCCACATGCTGTTTCAAAAGCAATGCAATACAGTTATTCCTCATAATAAGAAAGGTAGCTGAAATCAAACCCAGGGTGTGAATAAGTCTAGGTTTTTGTCCGATATCCATTTTAAATGCTTCCTGTAACAAAACTGTCAGTGGTACCACAACAGGCTTTTGATCTCCCTTGTATAAAATATTAATCTCTCCTCTGGATACAGTTAAGCTTTCACAGAGTATTTTTATTTTTGGAAAGTGGCACCATGGTTACCAGACAGTAAAGGCAAATATAGTTTTTTCATGGTGAAGACAGCAGGATGCTGCTGCACACAACTGGCTTTCACTGTCCCTCCTCTCGAGATTTCTTCAGTGACATTGAAAAAGTTATTTTGACTGATGGTTCACAGTAACAATTGCACTGCCTTCTCTGTTTTCTAATGCACAATATAAATTAGCAGGGCCCTATTTTGAGGTTGAGCCAGGTACTAACCTTTCACCTGAAGTTAAATAGAGATAAAGATGCTAAACAAAGCAAAAATACTGTAAAAAGAGGAAAAAAAAAAAAAGGTCAGTGCTCTCAGATGGAGATCCTGAAATGGCTGTAACACCATCTCAACTCTCTAGAAGCCTGAGCAGTAAAGAGTTAATGCATTACTATTCCCCAAGCACCAATGAACCAATGACAAAATCATGGAATGACATAGAATCCTTTAGGTTAGAGAAGACTTCTGAGATCATCTAGTCCGACCTTTGATTATCATCACCTTTTCAACTAGACCATGGCACTGCTCCTTGAACACTGTTCAAGCAGACTAATTAGAACAGAATGTGCCTGGAAAGGGGGCTATACAAAGGTATGGCAACCCCTTCCTGGAGTTAGTTTTCCTGTTCAGGTCCGTGGTGACTGTGTAACATACAGTGCAAGAACAGAAGTGTGATCAAGGAGAAGGTAAGACCAATAGAGGGGGATTGAGACCCCCAAAAGCCCCTATCTTCCAGAAAGATATAGAAATATAAAGAAAGATTGGACTGTGCTTACTAACTCATGTATGTGAAGATGGAGAAACCTAACCCCAGGGTGGACAAAACTTACCTATGGGAAGGTACCTTCACTAAGCCCATGTGGCATGCCTGCAGGACTCTGGGCACACTGTTGGCTGGACCAATGGTGGACCTAGACTGATGATTCCCCTTTTCTCTCCTCTCTCACCTCCCTTTCAACTTTTGTCTCTGTTTCTTCTCTCTTTATTTTTATTCTGTTGCTATTATGGTTGTTATTAATATTGCTGTTATTAATATTATTATCTATATTATCAATGTTCTTAATATTATTGAAAAATATTAATATTATTATATGGGGTATAAGATATACCAAATTCCATGCCAAGTGTGTAGTTTGCTAATAAAACTTCCTGAGATTTTTCTTGGACCCTTTTCCCATTCTTTTTCAACCACAAGGATCTATGAATCCTAGGTGCTCCTTTCCATGTGGGAGTAGACACAGTGCCTCCCAGGGGCACTGTGAAGATAAATGGACTGTGCATCACTGAGGCACTCAGGTTTGAGGAACAGATGAACAAATTGTTGTCAGGGGTGCATCTGAACAATGTGTGGAAAACAAGACTTGGACCACACAGTGATTGATGTGGCAAAGAACAAAATGCAGCATAGCAACCAAGGGGTTTTTACTACCGTTTGTTCTGAAGCAGTGAACATGTGGCTGGGGATAAGACAATGCATCACTTTACATCACATGCAGGTGTGAAAGAAACACAATAAAGTTCCTTGGGAAGACTAAATTGGAATTTCCATAGGTTTCAGATGTTTAATTTTGTTTCCCGATTTCCATTTTATTACATATCCATGCTCAGGTTCTCGTTGCTTTCTGAGGTGTACTAATATTAAAGACTACTTCCTGTCAATTTTCAAGCTCTGAATCACAGTCTACTTCCATAACACTCTTGATTGTTTCAGATCCTAAGGCAGTACAGAATAAGCTTATCCCTCATTCCATGGCAGCTGCATCAATTTACACCTGTGAAGGACATTAGCCTGAAAACTCAGATCTGATTAGACTTTGATGACCACATATCAATTTACAGAAGAAAAAAGCCTGCCAGGTTTAATCAGAATTATCTCAAATAGCAGAATCATAGAGTCATAGAATACCCTGACTTGGAAGGATCTACAAGTATCATTGAAATCCACCTCCTGGCCCTGCACAGGACAGCCCCAAGAATCACACCATGTGCCTGAATGCATTGTCCAAATGCTTCTTGAACTCTGTCAGCCTTGGTGCTGTGATCACTTCCTTGGGGTGCCTGTCCATGCTCAACCACTCTCTAGGTGAAGAACCTTTTTCTAACATTCAATCTAAAGCTCCCCTGATACACCTTCAGGCCATTTCCACAGGTGCTGTCACTGGTCACCAGGGAGGAGATCAGTGCCTGCCCTTCCTCTCACAAGGACATTGTAGACTGCCATGAGGTCTCCCCTCAGTCTCCTCTTCTTCAGGCTGAACAAGCCAAGCGACTTCAGCCACTCCTCATATGGCTTACCCTTTGGACCATTCTCCATCTTCATGGCTCTCCTTTGGATGTTTTCTAATTAGTTCTCAGATTGCTCACCTTCTCCTTTAATTCAGTCATTTTGCATAAGTCATGCAGGAGTTATGTTCAATATTAATATAGTACCTTGCATGACTAAATGTCAGGATCTCAGTTACGTGATATGAGACTTGGATCTTCTCTTTGGAGACAGAACAGATTACAAATCCTGGTAGGTACATGAACTTTTAAAGTGCCTGTGCTGACCTTCGGTAAGTCACTCTCCAAGTACTTTTCCCATCTGTTCAATATATTCAACAATCCTTAGCATGTTTTTAGTTACATCTGAGATCCACAGGCAAAATTTTATTGCATAAGACCAAAGTTGTTTTGCTGATGGTAGGCTTGATGGTATAACTGGAGTGGGTGCAAAGGAGATCCCAACAAGGTTTTTCTCTTGCTTAACCAAGCATCACAAAGGTAGAGAATGAAAGCAGACTTACTGGGTGATCTGGGTTTGTACAGGAACTTTTGACATAGGCTCTTCAGAGAGTAGCATAATACTGTTTTTTGTCATCTAGTGCGAAAACCTTGACAGTCATTATCATGTATATGTACATATATATACATATATATAAATAAATACATTATATATATATATCACTTATATATATCACTGATAAATATATCACTTATTCTGCTTTCTTCCCAGTTAAAACAATGAATTCTAAAAGAACTTATAATGTTTATTTTAATGACATCAGAAGAAAAACTGTAGTTTTAATTTCCCACACACCTGAACCAGAACAACCACCTTCTGGAGTTACCACAGTTTGTATAGCAGTTTTACATCAAATTTTTCTTTTAAATACCTTTCTTTCAGTAAATTTGCTTAATCCATTTTAAGCAACAAACTGCATGCTGACTCAGTGTGTTTGTTTCAAATGCAAATATGTTTTAGAAGCTTGTTTTAAATAATGGATGATAAGTCACATCTGCTGGTTTTCTAGAATTAAACAAAATAGGATATTGTAGATATACTGATGATGAAAGACTTAATAGACCAGTGTGCCTGAAGGCTTGCTTATTTTCCAGCTTCATGAGGTGGGCTAACAAAACTTACTACCAGCTCACTGCTGAGGGGTTGAACTAGATGATCTTTAAAGGTCCCTTTCAACCCAACTGTTTTGTCAATCAGTTTTGCCTCCTCCCTCCCACAGTAACAAGGATGGATTTAAGGAACACAGTCACCAATCTTAAAGAATAAGTATATAAGTTTACTGTAGTGCAAAACTGTAAAGAATTACAAAAGAAACAGTGACTTATGAAAGGATACACTTAGCAATGCATCCAATCATTACTACAAAGAAAGCCTTATAGGGATTAAGAGAGAGAGAGAGATACATCACCAGTTACCCTAAACACATCACCACAATCATAATGCAGACCGTACTTCATCTGGGGAGCCCCTGATCACAGCAAAGGCCTGGAGAATCCCTTCCTGGTAACTGGGAAATCCTACACAGTGTGTCCACTCACAGGTGAGGCATCCATCTTCCCTGTGAGAGGGTCCAGCTTATGTAGTGTTCAACAAACCAGCTTACATCACTTAATTGGTGTGGAAAACAATTTGTCTTTCTTGCTCTATTGCTATTCCCCTGAGGATTGACCAAGGCCTAGGTGGAGACCAAGGGAGCATCTACTATCAAATGTTCCAGGGCCTTGACTAGTCACTAAATACAGAACGTATGGATACACTGATATCTCAAATATGAACCAAGTGCTATCACGTGAGTCTTACTGTTGTTTTCGTGGCCTTGGCTGAAAAGAAAATTACAGAATTACACCAACTCATTCTATGAGCCTGTGATTCTACATTCCCCTACAAACTGTGAGACACTACAAAGATGTTGGTTTCATATTGATGATGTAGTAACAAACTGCACAAGCTGAATACTGACTAGACTAAAGGACTGCTTATTCTTTTGTTTTCTTTCTCTGAAATTGTGGTAGTTAAGGCTTCAGAAAAACAACAAACCATCACAGGCATGTTCACACACACACATACAGTCACACACACACACACATACATGCTTCCAGCCATCTAAATCCAACTCACTTGCCATGCTACCCATTACTTTGCAGTCACAACTTGCCTCACATTCATCATGCCTATTTTCTTATTCTAATGTGTTCTTCTGTGAGCTAATATTCTTTCATTTTCCTTTGCTTCATTTTCTAAAATCTTTGCTTTCTACCTTTGCACAAACCAATATTTCCTTTAGAGACTGCAGCCTAATTGTCTGCAGCATCTGTCCCCTTGGAAAAAAGCAGGGTTAACATTCACAAATTATGCTTATATACTTGCTTTATTCCCTATGATATAGTTCTGAAGAGCAAGTATCTCATGATAATCATACATTTTTTAAGTATCAGAAGTAACAAGGCAATAAACAAAACCAGATTTTCTTAAAGCTCCAGATTGTGTGTAACAGAATTTGATGTCCCACTTCAAATAACCACTGTTTTACTTGGAGAAATGCTATTCCTACTTAGAGGAGTTCTGTACAAAGTAAGAGATGCATCTCAGCACAAAACCAAAATCTATTTCTTAATGGAAAATACTCTTATATAATTACTAATATGATTTTTCAGAAATTCTTTAAATTTGTAAACCCAAGGTTACATCTTTCTTGCATTTAAAATCTGTAAGATCAGCCCTTCTTCTACTTTCCTAACTATGCCCCAGGGAAGGAAAGAAAGAGAGAGAGAGAGAGACAGAGAGAGAGAGAGAAGGAATTCCACAAACTTTTAAAGTTTCATAAAGTCCCCATAAAGTTACAAATATTAACTAAGTATTAACTTACTCCTGAAAGAATTCCTATGGTCCCAAAATTCATGTCAAGTATGTATAGTCAAGGTTTTTCTTACACCAGGGTTTATACAGTACAAATAGGTAACTAACCAAGGTTAACATCAGCTCTTATGTGGCATCCCAGAATGTATTGTTTATTGCTACTGTGAGAAAATACATAAATTTGCAAGTCAGACAAAGCTGGACATGAATTATAATCTAAGGTTGCACAACATTAACTCATCCCCCTTCTACTTTTCATTTCAGCAAGAGATACATTGGATCTGTCTTTGTGCAATATTACAGGGTTTTCTTTATTCAGGGTCTGAGAAAATATGTATGCCTAACTTCCAAGCCAATAGGCCATGTCTAACACATCAGCTTCAGAAACTGGAGAGAAGTCACAGCACCCCAGTGAGAAAGTGTGTATCATCCATACCACAAACAGAGAGTATGAGAAAGTGTGTATCATCCATACCACCACAGCTAGTTAGCAGGAGGGCAAGAACTTGGGAGTCTAAATTCCCTGAAAGTCCATGTTTCACAAAATGATATATCAAAACCCTTTTCCTGAATTTATTTCCACCATTGTAATTATTATTTCAATACCATCTATAATTGATATTTATTATGTAAATTGTCATGTTTTCTACACATAGACACATGCATAATTTTCTTCTTTGTTTCAATTGTCTTGCTTCTCAGTGAGTCTGGGGTTTCATCATCTCTTGAATTTCATAAGTAGTAATAGTTAAAATGTTATATGTCTACTTGTAAAAGTCTAAAAAGATTTAATTCTGCATAAAAGTCTACCAGTAAAAACAAATTACTTAATTTATTCTGTTCAAAACTTATTGGATTCTCCAAATTCCCAACAGTGTTTGAAACCTCAGTTTCACTCAGATCTTCAAATAAAGTGATCTGAGTCCTTGAAAACTCCACATATAATTTTTGCAAATATGGAGACACAACAGCATTGTGGCCCCAGCTGCATGACAAAGAGTTGCATAAAACTTTCTTGCATAAATTGGAATGTGGTTTGTCTTCTCTCTTCACATTGGGGTCAGGGATTTTCAAACACATCTACCTAGCAAAACAGAAGGCCACATGTAGGTGGTAGATGTTGTTATCTCACACGTGATATGCTATATCTGCTTCTTTCTCCCTTGGAAAGGCCTACCAAGCTCTCCCCCACAGGAACAGAGACCATAGTAATTCACAAGCATAAGGATCTGAATTAAATAATTTCTTTCCTGTGTATGCCGTCTGATAATAAGCTAAACAAACAAATCCTGCTGACTGGCAGGGTTCCTTTCACAAGGATTACAGGACATTATTCAGCCTTGAAAAACAAGGCAAAAAGTAGAAAAGGAGTGCTACAAATCTGAAAAGTGACAGCCATCTCCTGTGAAATATAACCCCAATGATGATTTGAAATATTACAATTACTTTCCTTAGATTTCTCTTTACCAATACCACCTATTGCAAAGGGCAAACTGGATCAGTTGTCAAGTACTATGTTCAATAATTGCACACCTTTGATTGCAGCTGACTACTGCAATTCATGTAGAATCATGTAATATTCAGAACAGACCAGGAAATCACAACTCTTCAGATGTATCATCCCGTGAAATGGGTGACGGAGGTTCTGTGCCATCATGTTTTGTGAGCAAACTTATGGCATCCAGGGGTAGAGATTAAGTTACATTGGTTTATGTAAGTAGTTTTCAGTTTTATTCTGATGTGAATCTTTTCAAGAGTCACTCACTGTAACTAAGCAGGCATGCTTTCAAATGCTCCCCAAATCAGTGTGTTTGCATCAGTAGTATATAACAGTGATCGTGGGGCAAGAGATCATAAGTTGGTCTGTTGTTTTCATTTTGTGTCACACTAAAACTCAAGCCTTTGAAAGTCTTTTGTTAGTGACAGAGAACTTTATTCCACACACCACCCATCTATCGGAACAGACAAATATTGAGGTGCTGACACCCCGCTATTAAAAAAGCAGAATGATGGTGTCAGAATGATTTATTTCTAATGGGTTTCTGACAGCTTCCTCTATGCTAAGACAGTTCTCACACAAGAGAATATGACAGTCATGTTGGCATGTCCCTTATAATGTGTGTTATTAATGGACCTTCAGTTTACTGATTTCCCAGATAGATAATCATTCCTGAGTGGCTGCAGACTGCTGTCTGAGGTGAATAGTAGATGGCACTAAAAATTACTGGGCAATATATAGCAAGCCAAGGGATGTGGCATAGGGAAGTTCTGGCTGATATATAAATGTATTCGAGAAGCTAAAACTGTCAAATGCAAAATATCATATGATTAATTACTCTATTATATTTGTATGGGGAAAGAAAATATAAAAGAAAACTTGGGAGGGAAAGGTGAGAAAAAAGCTACTTTGTGCAAATCCATTTACATACATTGTCTTCCATTTTTGTGTGGCTCATGTCTTACAAGAAGTTGAAAAAAATATTTCATTAAAGCTGGATGCAAAGATAGTATCTAAACTCTTAAAGACATTGTTCCAAGTACCCAGCTATTGAAAATATACATCATCATACATAAGCACATGATCTGACTTCTCATTACCTGCCTTTGGTCTTTTTCCAGAGATGGCTTTTACGCAGACTTTCTAAAGAACAGCCTTTCAAGGAATTGCACTGCATGTGTACAGCACTGTCATCACAGAAACTCACTGTTGTCTTTGAGCAGTGTGTGAAGCAAGAAGTTTATTTTACAAGTGATAGCAGATGCAACACTGGTATGTGCAAGCAACCCTTGAAAGAGGAGAATTTCAGAAGCTGTTATTGCTGATTTATATTTCTACTAATTATATTGTTAAAAGCATTTAAATTCTCAATTAAACTTCTTTATTTCTGAAGAACCAAGCTGGCATTTCAGAAACAGTAAATCTATCCAAATTAACACTTCAGAATGACATCCAGACCCCATCCTTTGGACATGAAAGGACACAGGGAGGAGGCTTGCAAGTCCCTTTGGAGGCTAGGTAGATTGTAAACCCAGCTTTTTTTCCTATGGTGTATGACATAATGTTTTTTTTTAAAACTAGAACTATACGAAACGTAATTAATTTTAACTTGTTATTCTCGATCAAGAAAAAGTATGCTAAAACTCAGGAAACATATTGGTGGAACCTGTTTTGCTATTTCTGTTTTAAACCTCTGAACTTCATTTAAAGGTTAAGGTGGTATCATCAGGGGTTGTTACCACCTGAGAGTAAAAAATTAATTGCTAATGCCAAGCCAGTTCCTGCACAATTAGTACTATCTGTAGGTATGTCTCTTTAACTGGTATAACTAAACTTTAAGTCAGCTAAGCTGATTAATGACGGCTGTAGATCTGACAGAGGCACTACGAAGATGAACTAGAAATCAGCAAGGATAGCCCTTGAACTGCTGAAGAAGTTTTTATATTGCTGCTTTATAGGTGTTCTGTGGATGAAATCAGCAGAGTTCTGACTCAGTTTGACTAGGCCTGTGTGGCATGGAAGAAAGCAGTGGGCAAGCTGCTCATCATATGTTAAACAAACCTGTTGCACTACTTCTGACAGCACTACTCTTTCCTGTGCCAGTGAAGGAGGTAGTCCATTTATAGTAACTGAAATTTTAGTTTAAAAAAAATGTTGCTACACTAGGTAAAAATTAATTTCTTTACTAAATGAAACAGGCTGCAAGAAGGCTAACATGTAAGATTCAGGTGTTCAGTACAGATAAAAACTGGCAATGATTAAAAAGAGGTGATTTGTTTCCAGCTTTTTTCCAGCAGATTCAAGACTGTTTGGGGTTTTCTTGTTTGGTTGGTTGGGTTTGGGTTTTTTTGTACTTAGGCAGATACAGGTACATGCTATTTAGCTGCTCAGAAAATAAGCAGCTTTACACTCAAGAATCAAAGCCAATATTTACCCATTGCTGGTTTTCCTTTGGAGATTTTAGGATGCAAACATCCTGCTGTACAGCAAGTTTAAAGGTCAAAACTGATTTCATGCCATTTGCAGAGTTTTGTGTCAATCTCATGTGGCCCCTATGGAGTATGACTCACGGATAGAGATAACTTTAGTATACAATGCCTTTTCATTGTTAGTTAAAGCTTTAGAGTGGCCCCAAAACTTCTTCTGATTCTGTTTTCTATTTCTCCCAAGTGTACCATATTTCTGTAATACACAGCACTTTACTGAGTTCTTAATATATTTTGATTTCTAGCTGTGAGAGAAGTAAGTTTACCAGAAATCCAAGGGTCACTGGGATACGTTTCAATGAACAATCAGAAAAAATATACTAGAAAATATAGCATAATCCTTCCTTAAGAGAAATTCACTAGAATTAATCATATCCTGTAGAAATATCACAAGACCCTAATCAATCTGTGTGGATGCAACTATTTTTTGAAACCGAATCTGCTATATGTGTTAATCTTTTTAGCTTCAGTGACTCTACCTAGGTAAATTACCTCATATACTCCCAATTGGATGTGCAAAGGACATAGCACTGGGCCTTCACAAAATGTGATATTCTAGTTCCCTGCTTTAGATTAGTTTTTATTCACCTTTCAAAGAGGCAATGACTTCACTGCTGAATAATAACCTGTGACTTACAGACTGTATACATTAACAGTTATTCAGCAACTGACTGTATGTTGTATCACTCTCCTAACAATACTTAAAAAGATGCTAGACTTAGCACTGTAATTACAGTAATTTAAACTAGACTATGCATTCCAGTTAAACTAATGAAACGTAAATTAAAAATTGTTCCTGTATTTTCATCATAAACTACTGAAAGTCCTAGAGTTAAACTAAAAAAATACAAGAAATTTGAGAGCTTAAGTAAAATACTATTGTTTCTATATTTTTTCAAATAACATCTATATTCCTGGAGAGTACTGGAGTATGGCAGTGTAGCAATGTGTTTGTAAAAGTGTAAACTTCACCAGTTTCGAACAATAGCCACATCCAGTGAAATGCAAAAGAAAATTTTATTCATTTCAACAGTCCTTCTGGCCTTTCAGTTGCTAACATTAAGTACCTCTTCAGACAGCTCTTCTTAACCATTGCCTAAGATTGCACATATGCTCACATGTGGAAATGTGTTACGGGACTAGAGCTGCCTGCAGCAGCTTCTTATTGTCCCTCAAAACCAGCTGGGTTATTCTGGCTATTCATACCCTTGGGATTAGACAACTCTGCCTCTTTAAGAAGAAAGGATTATTTTCCCTTCATACTCCATACCCCTCTGTAGAATCAATTCTTTTTTTCTACCTTCTATACTTAAAGGACCACCAAATCTCATATGGTTTCTGGAGCAGGCCTGAAATTAACAAGCTCAGAAGTGTCACTGAAAGCTCTATCTAAAGGATGCGAAACAGAACAAAGTAAATGCAAGCCAATATGTTTAGGTTGTTAATATTTGACATTTACAAAAAAGTATTGGAACAGATTGAGCACTTGACCACCACCTTGGGGCAAAAAGTGCTTCTTATTTCTGACACAACAATTGTCCTCTTTTTTGAGACTTCAAAAACGTGAGTTTCAGAGATTGATACTGTTTCACGGGTATTTGCCATACCAATTACCTCCTACTTCCCACTGTCTCTTGTGAAAATGGGGTCTGAGCAGAACTCCAGACTTAAAATAAAATTAATTCTTATGACAAATGGGGGAAGTAATAATTTAGCCATCAATAAATGCCTTCAGAAGTGCTAGTCTACATCTTTAGTTCTCTGAATGCCATAAAGATTTTCAACAAGAGCATCATCTGCTTTTGACCTTTTGGTCTGATTTTATCACAGTGCAACTCTAAGAAAGAGGTTCTGCAAATCAAATATGAACAGTATATAGCAAGCGTACCAGATGTCAATTTGGAACATACATCAAAGAATCATAGAATTATAGAATCGACCAGGTTGAAAAAGGCCTCTGAGATCATCAAGTTCCAAGTGCTCTATCTGACATACACATTGAAGTGCTCTAATGTCATTGGTTGAAAGATCACGTGTTACAGTTTGAGCATTGTATTTAAGCTGGTGTTCTTTGTAACAAACTTAATTCGGTTACTGCACCTACCAGTGAGTAATTGGCTTCATGCCAAAACACACCTGTGTGTTAAAGACTTGCTTCTTGAAGCATGTCCGTCCCTCCTGGACCCCTTTGTTTTCAAGAGCGGTTTCCCGACGTACCCTCTGAACCAGTCTTCTGACCAGGCCAAAAGCTGCCCTGCAGAAGTCCTGGTTCTAAGTTTCATTGATGGCCCTCTTTGTGTCCTCGAGTATTGAAAACTCTATTATTTCATGGTCACTGTGCCCCCAGTGGCCACAGACCACCACATCAGACACATATTTTGTGTAGAACTATTCCAAACCACTTGAAGAAGCAGTCTGGCCCATTTGAATGTGTAATTTAAAAGTACCATAGATGTGTTGAGAAAAGTGAGAAATATTTTCACTTTACACATGGGAAAGCTATGCACAGATTGAATACAAATTTTGACCTAGGTTTCTTGTCAATACCCATTTTGCTGATTTGACTGGTGCACCATTTCAATAGTGACAGTTGTACTAAACCTGTGCAAGGAAAGAATTTGATCCTAGATCTGCATGCAAGAAAATAGCTATTTTTGGATCAATGAATGTATTGTTCATAGGGAGAGAAGATAAAAACACACCCAAGAGATTTTTTAACTGACTGAGAAAACCACTAATGTTATTCAGGATAAATGTGAAAAAAATGTGAAAGAAACAGTTTTGAAATTTATTTAATCAATTAATTTTGTAATTACTTAAATATGCAATATTTCCTTTCCCCAAAACTCAGGAAAAAACTCCTTGAGTCCATGGATCTTCCTTTTGCTGAAGAAATTCACAAAAAATCAAGCTGTTGAGTGATTTTTCAGGAACATCTCAAGGCCATTTACATAGACATTTTCAATATTATACAACACATTATAAAACTCATTACTTTTACAGTAGGCATGTATTTCATTTGACTGTCACTGACTTTGTAATGAAAACATTAAAACTAAATAAAACGAATCTATTAACAGTGGATTTACTGTCCCAGATTATTTGCTATGTATTATTTGACTGCTTAACTATCACAGACCATGCATAGGAAAAAAAAAAAAAAACACAAATTTTCATTACTATACTTCCTGATTTTTTGTTTGATTTGGTTTGTTTTCTCTTTTAGGTGTTCCTCATGCTGTCACCGTAATTAAATCATGTAAATAAATAAAAGAAAACTAAACAAAGGCTGCAGATGTGCAGTCGCTATAGTGCAAAGATTTTAACAGAGGTTATTCTACTCCAGGAATCTCTCAAAGTTTTTGTTTCTTCCTTATAACTTTTTTTTATTATTCTCCTCCATATATGATAAACTTCAGTCTAACTCTGTGGTTTTCTGTAGCAGAAGGCAGTTTGACTGCACACCATGCTCGGATAATATACAGCAAAGTTTCCGTACTCTCTTCTCATCATTGGTAGTGATGCCAGCTGACCCTCATATTCACGGAGTGAAGGAATAGCTCCTGTGAATGTCATGGAGTTCAATCCCTTGCTCAATCACAGATTACCCAGGTCTGTCTCCAACTGGGCCTTTGATATCTCTGAGGATGTGAGGATGGAGACCCCAAAATCTCTGTAAGCAAACTGTCCCACTGTCTTAACATTTTCTGTTAAAATATTTTCTTTGCCCTGTATTCAGATGGAATTTAGAGTCTTCTATTTTGTGACCATTGTCACTGAGCACCACTGGAAAGAGTCTGGTTTCATTATCTTTGCACTCTTCCTTCAGGTGTTTCCAAAAAATTGATAATGTCCGTACCTAAGCCTTCTCTTCTCCAGG
Organism: Corapipo altera; assembly: GCF_003945725.1. Lineage (NCBI taxonomy): Eukaryota > Metazoa > Chordata > Aves > Passeriformes > Pipridae > Corapipo > Corapipo altera. The sequence continues at coordinate 1,538,717 of NW_020884955.1, read as the reverse complement.
CTGAACAGTGCCAAGTCACTCAACTTCTCTTCAAGAAAGAAATACACTAGTCTCTTCATCACATTTGTGGTCCTTGCACAGGCTTCCTTCCCGTAAATCCATATGTTTGTCCAGCATGGAGCTGGACACAGTGCCCCAGATGTGTCTTATGAGCACTGAGTAGAAGGAAAGATGACCATCCTTGACCTGCTGACAGTGCTCCTACTAATGCAAAACAGGAGGCAGCATTACCTGGCTAGTACTGAGCTGCCGCACTTCAAGTCAGGTGGGAGTCTCCAGACTGTACACTTTTTCCCCAGCATTTGCAAAAATAGTTGCGTAAAAGGACTGTTGATTTGTCCAACATGAAATTAAAAAGCATACCTGTGGACTGAAAAAGGTTATCAATAAAAATAATATATGGAGTACTACTATTGATGATTCTTTATCTCATTTGGATTTTAACTTGCTCATATATGTATACCTAGTAAAATATAATGGCCAGTGGGACTCTGGTAATAGGACAGGCAGAACTTCTTATTCTTTTGCCATTAATTCCCCTCTGTTACACGTAGAACATCTCAGGGGGAAAAACTACTTCTTCCTTTTGCATTATATGTGGTTGAAAAAAGTAACAGATTTATCATCTTACACGGTTGAAAATAAGATGTGAAAATCAATCTCTATAAAAAAGGAGTAAGGTATGTAGCAAAATTAACAACCTAATGTCAATGGTTTTTGCTGTAATTTCCTCCTGGGAATGACTGAGTTTGTTTAAACATGTACTACTCATTGCTGTAGCAAACCTACTCTTTTTGCACTTTCAGCTTATTTGACAATAAAATAGAAATGTGTCTATTTTTATTATGCAAAATGCTGTCATTCCCTATGAAAGTATATGATATAGAGTTCTTCATACTGATGCTGCAAAATTAAATTAAAGTTTCATAAATATTTTAAATAAAAGATTCCCTGTACTGAAAATCTACAGAATTAAATCTTAAAAGTAACCCTAAAAGCTTTATTTTGGAAATATATTGCTTTCACTATACAGTCATTATTTGAGACAAGCATACGGAATCACATCTTCTAAAAGAAGATTTGGAAGTATTTGGGGTATTTGGAAGTACATAACCAAATAAACTTGCTTAACCCCAGCTTTCTGAACTGGAAGTCTATTACACATCATGTTCAGATGTAGCAAAACCAGCAAGGTATCTTCCCTTCCAATACACTTTTTACTCTGTGGTGTGAGGAATGAGAAGGAGAAACAATAAAGAATCAGGATCATTCAGTGACCAATGGACCAATTTTTCCATGCTTGGATACTTTAGTTCTTATGTATTATATAGAAAAATAATAGTTGTAGCAGTATTTGTGTTACTGTTGTCGCTGTACTTCAAAAAAACAAATAATTCAAGTGTTCTTAAAATCTTCACATGAAGAGGAGCCATCAGTTGTCTGAATACTTGTGACACATACCCATGGAAGCAGACAAGGTTTTAAATAGAAAAGAGTTGTCATTCTGCAACCAAGACAGGTTAAAGATAATAGTTCAGGAATGACTCATGAGGTACAATAATGGGAGGGTCATTTTTAATACCATCACAAGTTTATCTGTGATTAAAGAGGTAAAAGATCTATGACATTTGAGATGGGTCAGCATAAAATGTACCAAAAAATTCAGATATGAGATCACTTCCCTTCACTCTCACTGCATAATACAGGAACTGGAGATATGGTTGTGTTCTCCATGTTAGAAGTAAATGGAGAGAAGTATTCTTACTCACTATAGAAATATATTCATATGCCTGCTTCACACAATCACTGAAATGTGTTCCTCGACAACAAAGGATATTCTTCATTATCTATGGCACCTGATTTTTCCAATACAACTTTAAACAATTTAGACAAGGCAAGACTGAATTTATCAAGCCAGCTCTCATCCAGAACCCAGATATGCTCAATGTGTATGCCAAATTACATGAGTAATGCAGTTTACACCAGCTGATAATTTAGTAAGAATTTAGGTTTATAAACCCCTTAAAAAAGAGGGAAACTAAAAACATTTTTTACTATATTTGTTTATTCTCTTGCACATTTCCACAGTTTCTAATCTTTTACAAAGGAATACTTTAAGGAAATTCTTTAACTATTTCCCTAAATTATATTATGCTTTAAAATACTGTAATTGTGATTCAAGCACATGAGATTCTGATTATAGGGCCAAAGTCACAACCTCTAGATATCAAAAGGGACTTCATAAATTTTGGTATCTGGATTCTAAACAAGCTGTAAACCCCACTGAATTCCAGCATGATCTGTACCTCAGTTCTCTGCAGTAATTATATAAATAATTACTGGCATTTACTCTCATAATTAGCAAAGGGAGTGGAGCAAGGATTATCCACCTTTGCAGAACCTTAAACCAGAGGAACTGCCTTGGGCATTACATTTAACGGAAACTTGCAGTCATCATTATTGCTAAAGATTATACAGCTAACTTATTTTTGCTGAATTCACACAGCAAGTTCTCTGCCAGACAACTAATTGGTCAGTTCCCAGAATATGATATCGCTGATGTTAGTGAGACTTGGTGTAATGAGTCCTACACCTGGAGTTCTGGGATGGAGGGTTACAGGTTTTTCAGGAGGGATAGGCAGGCCAGCCAATGTGGAGGACTTGCACTGTATGAACAGAAGATGTTTGACCATTCAGTCCTTACCATTAGTGATGATATGGTTGAGTGACTCTGAATTAGGGGGATGGAAAACAAAGGAGATGTTGTAGTGGTTGTCTGCTACCGATGTGAAGTTTTTAGGAGAAAATTTGTGAAGTTTGTAGGAGATAACATCTTGTTAGAAGTACTTAATGAGTCAGATAGGAAAGACGCCCTCCTGAACTTCATATTTGTGAATAGAGAAGGACTCACGGGAGATGCAATGGTAGGTGGCTGTCTGCCACAGTTGTCATGAAATGACTGAGTTTAAAATTTTCAGTGTAATGAGTAAAAAGGTCAGAAGAGTTGCTATCCTGGGTTCCAAGACACAAAACTTAAACTGTTCAGGGAGCTCCTTAGCAGTGAACACCGAGAATCTGCCTTTGACGATTTAGGAGTCTAGGAGTGCTGATAATTTTTAAGAACCACTTTTAAAAGTTCAAGACCAGTGAATATGTCATAAGTCAAGCAAATGGGACAGAAGACCAGTTTGGCTGAACAGAATACTCCTTATGGAACTCAAGAGGAAAAAAACTGGACAATGGATCAGTCCTCAAGCCTATCAGTGTTCTGCTTCCAGAAAATCTCTATTCTGAAAAAAAATTTCTTCCTTTTTTATCTCTTTCATGCTTCATTTTCTTGTGCATCCTATGTTTAGGTTGCACATCACAAGAACAACACACTAAATAAACTGACCCAGTATTCATAGGTTCCAGATTTCTCCTTTTGTCAAACTCTTTGTATGTTCCTGAGGAAGGAAGGATGGTAAAAAGAATTACTCCCTTCACCAACTGTTGTGGTTCAATGCCAGCCAGTAACTAAGCACCCCACAGCCACTCACTTGCTCACTTACTGTTCCGCAGTAACAAAAATGTCCTTCTGTTATCAGCACTGTTTTCAGCACAAATCCAAAACACAGTCCCATACTAGATACTACGGAGAAAACTAACTTTACCCCAGCCGAAACCAGCACACCAATAAATGGAGTCCACAATTATACTTAAACTAATATCTAAGATCAAATTTGTATCAACTTTGCCAAAATTAATTAAATCTTCCTCCCATTGTGTTTTCAACACTATAGATATTGCCGCTGAAATAAGAATGCCCACTGGTTCTATCCATCTGCATTAAGGTATCAGGATTTTGCAGAGCTTTAGTGCCTTCCACCATGCATATGTAAAACTTTTAGCAAAATGAAGTTCTGATACTTATTGTTTTTCTATGATCCCCTACAGGAACAATAAATTACAACACACACACTGGCCTACAGCATCTTACAACCCTGTAAGGTAAAACATATGCAGATATTCTTCTCAAGAATTCCAAGGCAGTGGAAGGATTAAAAAAAAAAAAAGGTTTATTTCAGATGCAAGGACCATTTCGGCACCATGGTACACACAGGGCCTCCAGGGGAAAAAGGTCATGCCTCGCCTTCTCTGAGGCTTTTTGTGTCTTCTCTCTCTGCTCACCCACACTCTCTGGCCCAAGGAGGCCTTGTGCATGTCTGCAAACATGTTATCTCTGTGTATACCAGGGACAGAGACAGCTTGCTCACAACTGAGACTTTCTCTGAAATGCATAAGGGAGGAAAAAAACCATCTAGCCTGTTTCAGAAGGTGTTTTACCATCTTCCTAAGGGAGACCAGTTCTAGCTTTTCGTTACAAATTCTTCCAAAATTGTACCTGTCCCTACAAATTGTACCTGTACCCTATTGTCATGGTTTGAGATAGCCCCAAAATCCAATTCCCCCTCCCACGTCTCAACTCAATCTGAGATGGGTTTTTCCAGACAAAACAACCAGACTCAGAATGGGGGAAAGGGAATATATTACAATGACTGTACAAATAAATACTATAACACATTATACACAAAATCACAACTATCTCTACCATGACATATAGTATTTACAATGGATCAGATCTCTTCTCCCCTCCATATAAAAGTCCAGGAGGGAAAGAAGGATAGATCCCTTCCAGTCCCAAAGCAGGAATCTCTTCTAAGGCAGCAGGTCTCCTCATCTCATGCATGCAGCAATAACTGGATTGTTGTTGCTGGATCTCTGTTCAGTACACACAAGGGGGTCTCCAAGCCCCTCGGCTCTCCTTCGGTCCAAGTGAAGGCCTCACCTGTGGGCTGCCAGCAGGGACCAGACTCGCGTCACCACAGATATATCACGAAATGCAGGGGCATCTTTGTGAAAGTCCCTTCCTCAGGAGATTGAAATTCCCCTTTGCAGAGCTCCGTGCTCTGCCTCAAGGCAGCGGGGGGGCAAAGCCCTCCTCCACATTCCTCTCTGTCCCGGTCCAGCTTCCCAGGACGCTTCTCAGCTCCTCTCTGCAAGTGCTGTAGCACTCCAAGGCTCTTTCAAGTAAGAGTCCATCATCTTCCTCCTTCCAGGAGGTATCAAAGGAGTTTGGGGGGGGGGGTCTAATATCAGTTCTTACCCCCAGAACTCCGCAACTCTGTTGCAAGCTCTCTTTTCTTCGGCTCTCCTTCCAGGAGTCTTCTCTGCGGTGCTGCATGTTGTTCCTGCTGCTCTTTCGGTTCAGGTCTTATCAGTTGGCTTTTAGCCATAACTTCTGGACGCTGCCGCTGCTTCTGCTCCGTCTCTGCTCACTCACGATGGAAAACATCTCCCAGCTCACAGCTACAGACACATAGTCCAGCTTAACACTGTTCCAAGTCTCTGTAGCCCCCAACTGGGGCTGGGGGGCCCAGAGGCCCCGAGGGGCTCCGGGCCCCTTTCCTCGTGGCTACTACAACATGATTACTTCTACTACAACCAAACTACCACTCTTCTCTTCCGGTGCTTGTGATATGTTTACATTTCTGCAGGAGCGCTCATTGGACAGAACTTCAAAACTTCCAGGGGTTTCCACCCCTGGGGGTTACCACTTTTCAGCCTCTGGGGGAAAACAAGGTTCAAACCACTACACCTATATGTGCCAGAAGGGTAGAATAGAAACTACAAAACACAGTTTGGCGAAAGGAGGAAAAAATATTTCAAATTCTCTAAGTCTGATGTAGGTTTCCCACAAAAAATAAACCAAACTCATACTGCAAATGATGACCTTATTTTAAAAGAATGAAATAGATTTAGGAAGTAATATATTTGATTAAATACGGAATGAATTTAATTTAAAAGGTAAATATAGTCTGAGAGGAACTTCTATCACACAGCTAGTGAGAAAAATCATCAGGACTTCTTAAGCAAGCTTTATCCATCTTCTAATTCAAATAATATTTATACAGCAAAAACCTAAACAAATTTGGTATTCTGCTTGCCAGTAGACTAATACCCTTTCCTATATAAATGGGAAACTAAAGTCTGTTAAACCATGATACAGGTCACAGGAAAGTGATAGATGTCCCAGTAAGAACAGTTTAGATGGTACCAGTAAGCCTACACTCAAAAGTCCAGGTTTTGTGGGTGCACTGACCCATAATACAGAGCCTGTGAAGATCTTTTCATGATATTTCTTTTCACTGTTAAATTGCACTGCTTTTGCACATGTAAACTCCAAGTGTTTTTTTAACAATACAACACTGGGATAATATCTGCAGGACCCCCAAATTCACCTTCTCCTACAGTACTATTTTAGCTGTTCCTATGACCATGAAGTAAGTCTTTCCAGTTAAAATAAAAGTAAATAAAAAACTCTTTAACACAGAGGAATATGAAATGCAGACTACATCTTCATGGTTATTCAATATTGATTGCACTGAACAACAAATAAATAATTATGAATGGGAGAGAAAGGGTCTTAGCTCCTCAAATTACTCTAAAATCCACTTTATTTTAGTATGTTCCTTAGTTTTTACCAAGCACTTCCAGTGTACATGGTTTACATAACTCCACAGAGTTGTGTAAAGAATTTACTAGAATCTACAATTTATTTGTAATATAAAATGCAACAAATACATAAATCTTCATAAATTTTTAAATTTTTAATTTTTTAAAAATTTAATATTATGAGTAAAAATAATGACTAAGAAAAGACAGAACAACAGAGAGAAGACATAGCTTCAAAATCCAATACCAGTTGTTTACAGCACAGTGTTTATATCCTTAGCTAACGGTCATATTTGTTTATACAGTTATTCCTCAAAGCTAGAAAAAAAAATGCAAAAAATTTTATGTCTGATCCAGGATATCAAGCACAAAGTACAGATACTGTACATGGGTCTCAAGTCATTCTCATCCCTCTTCTCATTACTGGCAAATGTAACTTTTTTGGTTTAACATGGGATGTGTACTCTCTTTGCTCATTCTGAAGGTAACAGATACATAATAAGCAAAGCCCATGACATACAAACAATAAATGTTGCTATGCTAAGCTGGTTTTTGATTATCTATGACTCCTACTTGAACCCTCAGATTAAAAGTCTGTTTTCCTTCCTTTTGTTAATGGAACAGAAGTGAAGAAAAATATAGCAAAGACATCCGGTATGGCAGCTGGAGTGAAAGCAACAGCACATTGGGAACCATGGTAAGCTTTGGAAAGTTCCTTGCAAGCAGAAATGAAAAACCTCTGTGTTGTAGGATGAAGCTGGAAAAATAAACTGTTCACTTTGATTCCTGCAGTTAAAGTTTGTCTTTTTGTATTGGGTCTGGCTGAGCGGGAGTTCATTTCCCCACAGTAGCCCTCACAGTGCTGTGCTTTGCATTGGTAGCTAGAAGGTGTTGATAACACACGGTGTTTTGGCTCCTGCTGAACACAGCATCAGTGCTGTAACATTCCTTCCTCAGTCGAGGGCAAGATTCTCTGAGGGGACCCAAGTAGGCCAGCGGACCCAAACCAACCAAAGGGGTATTCCATACCATATGACGTCAGCTCAGATATAAGAACCAAGGCAAGGAGCAGGAAGGTGGGCATTCATTGCCTGATGGCTGCCTGCTGAGGAACCATCACGTGTGCTGAAGCCCTGCTTCTCGGGAGTGCCTGGACATTGCTGCTGATGGGAAGTAGAGAATAAACCCTGCTATCTTTTGCTTCACTTTTATGCATGCAAGCTTCTGCTTTGCTTTCGCTTTAAATAAACTGCCTTATCCCAACCCACGAGTTGTTTTTCCACCTTACTCTCTCCCCTACCCAGCTGGGAATGGGATAGAGTGATAGATCAACTGGGTGGGCACCTGGCATCCAGCCAAGGTCAACCCACCACACTTTTACTCTGAGTTTTTACTAGTTCTTCTCTTACCTACTAGAAAGAGGCAGAAAGAACAAAACAGAACATTTGGAAAACAAATACCACAGGAAAAATTTAAATTCTTCCCTGAAGAGATTGTCCTGTGCTGTTAATAAGTTTAATATGCAATGACAACTGTACTTGATAAGCATTTAGCATTAGTTGTTAACTTTCTGTTTGTGCAAATCCACAAATAATAAAAAGTAGCTTCTGTAAATAAAATTTTCAAAGCCTTTACCTTGTCAGAGGATTACATTCTATGTATCCAGATTTGTCAAAACAAAAGACTTTATCTATGCAAACAAGTGCCTAAAAATACAGTATAGCATCAAGAGTCTTGATAACACTGAACATAAATAATATTTTAGCAGAGGCACTTAATAGCACTAAATGTGTATTAATAGCTAAGAAATAAAAGACCTCCATGTGTTGATGTGAATTTAAAGGATATACAAGATCTGTTTGCAAAAGGATACCACTACTGAGGAAACTTTTCCATCTTGAAAGCAATCCAACGAATGGTTTTGAATCCTGTAGAGAAAATGAAATGTTTGTTCTGATGCAGTAGTGAAAGTACAGCCAGCATTTTGTTTTGTGCCTCAGGGGACTGAGTTGCACGAGTCTCTGGAGACAGCAGTGCTCCAGAAAGAGATGATGAGCAGCTTAGCCATTAGGGAGAATGGCATTACTGTCATATTGCTATTGCATTTTTCTTTTTTTGAAGTCCCCCAAAACTGTGGGAGATAACAGCTGCCTCACTGGCCTCAGTTAAAAACAATGGATACTGGAGTCACAGGAATGCATGTCTTATTAACAAACCCATGGCAAAAACAGTCAGACAATACAGATACTAGCACTGAATAATACAGACATAGAAAATCTCTGGGAGACCTGACTGAGTGAACTCTGTCATGGACCTGCTGTTATAGCAGGTAATATCACACTTCTTCCTACCCTTTTTCTCTTGCAAAGGAAGTGTTTTTCCCTCCTTTGGAAGGGTGTCCCAGTTGTAGTTGAGTCCAACCAGACAACCACAAGAGCAGCCCCTTCTCTGATGGAAAATGTATTTGAAATTCCTAGCTGTGTCAGTCAGATGCAGGCTCATCTGTAAAGATTGTGCCAGTTTATATCAGTTGTCTTACCTCTCCAAAGCCTGTTGTAATTTGACCCCTAAGGCACAAAATAAATACTGCAGTGCCACAGTCTCATAATCACATGGGCAAAACCATTTCTTTTTCTGTAAATTCAAGTTTGAGTCAAATTGGAAATCTTCAAACATTACTGTTGTCCAAACACTTTTCCTGTCTTCCTTACAGCCACATGAGAAGTGCTAACTTACCATTCTCACAGATTGTGCCTGCTTCAGTCCAGTCTAGTGAGAAACACTTCACAAAAAACATTTGAGCAGCTCTTTTTTTAGCTTTTAAATCAAATTAAAATATGTGGGATGGCATTGCCTTATCCTAGAGCATAAGGAATATGGAAAAAAAGTTGATGTACAGATATCTTTCCAGCTTTCCATTTCTCAAGCATACTGTGACATATTTTTGATTTACAGCAATTTCACTATATTCCTCTGAAGTCTGCTTCCTTATGCTTGCTAGTTCTTATGAACACTTTCAGAATCCTATATCACTTTCCCTAATGGTTTCCTTTCTACTCATTTTTTTGTTTTTTTTCTAGCAGTGAGAAGTGCGAAGATGATCTGCTTTAGGGACTTCGTTAGTAATATTAAGAAATTAGCTTCAAACAACGCAGTCAGATAAAAGTATTCTTGTTTTAATCTCTATGTTTTAAAATAAAAATCTAAATAATAAATTAAGAAAGTAAACACAGGAAAAAAGGTCTTATTACCCTGGACAGCAAAAGCAGACACTCAGCTACTCTCACAGCACCTGGGCAATAACAATATAGGCAAAACTCAGAGTTCTGTATAAATGGTTTTTATCATTTCACCATGATAATTTTAAGTAGAGTTGAACAACAAACTTAAACATGTCTTAGAAAATACCTAGACATTTACATTCTTGTAGGAAAGGCTTGATTTTTAATTTCTCACGTTTTCTATCCTATATGATTCAAAAGCAGCTTAAAATAACTAAGTCAATTTTTTTAAATAAATAAATAAAGCAAGAAGAGCAGCTGGTAGATAGGGACAGGCAGCAGAATAGACCCTCTGCAATCCAGGAAAAGGCAGTTAGTGACCTGCTGTCCCACTGAAATGCATGCAAATCTGTGGGACCAGACGGGATTTTGATTCTATGGTGATGAGGAAGCTGGTGGAAGAGCTCACTAAGCCAGTCTTCATAATCTAACATCAGTCCTGGCTAACTGAGGAGGTCCCAGACAACTGGAGGTTGGCCAATGTGACGCCTATCCACAAGGAGGGCTGGAAAGAGAATCTGAGAGGCTATAGGTCTGTCATCCTGACCTGGGTGCCCAGCAAGGTTAAGGAACAGATCATCTTGAGTGTGATCACATGGCACATGCAGGACAACCAGGGGATCTGGTCCAGCCAACATGGGTTTAGGAAAGGCAGTTTCTGCCTGAACAACCTGATCTCCTATTACACCAGATGACCTGCCTAGTGAATTCAACTTAAGTTTCAAATTAAACAGCTATATAGTTACAGCGGTTGTGTTATGCTGCCTTTAGTAAAGAACACTACTAAAGAGCCTTATTATTTTACGCTGCAAATGCTAATAACTTGAAGAATATATTAGAGCAATATCAAGAGAGAGGGCATTTAGACAACAAAAAGATGAAGATAGATGACAGTTTCTAAGTATATGAATAAATTCCCTATTCCTCCAGATTTGTGTGTTATATCACAAGATGAATGCTAACTACATGTAAAGAAACATTAAATTTTTAGTTATACAAAGGAGGTACACAAATCAAGTCTTGAAGGAAGAATGAAATATGGAAATGGGTCGTGACACACAGAGAACAACAATTCTGCTCTTTGCAGGCCATAGAGCATTGATCTCCAAAATATCTGATGTTATCACACAAATTACAGGCAAAAAATATTCAGCAGAGGGCTACTTGGATTTCATAAAACAGTGATGTGAACAGAATGCTGCTGAGCTGCTTTGTTCCATGATAGTAGTTTGGAAGACAGACAGGGAAAGGGAAAGAAAGGAAGGGATAAAAAACTGGGAAAAAGCAGAAATGTCAGATATCTTTCTTCATTACAGCAGTACTTTGTTTTTAAAGACAGGTTCTCCAAAGTGTGATTGCAGTGGGCAATTGCATGACAAGTTGTTCTTTAAAGGGGTCAGGTGTCTCCACTTCAACAAAAAAATTATGTGTTAAATGTAAAAATTTTTCCTGCTAGGCTTCAGTAAGATATACTACTAGTTGGTTAAGATGAGGAACTTTACAGGTTGCCAGAAATACAGAAAGGTAAGTTGTTATCTATATCAAATTCTTTGGAAACAGCTACGGGACATGAGCTTAAAAAGATTTGTTCACCTTTGCTTGATAAAGTTTCAGTGGTTGGAGAGATCAGTGCAAATATCTACTTAATGCATACATAATTCCTTGTATTTGAATTTTAGTCCTCAGTAATTACACTGAGATCAAGGGCTCTTGAATGAACATAACGGGTTTGGTTTTTTTCTTTACGTAACCTTTCTTCACAGTTTCACATTTTCACGTCAGGTCAGTGACATTATTACAGACATCATTCTCAGTGTCCATGTCAGAGATAACGTACCAGTAGTAGAAAGAATATCTGCTCAATGTCATGAAGGAAATAAATGAAAAGGAAAAACATTAAAGCTCCACAAACAGAGATCTACCATCAACTCATCTACAAACTAGATTTATGAACATCTGATACAGTATTTTTAAAAATGCATGGCACTTACTTGCTAACCCATGATGTAGCTTGAGTGTGGTTTCATTATTGCTTTTTCCTCCTGTAGGGGGTTTCTGTGGCTGGGTTTTGGTAGTGGAGAGGCTACAGGAGTGGCTTCTGTTAGAAGTTTCCAGAAGCTTCCCCTGTCCCGTGGAGCCAATGCCAGCCGGCTCCAGGACAGACTTCCTGCCGCTGGCCAAGGCTGAGCCAATGAAGAGTAACAGTAATGCCTCTATGATAACATATTTAAGAACAGAAGGTTGTTCCACAGAAAGAATTCCAACCAGGGAAGAGCGGAGTGAGAATATGGGAACAACAACGTAGACAACAAGGTCAGTGCGGAAGGAGGGGCAGGAGATGCTCCAGGTGCCAGAGCTGAGGCCCTGCAGCCTGTGGTGCAGACCAGGGTGGGGCAGCTGTGCCCCTGCAGCCCATTGAAGAGCATCGGGGTGCAGAGACCCACCTGCAGCCCGTGGAGGAGCCCAGGCTGGAGCAGGTGGATACGTGAAGGAAGCTGTGACTCTGTGGGAGGTCCAAGATGGATTAGGGTCCTGCCAGAAACCTGCAGCCCCTGGAGACGGAAGCCCACGCCAGAGCAGGTTTTTCCCGGGTAGCACTTCTAGCCCTGTGGGGGACCCACTCCGATACCACTCATTGGTGAAGGACTGCACCCCATGGAGGAGGGACCCACAGGACAGCAGTTTGGGAAGAACTGCTGCCCGAGGGATGGACTCACGTTGGAGAGGTCCATCAAGGACTGTCTCCTGTGGAGGGACCCCACAGGAGCAGAGGAAGGATTCCTCTCCCTGAGCAGTGGCAGAAACTACTGTCTGTAACCCCTATTCCCATCCCCCTGCACCACTGGGGGGAGGAGGGAGAACTTGGAATTGGGGGTGGGGGGAAGGTGTTTTTAAGATTATTTTATTTTTCACTCTTTTGATCTGATCCTGTTAGTAATAAATTTAATTAATATCCCCACTTTGAGTTTGTTTGGTCCATGATGGTGATCAGTAATGACCTCTCCCAGCGATTATCTCAACTCGTGAATACTTAGCTGTTTTTTTTTCTCTCCTCTGTCCAGTTGCAGAGGAGACTGAGAGAGCGGCTTTAGTGGGTACCCAGCATCTAGATAGGGTCAACCCACTACCCCACCCCAAAGAGATTCTCTGCTGTGAAAAAAAGTGGGAGAAGAAACAACTATTTAATTCTTATATTTCTAGGCAAATGAGATAAAGAGAGAGTAAGTACAATTTTTTTAAAAAAAAATTCATGTCAAGCTTGGAAATTGACACATTTTTCATTATTTTTCACAGATTCAGGCACATAAGACAAAATAAAAATTACTGCAGTTGAAAATGAGAATTTAAGTGTAAGTGAACTCTGTTTCACATTGGTCAAAAATACTTTTAACAAAAATGATGGGTTACCAAGATTTTAAACTATATTTTTTTTTTAACACAATAAAGTGACATCTTGAGAGCAATATAACTTTTTATATGAAAAAAAACCCAACCACTTTCTTCTTTAGTCTCCTATGCTTTATTATTTTTTTAAGACAACCTATAAAAAAGGTGATTCATTAACCTTTTGATAATATGTAGACTTTTCTGACTATTTGTGTTTTCTTCTGAAAAAGGATTTTATAGGAAGAAAAGAATTACAGTTTTACTTAACTATTGCAGCATTGGCCCATTGGATATAATTATATGCCTGTTTCAGCTAGAAATCACTAACAAGGCTAAGTGAATATAATGGTAAGTTATAGTCCTTATAATGATTGATACAGATCCAGGAGTGAAGGCCCCAAAGTGCCTGAAGCGGATGCTTTCATGTGTAACAGCTCAGCTCTAGGGCTTACCTGACCATTTCTGGCTCCTCTTTTGCTCTCATTTTACCAAGGCTTAAAACTACTCCTGAAGCTCTAAACTCTTAGGGCTTACAGTTCTTACGGGGTGCTTCATAGTGGAAAAGTTCTGTAACAGTTGAAGGGTTTATCTCTTCTTTTTATCTCAGAAACAGGCAAAGTGGAGCAGGCAGCAGTGTAAAAGTCCAATTTTTTCCCTTTTCTATTATCAGCAAGCCAGCTGACACTGCAAACTTATACCAGCAGTAATCCTGAAACAGGAAAGAATCATCCAGGCATGCTATTGCAAGACTGAAATCTGTACAACTCTAATTTTTTTCTTCCTATACTTTTGTGTAATGGTCTCGCAGTCTTTCAGAAGAGCAGGCAAATTACAGTTTTCTACTGCTATAGTCATAGCTTAAGAAAAACACTATTAGTTTTCTGCATATTCCTCCCTGCTTGTGTCTTTGTTGATAGAGCAAAGAATGGCTACACTTGGAGTTATTGTTAGTGCTACAATTTCAAAAATATTCACTTGAACACCATTGGTTTTAGAAGCAACTGAAAGTCATATTTCACAATGGGATATGATAAATATTTATCTTAAGAAAGATGAAAATAATTTGAAAAGTTTCTTTAAGATAAGGGTTTACTCTTAATAGGATCTCTGATTTAGTCCTTCTTTTTCATGAAGTAGGGTTTCACCTATCAGATTTCACTGATGTATAATAGTGATTTCACCTGAGCACTCCGGGAAATTGTGTAACTATCTCAGCAAAGAGAGCAAATTTTCAATATAGACAATGCTATCAGGGGCCAACTATCTTCCTCCAAATGCCAGTTGCAATTTTTCATCTCGCTCTGCTCTCATTTTGTTTTCCAGATGTGAAGAATCAAATAAGTAGATCATAATCAGCAGCTTCCACTTTCCTAAACCAGCCAGTCTATTAACTCAAATGTCCTGTTCTCTTTTTTTATGTCCTGTTTCCTTACTTCCTCACCCAGTCTTCCTTGAAGTACACGTAGTTGAAACCTGAAGTCCAGATTTGATACAGCCCAGCGACGAGCTCAGACTTCTGAAGAAATATCTGCATTTTGAGCAGGAACAATGAGGATGTGCATAGAATAGACTCTAAGAAGACAGAGAATGCAAAGACACAGAGAAAAGATAGCAGCAAGAAGACTTCAGAACAAGAATGTCAACTTAAATAGACAAAAAATCTGAGATTAAAAAGCAAGGTCATTGATGACAGCAATTGCCAGGCCATAATTTACATATAAGTTTTGAACTGCAGCTTTAGCCTACGTGTGGCTTTGTTGCTGTTGTCCACGTATGCCAGCAAGACTGGATAATTATGACGTCATGCAAAAGCACTGCACATCCACATCATTTGTCCTTGGTCATATCTATGGACAGAAGTCAGGAGCTTACTTCAGGGTCACATCAGTGGTTTAGGTCAATGAGGAATTAGGATCATGCTTCCATAGTGCCTTACTTTCATAGTGCTCAAATGGATAGCTGGAGCTATCTGCCTGCATGTCAAAACCCCTATGGATGAGACTTAAAACTGTGGAAGAGAAAGAAAATATTTACACAAAAGATTAGACATCACTATTTCAATCAGTTTCAGTTTAATAATGGTGTGGAAATTTGGAGCTTCAAATCATGAACATTGGAGCAGTCACAAAGCTTGTAATTAGGAATACGAAAAATCACTGGCTAGTGCATTTACCATGTTTTGGGAGGCAAGATTACTGGTTTTCATTTTCAGCTTTATATCAGATCTTCTGCTGGTATTTGGGTGAAATTGTTCATTTCTGCTATAATATAACATTTTAATTTTCAAAATAACAGAATTAAGCTGCTGTTGGGATTTTAAGGTAATCTTAGTCAGTCTGAGTCCTCAACACCATGTACATGAATTTGGCTTTCTAAATCTAAAGTAGTCAGTTTCTGGTCTGGAAGCCATATAGCTGTAAAAACTTAAAACTAGGGGAATTACTTTGGGTAAAGTGCCATGTTGGTTCAGCTGTATGGTTTTCTGACTAGTGGGACCAATGACAACAAGCTGTTCAGGCAAGTCTTTACTGTACCTGAGGTTTTGGCAAAAAATTCTTTTTCTGAGGGGCAGAAAGAAGGGTAGTAAATTTTTCTGTTATCTGAAAAAGTAGCCACACAGAAATACAGCTATGGAAATATTTCAACAGTTTTATATAACTAAGCATAACATCACATTATACAAATTTACCTACTGAAACATCAGTAGGTAAGGTCTTCCAAAAAACTTTCCCCCTTCATAATTTGGTTATGGATACAAAATCCTTTTACAAAGAGTGTAACTAGCTATGATGCAAATTGTACTCAGGAAATTACGGTTTACAAAGAAGTAAATCTGAATTTTCTGAATCCATGCAGAAAAACAACAGTTAAACAGAGTCTCCCAAGCCCTTGTCTAACTCATTATTCTTTAAACAGTAGATTTGTTTATGCTATTCCCATGTGTAGCTCCTTCTTCTTCCTTCACACTTCTTCAATACACACTTCAACTCTCTGGGTAGCCAGCATCTAAGTCAGGTTTATGACTACTTAGTCTAATTCAGAAAAATTATTTCAAGAAGAGAAAACAAAACAAAACAAAGCAAAAGAGAAAAAAGCAAAACAGAACAAACCAAACAGCCAACAAAACAAAGAGAACCAAACTGATTTTTGGTTCTGATCCAAACATCCTGACCCACTAGGTGTGTAGGAAACTGAGACAGATGTCCATTCAGGTCAAAAGGATGACAGCAATTTTAAAAGGATGAATGCACTCCCCCATGTCTTTATTAGCAATCAAGTTTCAACCCTCACTTATTCTCTGTTTGCCCACTAGCAACCACCAGCGAAGAAACTAGGCACTGAGATACGTATTTTCTGCTGTCTCAGGAAGGCACTGACACTGCCTGGTGCCCATGAGCTCCCAAGACAGAAAAGCACCTGGGCTTCACCCTCTTCCCAAATCCCACTTACCACTCTTGGCAGGCACAGACTTTCACTACTCATGCCCAGGAGCTGACAAAGCTTGGCCCAGCCTGCGTAATGCCTGGAATCCTGCTGCATGTCTCTGCAATGCCTGGAGGGTCAAACCAGGCTCTGGCTGGTGCTGTGTGGTGCGTTGGGGACTCTTGGCAGCAGTTCTTGATGCCTGTCGCTGCAGCTGTTGACTGTGCTTCCCTGGTTGCCATGGGAAAGCAGCTGCTACCCTGAGCTCTCCCCAGCCTGCCACAACGCTTTGAGACCATGACCATAGCATCAGGCTGGACATGTTCCATCTCCTGTAATTCTCAGTCTGACCTGGCCTATGTGATCCTGTGTCCACATCAGGTCTGCTTTGGCTGTGTGATGCAGTGGACCAGTATAAAAACAGACTGACTCCTCTGTGTGGGCCCTGTCCAGCCCATGAAGTTCTTGGTGTGGGGAAAAGATAACTTTTTAGACTAAACCAATAAGCCTGTCACAGAGCCCTCAGATTCCAGCAGCTACGTAGGAAGAGCTCTAGACATCCAGATACTCACAGGCCCCATCACTCCATGGCATTCCCACCATCTTTTTCCCAACAAATGCTCTTCTTCAAGGTTGCAGGGATGGTACCCAAGGATGCTGTTGGCGGCCTCCCACCTGACACCTGGGCAAGCATTTTCCAAGGCTATCCACAAACCCTTGAGCTCATCATGCCTTGGCTGCAATAATTGCTGCAGGAGATCTGTGGGGTCTGATGGTGGCTAGTGATTGGAATTAATACTGTTATCATGACCAGTCTGTGCTTTCTGGAACTCAACAAGGTGGCTATGGCCCAGGAGCTGCAGTCCAGCCTGCAAGACCACATGCAACATTCCTGCACTGGCGGTTGTGCCCCAGTGCAGTGAAGAGGACCAGAGGCATTTGGGCCAATGGGACATCTGCACTGCCAGGGAGCAGGAGGGCAACCCCATGCATATCCCCAGACCCTCTGCCTCCCCAGAGGGGACTCTTGCTGTCAGCATGGGCACCTCTAACAGCAGGTTAGCAAATTTCCATTTATTCACCCCAGCTTACCTTGTTATCTTATCCCTCCAGCAGATATCAGCATAGTTTAAGTTCCCTGTGACTGAGAATGCAACAATTCTTTCTTTTGTCTGAAGAAGGTATCATTTGATTTTCATTTATGATGAGACAGTCCACTGCAGACTCCCACTACAAAGTCATCTATGTTTGCCTGCTAATCTTGATGCATAAGCACTCAGTTGTCTCATCATCCATCCCTAGGCAGAGCTCCATACATGCCTGCTGCTTTCACATTAAATTCCTCCTCTTCCTCCTCATATTCCTGTCCTGCCCATATTGAAGAGACATATCCACCTGCTGCAGCACTCCAGTTGTATAAGCTGTCCCACTACATCTTCATGATTCCAATGAGATTGTGGCTCTGCAACCACCTGTAGACCAGTAATTTGTCCATTTTTCTCCCCATGCTGCATATGCCAGAGATGTGAAGAATGAAGAAACTAGAAAATGATCTGTAGCAGGCACAAGTCTAATTAATCTGGAAACACAAGGAGAAATATTTCTTGGCTCGATTGTGTCTCAGAGACTACTGAAAATGGAGATGCCACCTTCTGAGGTGTCATAAATTCTGAGACTCCACCGGCATATGGCAAACTTCATTCACAGAAAGATTCACTCTCACAAAAGAAATGCAATTTTTTCTTGGAGAATACCAATAAAAAACCCTCACATACACTAGTCCATGTATACAATATATACTCTGAATGAGAGCATTACTTCACAAGGCAACATGCAACTGCACCCTACCTACCGCTTTACAGCAGTTGCTTGCAATTGCATTGTTGTGATAGACTCTCATGAAGAGCATGAGATAGCCTGCAGAATTTTCTGAAAGAAAATGATAATTTAAAAAGAATCACCAATCAAACCTTCTCCATCAATTTTTTTACCTCCTCCACAAAAACTGAAGTAGTCTAGATGGAAAATGACACCTTTTTTCATAATGTAACACTCTAACAACAACTGCATCTTCCAGTTCCAAAGAGACCACTTAAAGAGGCAATGACAGTGCTTGAATTTGTACTTTTTCACATTATCTGAGCTAACATCTGGAAATACTGAACCAGGATGACTGCTTCCATATTACTCCTCTATGAAAGAGGTCTATTCTGTTTGGAGCAGTTTGATTTGTGGGATGTCAAGCGTATTTTTCCGACAATGAGAAACTACTTTGGTGATTCACTGAAAAAATAAGGGAGTTCAGCATAAAGTAGATATATGACAGCTGCATTTTGCTGGAGGAGAAGAGAAAGCAATATAGTAGCTAAAGGGAGATTCTACATGACTTCTTCAAGAGTGTCAGTAAAAACCTCACCAGAGATTTTCCATAAGACACAGATATTGAAATATCATGTTATATTTATTATGATTACTGTTTCCATATCACAACTTTCTAGTTTTGTTGAAAGCCTGAAATGTAAGGACAGAGCACTTTTTTTTTTTGTTTTTCAGTAATCATCTAATTCTCCCATTTTTCAATATTTGTTAAAATCATAATTAACTAAAAAACAGAAGCCTTTATTCTTATAGGAAAAAATATCAGGTTAGTTTAATTATCATATACAGATAGAAGTAGACTTTTGTATTATTATCACGATATCTTTACATCATGAAAATATGATGCCATCACACACTTAAACCTACTACTAAAACATGTTACCCAGAGAAGCTGTGGGTGCCCCATCCCTGTTAGTGGTCAAGTCTGAGTCAGATAGAGTTCTGAGTAAAATGGTCTAGTGGAAGGTGTCCCTGCCCCTGGCAGAGAAGTTAAAACTAGATAAACTTTAAGATCCTTTCCATTGAAACTCATCATATTATTTTACTATTACTTTTATATATCATACTGTCATGATAAAGAGAGTATCTTCCTCTAGTTTTCCCATTATTTTCTACTCGAACCATATTGGGTTTCCATGGCAAGGTTTTGGTGGAAAGGGGACAGCAGGAATGGTTTCTCTCAGAAGATACAGAAGCTGTCCCCTGTCCAATATAGCCTGTACCAGTCAGCTCCGAGATAAGCCTGATGTTAGCCAAAACTGAGCCAGTTAGTGACATTGGAAGTACCTCCATGATAGCATATTTGAGAAAGGGTAAAAAATTGCTGCATAGCACCAGTGAGAGAACAGTCTTAAAACTGAGGCAAAGAGCCCTGCAGTCACCAAGGTCAGAGAAGAAGCAGAAATTCCCCTGCAGCACATGGCGAAGACCACCGTGATGTAGGTTGTCCCCCTAGCACCGATGTAGGACCAGTGGGGAGGAGATATCCCAGAGTAAGTGGATGTGTCCTGAAAGAAGCCACAGCCCATGGACAGCCCATACAGAATTAGGTTCCCATCAGATGCTGCAGCCCACGGAGAGAAGACCATAAAGGAAAAAGTGTTTGCTGGTTTGTTCATACTTCTCATTATTTCACTCTGGTTTTAATTGGTAAGAAATTAAATTAGTTTGCTGAAGTCAAGCCTATTTTACCCATGGCAGCAATGCTGAGTGATCTCCTTGTCTGTATCTTGGTCCATGGGCTTTTTGCTATATTTTCTCCTGCCTGTGCTGTTGGGGAGGGGGAGTAAGAGAGTACCTTGGTGGACACCTGGCATCTCGCTGGAGTTCAAACCACCACACCAGTTCAAATGGTCATCTCACAAAGCTTTGAAAATCGCCAGAACTTCCTGACAACCTGGAGTACACCCAGTCTGCCAATATTCTTTTGGCAAGAGCTCTTGTGATTTCTCTGTGTAGATATAGTGTTTCTAAAATGACTAATGCTGCACCAACATCACACTGTCAATGTAAGCATATATAAAACACACACAACGTACATATATTCTCCTCTGTTTTCAATGTGATAGTTGCTTCTCTTTCGTAGGAACAGTAAGCATACAAAAGCACTGCAAAGAAAGGCAGAACATTTTTCCTTTGCTTTGTGCAGTGAATTATTCATTCAGGAGCTTTCTGAATTTGTTCCAAATAATTCCTCTGTGTTTCAGGACTTTAAAATATATTTCGTGATACCTGAACAAAACTTTTAATGTAAAAAAACCCTTATCCTATCATTAAATTTTATTCTTAATTTTAGGACTACTTCTAGGTATACACAGCTAAAATCCTTGTCCAATAGATGCATGTCCAATAGATTAAAGTCTCTTCAACTAATTAGAGAGATTAGTAGATTTAATAGATTAGAATATCTTTCTATTTAAATTCTTGGTGGCTGAAGGAATTTCCTTTCAATGCAAACATGGCCACAGACTGCCAATGGAAAAGGATGTCATGCACAGCATGACACAGTGCTGTGTAGAGATCTTAAGAACAACTCAACACGAAACTGTTTAAATCTGAGACGTCCTTCAGCTCCACTACCATCATGTTCCTCCTGTAGGTGAACTTGCTGAGAAATGAGCAGGTTGAGAAGCTGTGCTCATCCCCCAGGCATAGCTGTCTTCTTACACAGCTTCCTATCTCTAGTACCTTTTATAATTCATTGAGGTCAGCCTCCAGTATCTGCATTACTCACATTTTCTCCTCCTACTTTGATGATTTCCAGGAGTTAATTAAACCAAAGTTTAACACTACCCCTGAGTCTGAAAAGGAGTCTGAAAAATGGAGCTGAGAACCACACATTCAGTAATAACACTGTCATTGAAAGTGAACATTAAAATGTTTAATATCAACATTGTGTATTTCCTCTGGAACTGTATATGTTCAGATAGTGGAGACAAACATGAATTATTTTGTACATAATACTGCTATGTTTCCTACTTCTGATCACCAGGTGGCAATGTAAAATACAAATCACTGTGTTAAACCCTTAACATCTCTCTAATAGATCCCATTCATTGGGTGGATTGGCTACTTAAAATCATAAAATCAGTAGCATTGGAAAAGACCTCTAAGATCATCAAATCCAAATGCTAACCTAGCACCACTATGCTTACCATTAAACCACGTTCACAAGTGCCACATCCACACACCTTTTGAACACTTTGAGGGATGGAGGAACCCATCCCTTCCCGAGGTAGCCTGTTCCAGCACCTGATCACCCTTTCAGTGAAGAAATTTTTCCTAATGTTCAATGTAAACCACCTGGTGCATCTTGAGGCCATTTTTTCTTGTCCTATTGTTACCTGAGAAAACAGACCAATTCCTGCCTTGTTACAACATCCTTTCAGGTAGCTGTAGAGAGCGACAAGGTTCCCCCTGAACCTACTTCCACCTACACTTTTTCCTACCATTTTCTCTAAGCACATGGACAGATACCAGCAGTGCCCAAATGCTGAACTCATCTCAGGAAGCCGAAGACTTGCCACCATGCAAAAACTACCCTATTATTTAGTGAAGGAATCAATCTGTTCTGATTTTGTCCTGCCTGGGTGAGGGCCAGATTGCAAAATGCCTCTAAAGCTCTAACCTGTGCCAAAGGAATTTTGTAATTCACTGTTGTTTTTATTCTTGCAGCACAGCCATATATAGGGATTACTATTCCAACATGCAATCTCTAGAAGGCAAGTGACTATTTGAAACCATGAGAGACAGATACAACTGCTAGTTTTCTTCATTCCTTTGTTGCACTTTCTTTTTCACAAAATTGTTGTCTGGCATTGGGCAAAACATGATAAATGCTTCTTAGCAGAGCCCTTTTCCTGTTGTAGTCACATACCATCAGAAGCCAGTAAAGGCTGCCTGCATCTAGTGAAATTCTGATGTCATTTTTTCAGGTGCTAGTAGATTTAGGGGCAAGCATCTTTCTTAAGATCCCATTTCTGATAATCATTAACTCTGACATCTTAGTTATGTTCTTTGCTGTGTAAGCTGTCAAGGTCTTTGCTATGCATGACTAGTTACACTGATTTTATTTAAGATTGTTCTAGAAATGGTGAGTGACCTATTGTTTGAACATTATTTTACATTAATATGTCAGTTACTAAGGAATTTTTAACTTTCTTAATTCACCTTCTTTTTATTTCTTTCTTTTGAGTTCACAAAATTGGATGAAAGGAGAAAGAAGGAGGCTTTCATCTATACATACATATATGCACAAGTATAAATATGTATACATACACAAATTCTTCTAAATCACAAAGCCTACTCACTTTCAAAATGCAGAACAATCTTCTAAAGTGTAAACTCTGTTTCAAAAGCTCGTTTGTTCAGAAAAATTACAAAACTCTAAATTCTCAAAACTATTTTTTTCTGTAAAAGTCAGATTTTCTGCTCAAGGAAAACCATAAGAGGAGTGTGCCTAGAGAGCTGGTAGGTATGCAAGGATCTAGGAGATAGAAAATAGAAACAAACTGTGAAAAAGCAGAGCTTCTGTTTAATCCCCCAGTGGTTTTTCTTGCAGAGCTACATAAACTTGCCTTGTTCTACAAGATTAAGAAGAATGTTGCAAGATACAGTTATACATCCCACAATTTTGTTTGGTTGTGTATGCTGTGCCAGTTTAAAAGTAAAACGGTGGGAGAAATGAACCCAACTCAAGAGAGATTACAAGTCAGAACTACAGTTTGCTAAAAAGATTACAATAAATACAATGATACAAAGGAAAAACTGGTTTTAACCCACAAAGACAGATGTAACTAGGACATATGCCTATCATTCTTGTAAAGAAGACATACACAACATTTTCAGAGATGGAAACCAGGCAAAAAAACCCAGCGTATCATTTTTAATCACCCCGAATTTATGCAGATTGAAATTCAATGTGTAAATGCTACCTGAAAAGGCAGCTTTGCAAAAAAATGTAAAAGGAAGGATGATTATAGTGATTTTGTGGTGAAAAATAAAATCTGACCCCTAGAGCTTTGAGTTTGCAGAGACATTTCTGAACTGACTCACCTAAAAAAAACCATTAAGATATGACTGATTTAGTCAAGTGCCTTTTCTGATCCTAAACTTAATTTTCTTTGGTTTGCTTTTACGTATCCCTAATTGTAGTCTCCACCTACAAATACTCCTCATTTCCTTCTGGTGCTGCTTCTTAGGTTAGGCCCTCCTGGCATGTTTGCTGTGTTGGTCATGGCTTCTCACCCCTCCACTGTTGTTAGAACACTCTGTCTGTTCTGGTGCTGCAGACCTACAGGCAGGGCAGGAGTGGTCCTCCTCGTACAACAAGTTGACACCCCCCAGCCTTCACTATTGAAAGACTCTACATTTTCCTGTCTAAAAATTCATTCTAATAAATTCATTCTAATAAATGCCACATTTATTTCTGTCAGTTTTTTAGTTTTCTTACTGCATGCTCGGTCTTTTCTAAAACTGATGATGTTCAAATCACAGACCCTGGAAACACACCAAAATGTTTGAAGGTGCATATCGTAAGAAACCATTTTTTTCCACTTTTTTTTTTTCTTTCTCTGTACTCAAACAAGAAAAAGATATATTTTTCCATTACATTTATTGTGTCTACCTTTGTGTGTTTTTCTGATGCTCTTGGAAATTCTACAGTCGGAGAGACATGTAAATGATTAATACTTAAAGTGTTATGGGTAGGAAACTCTAAGTCAGCAATGAAAAGTCCTAGCTAAAAACAGCAAGGACTCAATCAATCAGTCAATTAGCCAATTTACTTAACTATTTCCAAACTCATCTTGGTCTACTGAGTGCTGAGTGACTGTAAGTCAGTAAGCATCAGCTTTCCAATTCTTAATATATATATATATATACATTTTGAATTTAAGATTGATGTTAATTTTACCCATTTTAAGGACTGAGACACAACATCAGTCTCTTAAAACAGTATTCCTATGCAGTATTATTTGCAACTGAGTTTGAAATGCATAAAATGGATTTTAAAACTGAGAGATTTCAAGGATGATCCTTCACATCACAGTGCCTTTTAAAGCACAGAGTGGTAAATCTTCTAGCATTTCACTAATATATTTCTTTAAAGAAAGACTAATTTTTATTTGCATGATTCAGAAAAGTCCAGGATTTAGGGAAAAAAACCAACCCAGCAGACAACTTGACACACATGATAAAAACCAGAAGAGTTATTAACAACTCATTGCAGGGAATGTGTGAACATTTCTGTATTAACACTTGTAATTACTATTGTTAGTCCTGCCTGTTTTTAGGAACCACGAATGAGTCTGACTGTTTTTAAATGTTACTGTGTCCAGGTTTGCTCTCAGCATACAAACTATTCTGATTTCAGATGGAGCAGATAAATCACAGCATCTACAGGATGGCATTCATAACACTGGGATTTATAGTGTATTTATAGTGCTTTCTGGTAAACAAAAGTCATCTCATCCTCATTCAACATAGGCAGAGTAGAGGAACAGAGCTGTCCATTGCTAAAGAATTGTAGATATCAAGCAATTTAGTTTGTGTAGTGAGGATCCAGAAAGGGACTCAAAAACATTAATACTGTCCATGCTTCATTATACTGCTTGGACCTTTTCCAGGAGCAGTTTCAACTTTGGTTATTCTGAGTCATAACAGGATGTAGAGGTTTCATAGAGGATTCAAAAATCACTCTCTCAGCTTTGGTAAGCATTAGTGTTATTGCACTTCCAAGGTGCTAAATTAACATCTACAGGTTGACAGAGATATTGCAGAGGCTTCTGCTGAAGGTGGAAGACGGCCTAATGCAAATTCCTAAAGAGGTGAAATAAAAAATTGGTATGCTTTGGGAAGAAATTAGATATCTGTTTTTAAAAACTGCCCAGCAGAAGACTGGAAAATGTGTAGTGTGCCCAGACTCCCAATCTCAGGGGTGGAAAGGACAGAATCCTGCTGAGAGATGGAGATTTCTCATTGCATTTAAAAAGAAAGAAAGGTGAAGGTCAGCACTTAGCTTTGGGGTAAGGCAGGGCTTGGGGAGAAGGCTGTGATTTGCACAACCCCAAAGCCCAAGCCCCAGCTCCCATGCAGGTTTTCACTGTGATCCAAAGAAAGTGAACTGACTCAGGAACCCCTCCTCCAAAGAGATGTAAGACATGACTTATTAGTGGAAGATGAACTCTTCATAGTCTAACCAATGCCTTTGGGGCCACTGAGCCCTCAGAGATACAGCTCCCCCTGAGATAGCTTTCCCGCTGAATACCAGAGGAAGATACCACTTCATAGCGCAGAGCATGGTATAGGAATATATATATACACTGTGCATGGAGATTTACAGTACAAACTGCTACCATGACAAAGAAGGCTCATGACCTTTCTCTCACCACATGTTATCCTGGAAACTTCATTAGGACACCTTAAAACTCAGGAACTACATTTACATGTCTCTTCCTATACGGTACAGCATTCCTTTTTATTAGCATCTGTAAATGATCTTTTGCTGAGGGCTCTCAACAGCAATAATATTAAATTATTGATACACTGCTGATGCTTTTTATATCTGAAAACAAAGATGATGTTTTTACTGAGATTAGAATAATTTTGAACAAATCTTGTATCCTTTTGCTCCTCTATAGCAGCAGAGCCTCAGCTGACAGAAATGACCCCAGGTCTATCTAGACAATGCGTTGCATTTGGATGAGCTGCAACAATTTAAACTACCCCGGGGTATGGCTCATAATTGAACAAGTGTCCTTCTGCAGGAAAGAGTTGATACTATACAGAGAGTCAGAAAAATAAAGGTTCATTTATTTTATTTATTGATGCATCATTTTTATAGCAAAATCAAGAAAATAGTTCACTTCAGCATTAATATGTCCAAATCTCTCTATGCAATTCTCCTCTAGGTAGTTCCCCTGATGTACACTAATAACTCATAAATAACATGGATGGAGACCTAAAGTCTATCTCATTTGATGTTGTAGCTTTACATCCACAAATGCTAGCAGCTACAAATTCCATCAATACCTTAAACTTAAATGAACTCACTCGGGTGAAACTCTAAGCTTTGTCACTGTATAAACTCTTTAAAATGTTCCAGCAAAAAGAAAGAAAGTAAAAATTCATGATGTATGGACTTTATTCACAAATTTTTTTCACTAGATTTACTTTCATTAGGACTCAAAAAATCAGTATTTGCTCAAGTAATTTTTCAATTCACAGACAATAAAATCCCAGTTAATCTCTCCTTTACTGTTGCACATTTGTGTCATAACCACTTTTTGTTGTTGTTTTCATGAACTTCAGAGTGTTTCTTGAAAATAAAATAAAAGCAGAGGGTTTAATTCCATTTTTTTTTAAATATAATGCAAATGTCATGGGAAAACATAGGCTGAGAAATGTGTGAACCAGTTCAAAAGTGTAATGAAACTACTCCAAGAATAATCAATGCAAAACCAAAGGGACATTTAACTATAAACATTGTGGTTTACAAGCAAGTTAATTGGTCAATTGTGTCTAGATGGCAAAGTCATATTTTATTTAGCTTATTCTACTATGAATTCATGCTCTTGTTAGCTTTTCATATTACTCTCTATTCACTTTCTAAAGAAATTTAACTCTGTATAAAAGAAGAGAAAAAAAGAAATCTGGTACAGATCATAGACCTTTCTCTTGTAGATTTCAGAAATTCCTTAAGAGGAGATGAGTGTTAAATGAGGCAGGTATCCCTTCTTAACCTTAAGAGGTTAGATAGGGCTGACAAAATAGAAAATCTTTTCATAAAGAAAACGGTAGCCATCACCTTCCTCCGAGAGCTTGGATGGACTTTCATGTATTATAAACACACACAAAAAAGAAAACCTACAAATGTTATAATAAAGAAATTTTGATTTCCTGATGTTTCTCAGGAGGAATAATCAGGAACAAAGAGACCCAAAAGCATCCCATCGTTGTTATATCTGTTATTAATATCTGATCCATACACTCACCTTTAGTCTGTCACCTGGAGTATCAGTATGCCTACAGTGAGAGGAATAGAGGACATGGCCTTAAACTCAGACAGGGGAGATTCAAGTTAGAATTTTTTTTTTTGCTCTTAAGGTGAAAAAGTCATTGGAACAGGTTACCCAGGGATGCAGTGGTGTCACCATCCCCGGATGTGTTTAAGGGGCATCTGGATCTGGCACTGGGTGATGTGGCAGTGCTGGGTGGATGGTTGGATTGGGTGATCTTGTAGACCTCTTCCAATCTTGAAAAATATATGATTTTGTGATATATTCAGTATATATTCTCATAGATTTGAAACACCTTTTTGTTATACTGTATTTAATATTTGGTTTATCAGCTTTCTCCCCATCCTGACCTAAGTAGATGTTTTAGGTACTTTAGGTGAAATTGAACATTTATTCTCCAAGCTCTGATATTTTCTGTTTGAAAAATCTAGCAATTTTTTTCAGTCTTCTTAATGTAGATACTAGTAGTAATATAGCAATGTAGTCTTACTACTATTAAACAGCATCATCCAACAACTAGCAAAAAGAGCCCATTATCGGCTGAAGAATGGCTTGAAATATAAGTTGCAGATGGGCTTATTTTAGGCATACCTATGCCACTTGGCTGCCTCTCAAGAATAGTTACACAACAGATTTGTGATCGACATCCATGTGCCATCCTGGTGCCAAGGAAGAGATGCACAACTTCTGTGAGTCCATGGCTGGGAAGTTAGAGCTACTGTCTTTTTGGTTCTGTTTTCAGATTCATTGTTAATTCATCCTTCTTCAAGTCGGTTTGTTGTTTTTTTTTGCAGCTGTGAAATTAGAATCAGTGACAATAATCACAAAGACATTCACTGAGTATACAGATATATTTATTCCCTGTTTAAACTAGGAGAAATAGGTAGCATAGGTTTTGAGTTGGCCAAGTGTGATCTGTCAGACATTTGAGAAGGAGGTATTTGGATATCAAACTGCATACCATGAGCTGAATCTGAAAATACACTGGAGTGAGTTTGAAAATGCGAAATCAGTATAGTTATTTAATTGAACATGTTCTACCTGTTTAGTAACTTCTGTTCAAGAAGAATATCTCACTTTGTAACTATTTAACTAAATCTCTTAAATTAAGCAGGAGCAAGGTACACTTGAACTCAAATAATAATGTCCCTCCATAGAACTGATCCAGATGTAGACTGACCTTTATGATCTCTGCAGCAAAAGGATTCATGATTGTCCTAGTTAGAACAACTGGGACCGATTCATCACTGGATGGGTGTAGCCCAAAACTGTATATTCTCTAGCCCTCCATGCCATTTCCCAGAAACTGTTGTCAGTAGAGGCCTGTGAGGTGCCCCCTCCCCCATGCTCCTGTCCTCATGCCCTTTTGTGGAATTCCCTGACTGAGCACCCTCACACCCTTTTATGGAATTCCCCACTCTGAGGGAAGGACTGAACATCCTTTTATGGAATTCCCCGCTCTGAGGGAGGGACTAATCATTCCTGCCTGAGCTGGAGAATATATAAACCTGGAGTTTCAGAATCTTTCCACCTCTCGTGGGATCCAGAGGAGGACTGCAGCTCACCGCTCTCAGCCAGACTGCAGCTCACCGCTCTCAGCCGGACTGAGACCACCACCCTCAACTGAACTGCAATCACCACTTTGGCTGGACTGCAGCAGCTCTCCCACCAGCAGGTTTTTCCCCTCTCCCTTTGCTTTGGACTCGGGGGGGGGGGCCCAGGGAGCACCGTTTTGTTTGTGCCCTGGGGTGCTGGGTTGTACATTTGGGCTTTGTGGGTTAGGGCCGGTTGCTTGTCCGTGTGGTCGTACTTATTGTATTATTTTATTAAATTGTTATTCTGATTTGTAATCTCTCTTTTGAGTTGGATTGGTTTCCCCTACTGGTTAACTTTTAAACCAGCACAATGATTTATGTTACTGTCCCTTCCAAACTTCTAGCCATAAAACTTCTTTACTATCCTCACCTACTAGCTTGTCTGCTTATTCACTATAATTCACTATAATAATACTTCTCCCCCATTTCGTGCTGTGCTGGTTTTGGCTGGGGTAGGGTTAACTTTCTTCACAGTGGCTGGTGTGGGGCTGTGTTTGGATTTCTGTTGAACACAGTGATGGCAATATAGAGATGGGGTTTTCTATTGCTGACCAGCACTAGTACAATGTCAAGATCTTTACTGCTTTTCATACTGCCACACTGGTGAGGAGCCAGGGATGAATGAGAACTTGGGAGGAGACACAGCTGGGGTAGGTAACCTAAACTGACCAAGGGGGTATTCCAAACTATAGGGTGTCATGCTCAGTATATTAAGTGGGGGGAAAAGAGAGGAAGGAGTGATGGTGTTTGTCTTCCCAAGTCACCATTACACATGATGAGGCCCTGCTCTCCTGGAGATGGCTGAACACCTGCTTGCCCATGGGAAGCAGTGAATTAATTCTCTGTTTTGCTTTGCTTGCATGTGCAGCTTTTGATTTCCCTACAAGTTTTCTACTTTCCTTCTGATTGTCTCCTCGGTCCTGCTGGGGAGGAAGTGAGCGAGTGACTATGTGGGACTTAAACTGGATGGGGTTAAACCATGACACACTTATGTCATGGTTATTTAGGAATATGAGGTACCATAGGGAATGAAAGGAAAACATGTAAATTAGGTTGGGGGAAGCTGTTTGGTGTCAGGGCAAGGGAGGCTGGACCTTATCATGTGGTTTCATGGAATCAGCTAAGGGCAGCACCTACCTGGCTTGCCCTGAATTATACTGGAACATCCTAATTTCCCATGAGCAAAAGACAGAAGTAAAATACTATAGCCAAAGCTAGATGATGTTTTTATTTTTTTATATCAACATAAAATACAGTACTCTATGATTCTTTGATTGAATTTTCTTCACATCTTGAAAAATTGAAGTGTAAAATTAGTACATTATGGCTTTTTTCTTGTTTTGGCTTTTTGGGGTTTGGGGGTTTTGGGGTATTTTTGGGGTGAGTACTTTTGTGGAAAAAGAAGTTTCTAAAATGCTTGCACTTTTTTAAAATGTAAGCCACGTTTTTTATAAAAAAATACTCTGAAATATGTTTTTCTCATCAGGAGTTTTCTAGGACTGTAGAGGAATGCCCAGGAACACAGAAAAGTGGAGAAAAAATTTCTAACGCAGGTAAAATCAATACATATGCAATGTCTATTTTAGCCTTGATTTTCATAGATCATCTTTTTTCTAACTCGTATCCCAACAAACTTACAATATTTACAGATACAGTCATCTTTCCATAATTTAAGTCATAAACAATTACTTAGTTATTGCTAAAAACTCCTCTCAAGACTGTAGCACATATGAAAATGTGTACATGTGAGCTGGCTACTGGTGAGTCATGAGAGTTTTTTTGGAAGAACTTGTGCTCCCTGCATGAATGTAAGTAGACACTTAGACCACAGCTCTTTCCTGTTTATTTCTCTTTTTCAATTTTTCAAATTCTCTCTCAAATTTCTGGTAATCTCTTTGATTTTTGTCTGAGGACATCTCAAAATACAAGTATTTAAAGATGCCTCAGTTGTCTTTCTTCAATATATTTTTTCTATATTTGGAAAATGTTTTATAGTCAGCATGCCAGTTTACTACAAAAAGGAAATGGATGTAATGTCTGGCACAAAAACTGAAGGATGTTTTCTTTCACATCTGGTACCTCAGCAGAGAAAATTCTTGCTAGTAGACAACAGAATCTTAAAAAAGCCAAAGTAGAAGATTTGCCTGTTGTGTATTGCCTATTTTCAATGCACAGTACAGCGTGTATATGTACCAGAAAGACAGAAGCATCGCATGCCTTTCCTGAAAAACTGAAGATGAGAAGTTAGTGTCAGTCACAGCACATAGCTGTGGTCTAAGTGTCTACTTACGGGGAAAAAAAAAAAAAAAAGAACAAATTTGCACACACCAACATGTGGTTTTCCATAGAAAGTTGTAATACTTGTAAAGAAATTAGCTGGTTTATGTTCTGAGTGTTTTAAATTACAATTAGGCTATGCTGTCTCTCTCCATTGAACCTGGTAGAAAAAATTTTCCTCTTTAAAGAAGTGATTCTTGTTGAAATTGTTGCGGAGAGACTTCAATTAATGCACTTTCTCTGGTTAAAAAAAAAAAAGGAGAGGAAAACACCAGAGAAAACATTTTAAAAACACTGCTCTCAAAATTGGAATACGGACATTTATTCTTTTGAAATGCATCACAAGAGACTCAAAGGAGTGAAATGTGAACCTTTATGTTGCTTAATGGCAAAGATGACATTTTCAGTCTTCAGGTAAAGCCTGCCTTACTCAAGAAAGACATATTTAACAAAGAAAACTATTTACCATTGTTACACCTGTCACCCTTCATCTGCAATGAATCCCATCTCAGGACTCATAAAATTCATTTTAAGTGCATACCACAATGAGAGAAGGGTATCAGCTGTTTATTCAAGTAGAGACCTGGAATCAAATATTCCAGCAAATATCAGCATTTTTCAAAAAAGGAATTCATTTGAGTACTGCAGAGATAGAGACTTATGGACATTGCATGTACATCATCAAACTACTACTTTCATTAACAAGAGTTTGGAATTTGTTTGGGTTTCTTTTTTCCTGTCACAGCCCGGTTAAGGCATAAGTCACAGTCTTTATTTAAGTCCAGAGCTTTTTAATCTCATAACTAGTGCCACAGTTCACACAGTGTCTAGTTATGTGCTTGTTTTTACAAATCTGTATTTAACTAACTAGCTTTGCAGTGCCAAATCATCAATCAAGCCTTGGATTCTGAGTTCTTCTTTAATGGTGGTAGACTGCAGCAGAAAGGTTTGTTTTTTTTTTACTTTTGGTTAGAATGTTCAGGCACTATCCATCTATCTTTGGGGAGTGGAAGCTATTGAAGCAAAAAGATGTGATAAAAGGGCCCATTAGATTGTAGATCACTGGAATTTCCTTTCTATGGAAGATCAGGACATAGTTATCTGATAATTAACATGTGAAGTTTATTTGTCATTGCAGCTTAACTCAGACCCAGCTGTAGCCAATAAAATGACAGGGGGATCAGATTTAGATGATCTTTAAAGTCCCTTCCAACCAGAACTGTTCTGTGATTCTGTGAAACAGGAGTCAAACACTGTCTACAAAATTTTGGCTTTTTCTTGCAAAGAGAGTCACACATGACACCTGCTGGAATGTAAGGATTTACATACTTTTGGAATCCTTCCACTGCACAGAGGTCTCAGCATATCACAGAGAGATTTTATTCCTGGTAACAATATTACAATATGATGAACACTGACTTATTCTCCAGATATTATTCTAAAAAGAACAGTGTTGTTACATTTGTTTGCTTACACTGAAAAAAGAACATTGCTCTCTAACTACCAATGGCTTTGAAAAGAAGAAAGAAAAAGAAAGGAAAACAGAACACAAAAAAAAGCCAAACAAACAACAACAACAGTAAAAAACCCAATCCCCAAACTTCAACATCACTCTGAATAGTCCACAAATGAATTTTGGAAAAGAAAGCTTAAAAGCACAATGGGGCTATGGAATTAGTTTCCTAAAGATTTATTTCAATGCCTCACCTCCCTCAGAAGTACATGGTGACAGGAAGAGAGGCAACATTCTACATAAAAGCTTTGAGAAAGCAAAGTACTGGAGATATTTTGCATCTAAAATCAATTCATAACAGTCTAATTTCAGTACTTATAGTTAAAGTTTATGAAAGTGAGTTATTTTATCTTTCCTTCTTTAGATAATTCAGAAGCTTGCAGTCGTATAAATAAACCTCTGCAATATATTAGTAATTGTAGGTATTTTTTGGTTGGTGATGTTTTTCTAAATAATGCTCTTGTAGAACTTAATTAAATCTCTTGGTTATAGCATTATGAGATTTAAGATTATACAAAGTGAAATATGTCTTACATCTACATTTATGCTATTAATTTTATGTTATTTTTGAAAAATTACAGTAAATGTAAGCTTAGAAATTGCTTAAAATGTGAATAGCTCTATTACTTTCAGCAAGATTACTCAAGTGCTTCAGATTAAGCATGTCATTTTGTGTTTTGTGAAAACCAAGCATACATTGCAGGTGATTATTCTCTTAAAGCAGTGATCCTCATACTCTCACTCGCTCAGGCAGGTTCAAGTATCTTCAGCTACATTTACCCTGAAATAAGTTATACTTGTCCAAAGTTGCATTTTTGTTAAACTACAGGAGTGTTTTCTTCTTTGATTTCAGATGTACAAGTTCTTGATATCATCAGTGCAAGTTTAAAGTTATTTCTGGCAACTCTTTGGAGCAAACTGCCCAAGAACTCCCTGCTTCTTCCACTAAGATAAGCTTTATCTGGCCTTTTAAACTCAGCATGATGTAACTCCCTTGGGTCAGACTGAAAAACTGATCATAGCAAAATAAAAAACTTTGCCTACATATATTGATAGGTAGAGGTAAATGACTGCTCACACCAACAAAGGGGTTGGCACTTCTCAAAGGAGAATCCCAGTAATGGCTCCCAGAGAGGAGCCAACCAAAGGAAAGATATCAGAAACATTCTGGAGAGCAAATTGTCTGGCAGGCACAGCCACAGTCCGACAGAGGATGCGTATCATACTCTGGTCTAACTCAGAGCTATAACCTCTGAGAACTAAACACCAACAGACATGCTCACTGTGCTGCACATCCCCGCTGTCCACAATGCCTTCCTCCAAGCTGGGGTGGGTCTATTGTTTTTGCACTGACTTAATGGATAAACATCAGCAGACAAAGATGTGATAATAGGGGTCAGCCTGATCTGTGGCATCAAACAATCAGAACAGACAGAAAGATTCCCTCTGTTCTGGTCAAGGTGAGACTTTGCCTGCCACGGATGAGCAGTTTGCCCTCACTAATTATTTGAATCTCCAAAGCACCAGGTCATTAGTAATGCAAGCACTTCCACATCAGCATTAAAGACAGTGAAAAGCAGGTTTTACAGTAAACAGTGGAGTTAAACACAGCCTTGAAAGCAAACATAAGCTCGCTTTCAGCAGCCTAAATCTTGCCCACTGGATAGCTTTTTATACCTATTAAAAATTTATGTGAAATGGTCTTTCCAATTTGGGAATACTTTGTGCTCATTTACACAAATGTCAATGACTGCACAATATTTCAGGCAGTATAAGAATGTGCTCAAAATGTTTCATATTCGTATCAGGACAGTTGGGCAAAACCTCTGACCATTTCACAATTTCTGGAAAAGGAAACACCACAAATATAAAAGAATTTGGCTTCCAAAACAGTAAAGTCGGCTTACAGTGTTGTGCAGTAACATCAGGGAAACAAGGAAAGATTATGTCCAAGACTTTGACACGGATGAACATTTTTTGTTAACTAAATTTTAAATGAAAAATTTAAATAAAATTTAAAATAAATTTTTAAAATTAAATTAATTTTAGTTAATAAAAAAATGTAGCCCTAGATTACATAATTTATTGGATTGAAACATTCTCCAATTGGGATAAGAATAGAGTGATACTTATAAAGTTGAGTAGTTTAACCACTGACAATTTTAAGAGTGCGTATGTTGGATAACAAGAGCATTAATGGTACTGCTAATATGAAAGTGACATAAATGAGCTGTCATTTAAACCATGCTATTACTACCAAGGGCACTGGGGGATGCTTAACCAAATGCACAATACCAGTCAGGGTATTTCAGTTCTTTTTCTAAGGCACTACCTTAGACATCAGCCAAAAATTTTGTTCTGTTGGATCAAACAAGAATCAAACGCTAAAGAGGAGACAGTACCACCAGGAAGAACCTGAATGTTACTTCTGGTATTTGAGTAAATACAAACAGTAAAGGATGTCCACAACTCTAAATAAGAACAGCCATCTTGCTGAGATTTAAGGACACATTAAAGTGCTTTAATAAAATAAGAACATTTTGACAACGCAGAGTATGGAGCTGCAAATAACCATTTCTAAAATGTCATATCCAGTCCAGAATCAAATAGATATAATCTCTGATCCAGTAAGGTAATCTCTGATCCAGTATGCAGCACTTAAAATCAAGATAAAGTCTAAGTACTTTGCTGAGCTGTCGCTGGTAAGAAGAATATAAAAATTAAAGTGACTATTTTAACATCGTCATAGTGATATTGCAGTCTCAACCACCAAAATCTAAAAGGTCACATCAAACAGGTATATCATGTAATTTCTGTACAGTTCAAAGTCTTGAAATGAAAAGTTGGTCTTCTGAACTCCTGGTGTCCATCTCATTGGCCTGTCATTGTTCATCTGTCAAGGAAACTGAAAGATTCAATAGGACTGTTGAAAATAAGTAAATAAATAATGAAATTGACTCAAAAATAATACAAAAAACTACCTATTTTCATTAATTAACATGTGATAACTTCCTTAACATTTCAGAGTTGAATTGTGATTGATCAAATATATTTTAGGATACAAGTTGAAAAAGAATTATGCAAGTACCATTAAAATAAAGATGAAAGAACAAGCAATAAAACTACTTTGATTTATTTGTTATTATTCTTATTTCAAGGCTACAGTTCTTTGTTTCAACACTATAGTCATTACAGAGGAGTCCCATATGCATATTTACAGTTCTACTGAGTTCTGTGCTCAAAACTGTGATCTCATACTGAAATTTGAACAAGTGTGAATTTATACAATCACTGACACTTTTACAGCCCACTTTTGCAGTAGTAAATATTAGGCAGACATGTAGTTGTGCATTTGAACCTACCCATTTTCTATCTCCCTTCTACATATTTCAATGTGCTGCATCTGAAGGGAACAAGGCACGCTGTTCAATTTCACATACAATTCAGCTGATAGAGAAGAGACCCAGGAAAGAGCTCTAGGTAAAATGAAATGTAGCTTACAATCTAAAGAATTGCCCTGGTGTAGTTTCCTTTACACAGAGATGGTCTACAGTTCTACCATGTACCCTACTGGGCCCATTCTCCCTTTCCCAGGGTCTTTTCAGTGAGAGCCACTCTACAGCCCATGGAGAACTGGGTGAGTGAGAGGGACACTAACAGAGACAGTGTGTGAGTTATCAAAATTATATATATTAAAAAACATTATTTGATTTTTTTCCCCCAAAATGTATTAGAAATTATTTTGTGTTATGTTTGGGACTTTCATCTTAAATACAGCTCTTTTGATTTTGGTGCAGAAGCATAATCAAGTACCTGTCTTCAAGTAATTTTTCAAAATTTTTTTTTTCAAAAACTTTTTCAAACTCGGTAAACACTCCTGCTCAGCAGCTGAAAGACAAGAGCAATACAGCCCCACAAGGGGAAGAAACAGAGAGATTCAAGGTAAATTCTCACGAGAGAGATTCAAATTAAACTCTGGACTTGAAACATCATTGCTGGAATCATCTATATGGTACTGAACTGCTCTATCTTCCATGTCCGGATATATAAACAGTGTTGCAAAAAATTCAAGGTCAGGTTGTAACAGTGTTGAACGTCTTCAGAGATGATGAAGGTAGAGAAGGAATTACACTGACACCTCCTCAGTCCATCTGGTGGAATGAAAAGGGAAAAAGAAAGTGCACAATGTATTTTGGTAGCTGTTTTTCCACTAATCCTATCCACAGGTGGAGTATTGTTTAAAATAAGCTATTAAAACCCAGATGGAGGACTGTTCCAAAAGAAACCCTCATACACCTTCCAAGATAAAATACTGGTTCACAGTCTGTTTCAAGTAGTAAAATTCTGTTTCAAACTCCTTTGTTAACAGCTTTCTACACAAAAACACCACCAGACTCTAAGAAAAGCTGTAGAAAATTTTCTACATGAATAATGATCGGAAAAGTAAATTTTAAAGTGCCCTTAGTAAAAGCAAGGGATGGAGATGGAACAGAACAGAGCTTCTCTGCTAAATCAGAGCTGGGCTTCTAATGGATATTTTTTGATATGTACTATCACTCCATCTGAAAAAAAAATAAACCCACAATAAAACTCATATAATGATTATATCACTTTAGGCAGATGGAAAGGGCCAGTCAGGGAACAGAAGGATGAAAAAGTTTGTTTATCTGCTTACCTCTCTGAAAGATGAAATTCTTAGACAACTCATAGATCTTTAGGGAGTGAGCAGAAGTTTAAACATATGTTGACTCAAAGGTGGTAACTTAATTAATTAAACTCATGCTATATAAATAATATATTTAAATTAAACTAACAAGATGATAATGTCCTTACACATATAGTAGGTCCCTTTGGCTTCATGAACACTCAAGACACATTATTTTGGGCTCAAAGCCACCTTGAAAGATTGCTGTTTCAGGAGCTGCTTAGGATATGAGAACCCTTCAATAGAACAGAACCACTACAGGTGAATTAAAAACATCTTTCTAGAAGTCCTCTGTGAAGTTTACATAGAATGAAGAGTTATACCATAAGCGCATGTTTTTCCCATTACTCCTGCTGCTAAGTTTGCGTTTTGAGATTTTTTTCTCAGAAAATAGTTCCAAATTACCAAAATATTTGATTAAATATACATTTAAGACAGAAGGACTGTCTCAGGAATTTTATTTTAGCTACTATACTAGTAGCAGTGATGCTAAAAAAAATCTGCATGCAAGCAATTACAGTTGATTTATAGATACAAACATATTTGAAAGGATTTCATAATGTATATTAGAAAACAACCTGAATGAATTAAAATCATAATACTTCCCATAATTTATTTTCCAGACTATTCATCTTTTTACTACAGAGCAAAAGGAAGA
Source organism: Corapipo altera (assembly GCF_003945725.1). Classification (NCBI taxonomy): domain Eukaryota; kingdom Metazoa; phylum Chordata; class Aves; order Passeriformes; family Pipridae; genus Corapipo; species Corapipo altera. The sequence continues at coordinate 1,500,488 of NW_020884955.1, read as the reverse complement.
AAGAATAATTGCAATGAAATTAAGTGAAAAAATTAAAAGCCAAAATCTTCACTTGTCCATATCAACTGCCATTTAGCAATGACTAAAATGTACGCAGAGATTTTAAAACATACTTTTCAAAATAGGAAAAAACTACTTTAAATTGTTGAAAAACCTTCATGTGATTCTACATAAGGAAGGGTGATTTTAATGTATGAAACATGACCTAGAGATCAGTATAGGCACTGTATAAGTTTTAGCTATTAGAGCTACACAACTACGTGTTTTCCATCAAGTTCAGTAAATGATAAAATCTTTTCAATGGCAGAATAATCTAGCAAGGCTGTGTGAATCTGGAATTTAATTTGCTTAACATAAGAGCCAGTCAGTATTTGATTGATTCAAGATGTGGAAAGGTAGCAGAGCTCAAAAAACTGTACATGATGTTCTTGATTAAACAAGACAGGAATCACAGGGTTGATTAATATGAAGTCATACCAGCAAGACCAGTTCCAAGCCATCAGCACTGCAATACTCAGGGAAAGGACATAAATTCTTATACTCCAAAGACATTGAGTTTTTTATCTTGGCACCACTGAGAAGGAATTCAATTTCTGTTATATTCCACATTCTGAAGTATACTTCCACATGAAGAAAAAGGAGATGTATAGCTCTTAGAGTACATAATTTCCTCATCTGGTAATAGCAATATTTCCATAAGGAGATATGTTCCCCATAAATGAGCACCTACCTGCTATTTTCTCTTTGTTACAATGCTGCATATTAATGTCACAATAAAATATTCTTACTGCAATTTTCATGGATTTTAGGATTATTATAAACTTTACTTTGTTCTCAGGGATCGTTCTGCCCTTCATAAAATTGCAGGATTTACAAATATGGACAGAAAAATGTCAGAGGAAATTCATGTAAAGTTCTTCTGAATGTTATTTTTTAGGAGAATATTTGCAATTACCTTTTCTGCCTCTGCAGAAAGAGTAATGTGGGGTAAAGAGTAAATCTTGCCAAATCTAGACAAGTTCTCCAAGTACTCTCCAAGAACACAATGTCTGATAAAAAAGCATTCATAAAAATGCTTTATCGTGGTGGTATACAAACTTTCTTGTTTTAGAGAAAGACTCAGAGATAACAAGGATTACCAGTCAGTCAGAACCGTTCAGGCCAGCACAGCGTGACCATCAACACCATGAGCAGAACATACATTGATAAGTTTTCAAGAGTCAGAATTCACGTATTCATAGAATGGAGTAAGTGATTTTAGAAACTAGTTGTATTAATGAAAAATCACATTTAGTAGGACAGAAATGTGTAGTCACAGAATTATAGGATGGTTTGGCTTGAAAGACACCCCAAAGATCATCTTGTTGAAGCTCCCCTGCCAGGGGCAGGGACACCTCACATTAGGTCAGATTGCCCAAAGCCTCATCAAATCTGTTTTCAGGAAAAAAATTAGCAAGCTCTTCAGGAAAGAAAAAGAGTTGTAAGTAATTAGTGGCATAATTTAATTTTATACATAAGTGAAGTTTGGGATTAAGTCTTTCATGATGTTTTTAATGTAACAGGCTTGTGGTCAAATGGTATATCAAATATTTCCAGACATAGATAAGTAACATATCACTTGCAGAGTTTTGCCTTAACTATCTGTTTAATTGTTAATCTTTCTAGTCAATCACACCAGAAGGTAAAGTCCTAGGACAAACTTTTAGCATCTTGAATAGGTACTGCAAGACAACACATGAAAAAAACACCTCATCTATTGGTTTTCTTATCATGGTTTAAAACAGCATTAGGATTTATTGCCTGAGGAACATAACATAAAAAATAACAGAAGAACAGAGCTGACAAAGTAGTAATAAAATTTAAGAAGAAATCTCTTATGATTTTGCCTATATAATTTCTCCACAGTAGCTCAGCAGTATAAAATTACTACAAAAGCCTGCTTCCATTCACTGGGGCTGACAAGGGGTAAAAATATCACTGTCCTTCATTGATGCTTTGTACTGTTTATTCAATGTGTATACAAAGTATTGATTTGTGGGCAGAAAAAAAAAAAACGCTAATAAACTGATATCATGGTTGACTTGCACTTGTACCTTGTGTGTCAAGGCATCCACTAGACATGACACTGGAGGAGTTCAGATGAGATTGTCCTGCTTGTGCTATGTGGGATAAGTGGACAGAAGCCCCTGGGTTATTGAGTGATTTTCCAGAAGTGAAGCAATGTTTTAACACAAGCTTATCTCCAACTCCAAAAGTAAGAGCGTTACAATCCATGTACGTTACACGGAATTCACGCCAAAACATCAGGATTTGAATAAATAATTCAGTTTGAATCAAGTAGCACAACATCATCTGCAGTCCATGCTCACATACTCAGAAACCTCTAAGTCTCACTACTAAGACTTCTCACCTCTTCTTCTCCATACTTTTTTTTCATAGTCCTGAGAGGCTCTGAATTTAGTTGTGGCTTCTGAAACACAAGTCTTCTATACAGACATCTCGGGAAAAAAAATAAAAATAGTTTGAATTTTAAGCATAAAAAAGAGGTTTAAATGTCTTTGTTAGCATAGATTTGTTCCAAGACAAACAGTCCACCTAATTTACATCTTAATATGTTTTGAAGAACATGAAACCTATCAATTAATATGCAGTCACTGACAATTCTTTCTCTTTTTTTTTTTTTTCCTGTGTTTAACCATGTCACTTCACAAGATTTGTATGCAGCTGTTCTCTAGTTTCTTTGAGTTATCCTATGAGCAAACCCTGATAAAAAATCTTGCCTTTTTTATTTTAGGATATTATGCCAATTTCAATAACAACTTTCCTACTTCTGGAAAATAAAATCTGTAGCTTTAGGAAACAAAAAATTTTGTTTTGCACACACAAATTTTTTCATTTTGGTACATACACCTTCCGTTTTGCACCCTTTTTTTTAAAAGACTATTTCAAAGGCAGGCCTGTTTCAAATTTAAAAATGAATTTAATATTATTGTTTTCAAAAAAGAAAGACAAGGAAAGAAAATAAGAATATATTTCAGTTCAGTAGACGAACATATAGTGACAGAGTGTTCCTGAATTCTTTTGTAACTGAAACAGTATCATGTGACAATATTTAATTTTTCTGGTAGCCACATGTTATGAATCCACAAATCCTTGGTTTATGAATCCGCTGTTTCTCTATATAGGATGAACCATAACAATTTATACACATGCATATTAGCTCTCTGTTAGTCTTTGCCTCAAACCTGTCTCCTGGAACACCAAATCTAACTTCTAAAACACTAAAAGAGGGGGAAAATCAAATACCTGAAAAGTCAGAATAAAAGGAAACAGTGGCTCAGCTTTACGCTCTCTTCACCCATATTCAAGTTCTCTTTGATCCCGGTTTCCTTTAACCTTCTCTCTCTTGTTGATTTCCCTCTAGTCATAAGAAACAGGTTTCCTGCCTAACTCACTGTCCCAAGTGCCCTGCCCCATTAGCTCCTCTTTCTCCAGTCTTTTGATCTTCCATGTCAGTTGCTGCTCTCTCATCCTGCTATTTCATGCATTCCTTCAGTAAATGTTCTGTAATAATTTCTGTGAATTTGCTCTATCTGATTGCCAAAATCCATATTTCTGTTCAAAATACCAAAATTATTCAAAGTGTTCCAAAGTAAAAAGAGTGAGATTGTTGGTAGGTTTGGTTTTCTATTTTGGGTTTGTCTGGTTAGTTTTGGGGGTTTTTTTGTGGGGTGGTGGTGGTGTCTTTTTGTCTGGGTTTGGTTGGTGTCTTGGGGACTTTTTTTTAGATGGCCAAATTATGGACTTTTGACCTAGTCTTGTTCACTACAAATAATTCTGTGAGGACCAAAACACATATAGACATTTCTTCTTCACTTTTATGTCTCTTAATCAGTCGCTGGCTCTGACTGAAGCTTTATCTGTGTTTGAAGATTTTTCCTGTGTTTAAACTGTGTGAAGTCACTGTATTTCTATTCCTACTGTTGGAATGCTTGAGTTCTCTCCCCACAGTTTTGTTTCCTATTTTCACATAAAAACTTGCTTGTCTTTGTGATATGCTTATCTCTGTCAAATTGTAATAAAACCAGTCAATGAGTTATTGGACTAGACAAAGAATACTTAGACATTGGAAATTAAACTAAAACCAACCAAACCAGCTGGAGTTTTCAAAACTAGCAATGTCCACTAAGGCTGCAAGCAATTTTTAATTTTACCCAGGCTTCTTATGCTTATCATTACTCTGACATTCGCTGCAGATCTTTTCAGTGTGAGGAAGAAAAAAAAAGATTTTATCAACTTCTGGAAGTATTTGTGAGGTACCGGCAAGATTGGCAACTTTCAGAGCTCCAGGAATACTACAGGAAAACTGTTTTTCTTTTATTGACATGAGATAAGGCTATAGAAATCACCAAGGCATATGAATTCTATGATAAACATTCTCACTGGTTAATCAAAGGAAAGATTTGACATTCTTAGCTTGTATGTAATAAAAAAAACTGGTCATTTCAAGACTGTCCTCTCTTCAACTGAGATTTGGAAATGTGTCCCATTCTCTGAACACAATCTGGACTGTGCAAATAATAGAGCTGATATACACACACGAGCATTGTTACAGCTGAGGGGGTGACCAAACCCAAAGCCTACTACAGCTATGACATGGAAGGGCACTGAACTCTCCTCCTTTTGTGATCTCTCTACAGACCACCAAAAGACAGCCAAATTGGAGAATGGGGGCCGGGAGGAGAAGGGAGGTGGGGTGGAGGGAGTGGGGGAAGAAAAGGAAAGATTTGTCAATATGTTTTCTTTCTGATATGACCTTCTGGCTAGCAGCATACTCTGCTCAGTCCCCAGTGGCCCCAGGGTTTATTCTCTTTCCATTAGAGAGGATCCTTGAATGGTTGAAGTTGGGAACAAGCACTGGAGGTTACCTTGTCCAATACTCTCACTTACACCCTCAAACCTACTGCACAGACAGCTTTCGAATACCTCAAAATATGGAGATTCCAACACCTCTCTGGGCAACCAGTGCCAGGTGCTCAGCCACACGCAAACTTCAAAAGTGTTTCCTGGTGTCCAGAGGAAAGCTCCTGTGTTTCAGCCTGTTCCCATTGCCTCTTGTTCTGTTGCTGGGCACTGCTAGAAGAAGCCTGGCTCTGTTGTCTTCACTTTACCCCTTCAGGTATTTCTGTACACTGGTAAGATGTCTCCTGAGCCTGCTCTTCCCTAGTCACACCACTTAGATGGGGCAGTCAGCTAATAGTACTTTATTGTGTTGCAACACAGACCTCATAGGGCAACTTAAGATAAACATTTCATACCAACTGACTAAACTGTAATAGCAAAACAAACCCCAAGCAAGCAAGCAAACAAAAAAGAACTTGCTCAGCATAAGATCCAAGACAATATCTACTTTTTTCCCTTCATCTTCTGTGTTCACCATCTGTCCTTAATATACTCTCCAGACCCAGACTTTCCAGACTGTCATGTTGTTTTATAACCCTAATGGAGCAGTTTGGATTCAGGATTCCCACTCTACAAACCAAAACAGCTGAAGATGCTTTTGATTATCTGGGCAATTAGGAATTAGAATCCGGTGAAGCAGACAGGAATTAGCAGAAAGAAGATTTCATATGTGTAAGATGGGCATCCATATGACTGCATTTGTGCATGAAAAAGCCTTTATCATCTGTGGAGAACCTCATCCAAAAGAAAGATAATGGGGTTTTTCCCTGAGAAACAAGCAATGCATAAACCAATTCTCGGGTAACTAGTGGTGTCAGTTCTAAGAGTCCATCTTCAGTGCAGTGCACCTGATCTTAAAGACACTTTCAGTGCCATTTGAATACTGCCATACTGATAAAAATGTAAGAGAAAAAAAATGAGTGGTTCACATTCTCCTGCTGAAAGACATTAACTACCCAAGTGTATTAAAACGTAACTACCAGTTAGTCCTTGGAGGAAAAGAAGTATATGGGTGTGTTCTTCTGTAAGCTGAGTGACTTACACAAGCCAGTAGGACCCATGGGCCAAAACTGATCTAGAATCAGGCTTTGGAGTTACATAATATGATAAACTGCTTTCACAGGTGGTCTATTTACACACTGGGAAAGGAACCATTTGGGGGACATATGAAGGGCTTTCCAGAAATTTTTATTTTCCTCCTATTTCTCACAGACTGAAGATCTACAGTTGCTGCAGTGCAGTGAGTCTGTGCTTTGGCACAGATTCAAGGCTTTGGTCTGTAGCTGCTACTGCTGTGATTAACAAGTGCACTACACTTAACAGCTAAGCATAGGTCCCAGACTCTGAAATATCTTCCAGAATTAGATCCAAGAAAAGCCATCACCTTACATTCTTTGGATTATTTTGCAAGACCTGCTTCATCACTCAAGCTTTCCCAAAGGGTCTGAGTGAAAGTAATGAAGTAATATTACAAAACAACAGTCTTTCACTAACAGGAAATCAGGAGTGCAAAAATCATTTTTCTTCAGAAACAAGTTTATAATTTTATCTGGTATAAGAAGGACAATTAATTACAACTTTTGAAATGTTAATGGTGGTGTTTTAATTCTGTGAAATATTAGACAGGGATATGACAAGCGCTTTGGAAATGGTAATAGACTGAGTATACAGAGGGATGATGTGCATGCGTGTTTTACACATATGTGGAGGTGTTACACTTAGGAGTTCAGAAATGTGATTTATTAACTGAACATATATCCTTTATCTTCTTGACAGTTATCTGCTGTCTAACTTGTTTTTGGTGAAGTTTATTCCAGCATCCAAATCTTTGATAGGCATGATTTTTCTGCTGAAAAAGGGAAGCAGGAATCTTGTGAGTTTTTCTCGGTGGTGGTTTTTTGGTTTAGGGTTTTTTTTAATTGTGGGATTTTTTGTTTGTTTCGTTGGTTGGTTTGGAGGGTTTGGAATCTTTCGGGTTTTTTGGGGTTTGCTGTTGTTGTTGTTGGGTTCTTTTGCTGGTTTTGTTTTTGTTTTCCACACTTCTCTTGTCTCCCCAGATTATACCTGTCTGAAGCCTGTAGTGAACAAGAGTTGGTTTGCATTCCCTGATAGGTTGTCCTGTACCTAAAAACACCCTATCAACATAGTATCTATACCTAAACAGTGTAAACATTTATGCTAAACATGTCAGCTAATTAGAAAGCGTTTCTCAGTTTCCCATAACATTTGAAGACTTACTACTAAGCATTAAAGGGTTCTCAGGGTTTTGTAAGGCATTAGAAACCCAAGATAATGTAGGTTTTAATGTAATTTAACATAGTAGATAATGTAGTTTAATCTGTAACTGTACTGTTTTAGAGTTCTAGAGAACTTGCTAAATAGATCTATTAGGAGTGAAATGTAAATATACTAAATGAGAATACATTTGACTTATCCATGTACAACTGTCAATGCAATTAATAAGGTGAAGAACTTAGACTTTTCAAGACTAAAGAAAGAGGTGGTGATGTGGACACACACACATTAAAGGCGTGGTTACTATAAGAAGCTGCTAGAAGTTTCTGCCATGTCTGATGGAGCCAGTGACAGCCAGCTCCGAGCCAGGCACTCTGCTGGCCAAGGCCAAGCCAATCAGAAAGAGTGGCAGCAATTCTGGGGTAACAGATTTAAGAGGGAGAAAAAGTTGCTGCACAACAGCAACCACAGACAGAGAAGAGGGAAGTGAGAATATGTGAGAGGAACAGCTCTGCAGATACCAAAACCAGTGAAGGTAGATGGGGAGGAAGTACTCCAGGCACCAGAGCAGAGATTCCCCTACAGTGCATGGTGAATACCATGGTCAGATGGACTGTGCCCATGCAGCCCATGGAGGATGGAACAGGTGGATGCCCAAAGAAGGATGTGATCACATGGAGATCCTGTGCTGGAGCAGGCTCCTGGCAGGACTTGTGACACAATGGAGAGAGAAGCCCACATCAGGGCAGTTTTATTGGAGGAAATTGTGATCCCATAGGAGACCAGTGCTGGAATGGTCTGTTCCTGAAGGACTGCACCCAATGCAAGGAAGCTACACTGGAGCCATTCATGAAGAACTGCAGCCCCTGGGAAGGACGCACATTGTATAAGTTCATGGAGGACTGTGTCCCATCACAGGGATCCGGCCCTGGAGCAGGGGAAGAGTGTGAGAAGTCCTCCCCCTGAGGGAGAAGGAGCAGCAGAGACAACATCTGATGAACTTACCACAGCCCCCATTCTTAGTCCCCCTGTGCTGATGGTGGGGAGGAAGTAGAGAAAATGGAGAGTGAAGTTTAGCCCATGAAGAAGGGAGGAGTGGAGGAAAGGGGTTGTAAGATTTGGGTTTTCTTCTTGTTATCCTACTCTGGTAAAGCACCCCGCAGTCACTTGCTCACTCTCCCCCAGTGGGATGGGAAGCAAGTCAGAAGGGTAGAAGTGAGTAAACTCATGAGTTGAGATAAGGACAGTTTAATAAGTCTTGCACGCAAGCAAAGCAAAACAAGGGATTTATTCACTGCTTCCCACAGGCAGGTAGGTTTTCATCCATCTCCAAGAGAGCAGGGCTTCGTCATGCTTAAGTCTTACGTGGGCAGACGAACACCATCACTCCAAACGTTCCCACTTTCCTCCTTCTTCCTCCAGCTTTGTATGCCGAGCGTGACACCATATAGTGTGGGTCAGCTATCCCAGTTGTGTTCCCTCCCAACTCCTTGTGCACCCCCAGGCTCCTTGTTGATGGACTGGAATGAGGAGGAGGAAAGGCCTTAGCTCTGTGTAAGCCCTGTTCAGCAATAAGCAAAACATCCCTGTGTTACAAACTCTGTTTCCAGCACAAGTTCAAAACATGGCCCCATACTAGCTACTAGGGAGAAAATTAACTGTATCACAGCTCAAACCAGCACAGCAGGGAATATTTTTTCTCTACCATCTCTTACTTATTTGCATGAAAGACAAGTTATGAATCATTAAGCACTTTTTGGATAACATTCTTTTCCCAGACTGCATATGTTCTGCACAATTTTTTCAGCTGTCATTGAAACTTATTTTAATACAAATGAAAAGGAGCTGACTCAGCTCCCCCCCATTAATTTTACAATGCCATCACGATACCATAAGAATGCTGAATTTTCAGTGCTCTGCACTGGAGTTACGCTGTACTTTCATTATGTTCACAGCTGCTGTTTAAGAGGGAAGATGCAGGGGCAAGGAATTATTCTCCCTCAAAAAAAAAAAAAATTTTTTTCATTAAAAAAAAAAAGAGGAAGAAAAAAAAAGGCAAAAAAAAGTCTCCTTTATCTCATGAAAAAAATGGAAATGTTCATGTAGCATCCTAGTTACCTGTCCCTAGAGGAAAAGATTAGGTGTTACTCGATTCACTTGTTTGGGGTGTACCTCCCGTAACGCAACCAAGATTTTTTTTCTAGAACAAAGCTTATAAAGTTCCAGATTTTTTTTTCTTATACTACGAGTAGAAAGATTTTATGATATGGTGTAATAACATACATTATAGAGCAGTGTCAAAGAGGACATGACAAGGAAGCAGCTGAAGCATGTAAAGTGTGCTGCATTAGCTCAACTCTGCTTCTGTTGAAGCCAATGGCAGTGCTTAATTGCAAATGCTATTGCACACCTTTCAGAAAAATGTCTTGAGAAGCTGTCTCAGACCTACAAATTTTCACATTTTCCTCACACAAATGAAAAAGAAGGCTGCACAACAAAAAAAATTATGTCTCAAGTGCTACTCATATTTCAGTGCTTTGTACACAAAGCCTCTTACAGAATCACAGAATTATTTAGGCTGGGAAAGACCTCTGAGGTGATTGAGTTCAATCTTTGACCAACCACCACCTGTCAACTAGACCATAGCACTAAGTGCCACATCCAGTAATTTCTTAAACACCTCGACAGATACTGAATTCATCACCTCCCTGTGCAGCCCATTCCAATGCTTAATAACCCTTTCCATGAAGAAATTATTTCTGATGTTCAACCTGAACCTTCTCTGGTGCAGCTTGAGGCCATTTGCTCTTGTCCCATCACTGTTGCCTGGGAGAAGAGGCCAACCCCCACCTTGCTGCAACCTCCTTTCAGATAATTGTAGAGAGCAATAAGTCTCACCTGAGCCTCCTTTTTTCCAGCCTAAAGTAGTGTAGGAGCTGCTGGATGGACAACATCAGCCACCAGGCTGATAAAAGAGGAAGAAGAAAATACTAAAGCAAAAGTATTGTGGTCCTGAGTGAGCCAGAGCTAAGATTAGTGTGTGTGTGAAAAGAATTGCAAGGTCAAGCTGGAAAGTCGCTTGAAGCATGGTTGTTCTCTGTGGCTGGAAGCAGTCACATGAGTGTGTGTGGTATGTGGGGAGATAAAAACATCTTGCTGACTGGACAGCTCAGAAACAGGGTCAGTAGAGAGTCTTTATATAGGCATAGAGTAATAAAGCGAGGCCTCACTAGGGACAATCATTTCACTGGTCCTGCTGATCAAACTATTACTGATACAAGCCGGGTTGCCACTGGCTCTCTTGGCCACCTGGGCACACTGCTGGCTCATGTCCGGGACTCCCAGGTCTTTTTCAACTGGGCCACTTTCCAGTCACTCTTCCCCCAGCCTGCAGCGCTGCATGGGTCTGTTGTGACCCAAGTGCAGGACCTGGCACTTGGCTTTGTTGAACCTCATTATTGGCCTGTTGACCCAGCCTGTCCAGATTCTTCTGTAGAGCCTTCCTAACTTTCTGTAGATCAACACTCTCTCCAAATTTGGTGTCTCCCGTAAACTTATGATGGACTTGATCCCCTCATCCAGATCATCAATAAATATACTAAACAGAACTGGCCCCAATACTGAACCTTGGGGAAAGCCACTAGTGGCCTGTAACCAACTGGATGTGGCACCTCCACCACTTTCTGGGCTCAGACACCCAGCCAGTTTTTTACCCAATGAAGAGTGCACCTGTCCAAGCTGGGCTGCCTGCTTTTCCAGGAGAATGCCCTGGGAGACAGTATCAAAGGTTGTACTGAGCTCCAAGTAGACTACATCCACAACATTCCCTTCATCCACTAGCAGGCTACCTGGTCATAAAAAGATATAAATATTGCATTTCAAAATGAAACTCAAATTAGGAGAGACTGAAAAAATATAGACTTCACAGAATCACAGAATATACTGAGTTGGAAGGCACCCACAGGGATCATCGAGTTCCAACCCTTAGCTCTGCACAGGAACTGAAGTAGGAATTTCCAGTTCTAGTAGTATGAAGGAAGGTTTTGATACAAGTGATGACAGATAGCTAAAAGAAAATATTTCAAGAACATATCATTGAACATAATGAAACTTGAACAAGGGAGAAATACTTCAGAAAATTCTACATAACTTTAAGAGAGGTAATTAAGATTAATCTTATCTTGAAAAAAATTAAGATCTCTCTTTCACATGTGAATTTCAGACCAGTAAAAAGTTTAAGGAACCTTGCTTGTGGCTGACACACCATCAAGCTTCAAAAGGAAAATAGGTAACAATATTAATTTGAGAGTGTTATGGTGCTCATTAGTTTAAACTGATTTTTATTTCACCAGTACTAAATCAAATAAACAGGAGATTCCTCTACGCTGGAGCACACTGCCTAAGGAGGTGGTGTAGCCTCCATCTTTGGAGGTATTCAAAAGCTATCTGTACACAGCTCTACGCAGCTGGCTCTAGCTTACCTTGCAGTAAAGGGAATTTTGGACGAGAGGACCTCCAGAGACTCTGTTTCTGCACTCAGTAGTGCAATCTCTTCAGTGCAATATCTGTTTAGAGCTGAGAACAGTGAAATCAATTTGCTTCAGTTTCTTGAATAGGACAGAAAGTAACAAAGAGCACTGTCATTCTTTGTTATTCCCAGTATATTCACAGACATTATATACTTCAGTGTTTGCATATGGCTACAGTTTCACAATATGTTTATGCTTTTTGCCTCATTCTCTTCTGGCAAATCTCCGTTTTATTTCTGAAATATCTTTAAAGTATCTGTCCATGGTTTAAAAGACTTGTATCAAGAATCTGGGCATAAAGCCTGAGATATCTTCAGGGGCCATTCTTTCTCTCCTGTCTCTCACTCATGTTCTAGAATAACTACAACTGTAAACTGGAATTGACATAAATGTATATTTTACAAAAACTTGTGGTACACTCTGTGCCCACTGAAGGACAACATCCTATCAATATTTAAGTGCATTCCCCCTAGGCCTGAAAGCTAAGCCTTTCTCCCAAGTTGTTCAGATGGCCAAAGTCTGGTTTGAAATGTTTTCTATCTTTGGATTTGTCTATAATTCTGCATACTTTGCTTCAATCTCACCTTTTGTTGAAGAGTCACCTCATCTGCAAATCTCTACTTCCTTGGTTTATCCATGAATTATATAGGTTCAAGACTTGCCTTCACTCCCTGAAGATTAATGTCAAAAGCCTAGTATGAAATGAACAGCCTAAATAATGTTTAATTCCTAAACTGTGATAAATGAAAAAAAAAAAGTAACTTTGGAAAGTCTTCTTGTACATGTTTAAAACCCTTGTATGAATCAGATTACCTTACTTACTCCTCCAGAATTAGACAGTAAGATCCCTTTAAAATGTTGTGTTCCTACCACTTGGGGCATTGATTCAGTCAGTATTCTACTAAAATGTATGTAGTTCAAATATTCAAACAATGCAACTTGATCTTCTAACGCAAGCAAATTTTTTTTCTCTTCCATGTTATCAGGAGAAGGAAGGGAGAAATAAGATGAAGGGAACCAAGAAGGAAGTAGGGGTAGGAGAGAGAGGGAGAGGGAGAGGAACAGAGGGAGTGAATATTATATAACAGCACTATATGGCCTTCTACATAAAAATGTACAATAAAGTCATTAATATACTTATATATTCACAACATTCCTTCATGATGTTGGTTTTCATGTTTTGTGTAGTCAATCAACAAATATATCTGTTCTCAAATTCACATATTTTGTGAATTTGTTCACATTAACATTGCACATATTTTGTGCAATAGTTCCTCATTTTCCAGCAATTTTTCTCTCACATCAAGAAAAAAACTTTACCATACTCTGGGAAATGTAAACCAGGATGAGATAAAGACATTGAAGGGAATAGCTGCAACATAGACATTCTTGAAGTTATATGGAACAGATCATAAATTCTGATTTTGCTTCAAATAGTAGCTCTGTATTGCAACTGCACACTTCATTCACCAAATTCAGCCATAAAACTACTTCATGAACATCACACATTATAGCAGAAGTGCTCTGGCTCTTTTGCTTATCTGTAGAAATGTTAGGAAGAAACTCAGCACACAAAAGTATATAACAAAAGCTTTTCCTTTCTGCATAAATTAGTCTTTCTACTGTAATTTGTCAGAATTGATTGCTCAAATATTTTTTAATAAAAGCAAAGAATGCTTTCTAGAGTAATTTTGAACATTCTGTTTGTTAAAAAAAGGACTGAAATGCCCACTTAACAATGTGTATACTGCAAATGTACTATTTAAAAAAAGAAAGACAGAGCTGTTGGTGTTTAGAGTATTCAGAATATTTGTCTTCTTAAAATACAGGTGAAAAGTCACAGTTAATGTGGTATTTGTAAAAGATTTTTTTTTTTTAGTTTTAGTTGTTCACGTTTACCATTTTAAATAGTATTTCCACTTTAAGTAGTACCTTGAGAAAGTACTCATGTTCCTTGTTGGAGTCCTTCACTCCAACCCCCTTTTTAATATCAATAAAATATAAAATACAGCATTTTCAAATGTGGTTATTCTCAGTTGTACTTGATTAAAAAAAAATCATTTCTAATGAAGATAAAGCTAACTATTTGAAATTTGAGGCATGCAATGTACACTGGAGTAACCTCATTGTGGCAGGATAGTCCACCCTGAACAGACTTAAAATCTGGTAATACATACTATGCAGGCCATCATGCAAGCTATCGTGCAAGTTCAGCTGCTGGCACCAGGGTGCTGTCTTGGTGTTAAATTATGCTAAGACAATCCTGGTTCACCAGACTTCAAGTACACACCCTTTTTTTGAAACAAGATGTGACAGAGAAGCTAGTCTGCAAGTCTGTAAATCTGTGACTACCAGTCCGTCACTTCATAGCTGTAAAAGCCCAGTCCAATTTCCATATGACAGATTCTTCCACATACTTCAATGAAGTGTGGAACTTCTCCCATGAAGCAGGGGAACCTTTTCATGGTTGTTCCCCAGGGGTTAAGAGAAAGAGAGAGATCTGCCCTCTATCTCATATGGTGAGTTATATCAACCTCTACTTAATAAATATTTCTTTTGCTAGCTTCAATACAATTGCTTTAATACAATTGCTTTGTTACAGTGCACTATCTTACTTTGTTATACAGTAGTCTACTAGTAGATTTTTTATCTTTTACACTGTGTAGTAAATAATTCTGATTAACATCTTTCAGCTGCTCACCTGTTTGTTAATTTGTCATAATAAATAATTCATTTATATAAATATATCTGTTTTACCATCATTAAAACCTGTGGGACAAAGTGATTTAATCACACCTCTATAATTCCTTTAAATTTAAACCATTACCAGAGTCCGAGGCTAAGATAGGATTCAACCACACCTAAACCCTTTCTTGAGAAGGAGTTTAGAAAGTAAGGGAGTCCTTTCTACACCTCGAGGCTCACCAGCAAGCCTTTGCTTTTCAAAACTTTTTCTAAGCATTCTACTCTCCCATGACACTCATCAGATCAAACTAGTAATGCTTCAGTGAAGAATGTTCCATAAAGAAGCCATACAAAATACTCATGAGAAGGGATTAAGAAGCAAGATAGTGACTGGCATTAGATAAATGAAAACCTATCCTCCTTAGTAGTAGAATAGAGAGTACAACACCTGAATGTAAGGGCACCTCGTGCTTGAAGTAAGATTACCCACAGTGTGGACAGTTCTACCAAAGGTACCAAGAGATAAAGTGGGGAGGAAAAAACCCCAAAACTCCACAACAAAGCCAAACCAAGCTGACAAAAAAAAAAAAAAAAAGGGGGGGGGGGGGGGGGAGGAAAAAGGAGTTGATTGTCTTTGGTTCCTCTTCACCCTTGACTCTTGGGTTAGCCAAAAACATTCTAATAACTTGTGAAAATTTTCTATTAGATCAGCTGTTTCTTAAGGAAAAAGAGACCTTTTATCACTAGATAGAAACATAAAAGGAGAAGCAGAGATATTCAGTTGAAAAATCAGTACCAAACACAGTTTAATTTCATTCAATCCCCAGTATTCCCACTGCTTTTTGGGTTAAATGTGTTAAATTTTCCTTTTAATGTTACTTTTAGATTATATTACCCAGTCCCCTCCCCACACTGGATAAGTTATATTAGGTACAAGCAAAATTCTCTATCATAGATGTAACTATCTTTTTCTTTTCCAAAAATTATTATTTACAAGTGTAATTCAAATACAAAATAGTATAAGCAAGGTCCTTCTTTGTATGAAAACCATGTACAAAAGCACTGTGAATTTGCAGAGCCTGTCATAAGTTTCATCTTCTTCTCTTTGTAAACCAGACTTATACTGGTGTGTCCAAGGCTCTGGTCTTTTCATGGGAAGAATCAAAGAACTGGATCTTATGTCTATAACTGATACATGAGACAGATAAGAAATCAACACAACAAAATGTTTAAACTCCCTTATGCTGGCTCTAAACTATAACAATACCCAGACATTTGCTGAAGCATTTTACTACAAAAAGTTAACATCTAAAATTTCTTCTATGAAGAACTGTGCAAATTCTTTGCCTTTACAATCTGCTCAAACTGCCTTACACTTCAGGCACTTAGAGGAAACATATATATAAATATTATACAATCTTACTGAAACCATAAGCTGTGCACAGAGTACTGATGTACCTTTAGATTTCTGCACTTAAATTTCTGTCTGTTCCTTTATTTCACTGCTTCCTTTAATTCTCAGGCAAGATACCAGGGTGATTACTGTCTTGCACACACCCTGGTAGACCTGGTAAATATGTGTTATTGAAAAAGTGAGTTTTCAGTCCTGTAAGACAGACTACCTCTTTTGCTGGTGCAACAGTAGAGCTTTCAGATGTGCTTAATCCTTAAAACTGAAACATAAAAAGGATAAGACAGGACATAACCCCAAACATCCCTGTTGTTATAGATAATTAAAATTAAGGCAAAGATCAACACAGGAGGGACCATTAAAATTTAACAGAAGCTTAGGTTAGTTAAAAAAAATTGTTACGTTAAAGCACAAGACAGTCGTCAGGTTGGCATATCTTCTTTGAAGATGTTCAACAAAAGATGTTCACAGATTTTAAAGAAAAGGGCAGAGAAAAGGAAATGTCACAACTCCCAGAATCAATACCTTTTTCACTGTAGATGAAATCACAGATTTTTAAGAAGTGAGGAACAAGTAGTGATGATCCATTAAGAAGATACTTAAAACATTTCCTCTGTCAAAATGATGCAGGTATTTTAGAACTAGGTTTAGCCTTTATAACAAAAGATACTTATGATTCTATCAAATTACTAAAGAGAAGAAAAATTGGGAGCCTACTGACACGTATGAAAACATGCACAGTAAGGCTTCATAAAATACACTTTTCTTAAATATAGTATGTGCAACACTTGAATTTGGGGGCTGACAAGCTAAGGTTATCAATAAAGTTGTGATGCACAGCATAAAGTGGTGAGCTAAATCTCAGAGAAATCTTGCTTAAAATTTGAGGCACAATGAAAATCAGAATTCCTCTTTCATCACACAACTCAAGGATATTCTTTAGGCTTCCAGAAAGTGTGCAGTTCATTTTTCATCTAGCAGTCTGCGTTTTATGTTGTCCATAAGCCTACATGCCATAAATTTATATATACCAAGAAATTATCTACTGTACCATGAAACAAAAACCTAAGCATCATCATGCCACTTATCAGAAAAAGCAGACTTGGGGTGGAGGGAGAAGAAGGAGAGCAAAGCAGGGCAGGTGGGGAAAGAGCAACAGGAAGTGGCATTGAGGTCTCCTTTTGTGTGTTTTTGGTTTGTTTTTAAAATAGGACTTGTTATAAAATTACTACAGTTTAAAATCTAAAGAAAAAACTATTTTAATATACTATGCAATTAAATCTGTAAAAAGCTGATAATTTTTAACTACGTGTAATTAATAGATGTGTATTGACCCTTTAGACTGCTGTTGCTTCATTTGTGATTTCACTGTTTCTGTAGAGTCCTAAGCAAACGTTACATCACTGTCATTAAATGGATGGGTTAAAATTTCATAGGTTTTCATTTTTCTTAGTTAGGTTTTATTGTTTTCAAAGAGAGTTGATAATATGATCTAATTTAAATGTTTACAACCCTCATTTGAAAGAAAAGATTTTAATGGGATTGGGTTTGTAGTCTAAGGGAATGGCCCATCCTTTGCAATTCTACATCAGAGTCTGACTGCAGCTATGAGGGGCTCAGCACGAGGTGGCTACCCAAAGATTTCTTTGTCTCACTCCTTTAGTATGTGTTCTGAGCTCACACAGTGTGGCTTTGGGTGCCATTGGCATCTCACTTAGTTGCATCATGGTCAATGTAGGCATAAGCAAAGGGTTACAGTCAAGCCCATGCACAGACCATAGCACCTTTTAATTCATAAGAAAACCAAGGAAGTTCATCTTCATCTCCTTCTACAAGGGTATTTTTTGAATGGGGAGTAAATATTGTTTGAATGGGGGAGTAAAAAATAGTACATATTTATGAACAAATAAATATTAGACACATGCAAATATATCACTCATGTTCCAGCTGAAGAGACAGAAACTATCAAACTAGAGAATGAGATCACACTGTCTAAGCTGGCAATTTTACATCAGATCTTAGTGCCTGTCTTTGGCAGTGGAGGCTTCTGCTTTTTATGGAAACAAATGACAGTGGGACTAGCTGTTAGAAGATTAAAAAAGCCATACATTTGACTCATAATCAACCACCACCTCGAAAAAACTTCAATATTCTTCCTTTGTTCCTGTTTTCCTTATTCTAACCAAGACATAATACACAAGAAATCAAGAAAACCAACTTCTGGGGAGATCCATTTTTAGTATGTAATTGTGATTAATTGAAATAAAAGAAGGAAAAATTCTTATGTTTCAACCTACTATTGTATGTGATGACATTCACTTGTAAATCCTGATTCTTAGAAATTATATGTGCTGCAATAACTTCTCTAGAACACTGCAAGCCATAGATCTGATTGTCCTATATTGCTTGTATTATAATTCTATTAAGTGACACTTTCTAATTCCAAGAATTTTCTAAAACAACTACATATGTTTTATAGAGAGCTAAATTACTTATTTGTGTTCCTGGACTTGGACTTAATAGGTCCTGACCATACCTGTTTTCAGTCTGTGGGATGACCCTGGGCAAACCTTTTCGTCTTTATATGCAACATTTTCCCCGTTTGAAAGATTCAGACTTCCTCTGTCAAATGTTTGGTAAAATGCCATTGTTGAACCTCTTCTGAAAAAAAAGAAAAAAGAAAACTGAGGTGCTTAGAAGATTTATTCAAGGAAAATAAAGAACTAGTATCAGAACTGTGTTTTGAATGCACTTATCTGCTTCAGGATTTTTTAATGGTTAAATTTGTGGAAGAGAAGGGAGGAAAGAACACAGAACATTATTATTATGCCTCTTGTTGCTAGACTGAATTACTTAAATGACTTTTTAACACAAAAGGAAAGAGAAAGCTGTGTCATTCTGAAATTAGAGAAGATCAAAAGAAGAGTTAATATACTTTCTATGTATTCTCAAATACATAATAAATTCATAAAAATTAAATCTATATTCTTTAGAAAAAACTTTTCTAGAACAGATACAGCTGCAAAATAAAAATCACCCTTCATTACAAAAGCAATAAAAGAAAACCCCACAGATCTTCCTAACATTTCTTCTTGTCCTGCTTTTATAGTTTCAAGTCTCTCACAAGAAAATTACAGGAATAATTGAAATTTTTTTGCTAGAACAGCAGTACCTTCCCAACTCTTACAAATGTCTTATCTACACATACCAATCACTGAGAAAACTATGAAAGAAAGAATTAGCATTGTGCGTTGCCAGATGGGCGAATGGATTGGCTCACAGCACCTAGTAGTCTGGTGGGTAAGAATCAGAGACCAAGTAAACAAAACAAGCCTTGTGGTTTGTGTCTGCTTCAGCCTACCTGATCAAGAGGAGCCTACTGATAGAAGCTTCTTGTTCCATCTACATAAGGCATTGCCTTTGCAGGCTCTTGTCCTGCTGAGGAACTTCAACCACTCTCACATCTGCTGGGAAAGTAGCACAGCAAGTTGTGGGCAATTCAGGAGACTCCTGGAACGCATGAAGGATAAATTTCTATTTCTATTAACCAGGTAACAGATGGCCCTACTAGAGGGGATGTGTTACTGGATCTGTTGGTCACCGACACAAGTGAGCTAATTGGGGACATCAAGATTGGAGGCAACCTGGGCTGCAGCAACCATGTGTTGGAGGAGCTCACAGTCCCAAGGGATATGGGTCAGGTAAGGAGTAAAGTTAAGTCTCTGAGTTTTAGGAAAGCAAAATTCCATCTCTTCAAGGAGACAGTCCATAGGACACCCCTGGAAAACTGCCCTTAGGGGCAAATGAGTGGAACAGACCTGGTAGATCTTATAGGGTGCCAGAGCTGGCAATATGCAGGAGCAAGAAATCAATCAAGGAAGGCAGGAGATTGTCATAGCTGAGCAGGAAACTGCTGGTCATTCTAAAAGGAAAAAACCAAACGCAGAAACAGTGGAGACAAGGACAGGTAACAGTATAGACATTGTAGAGATGGGGTTTGACTGTGTAGGGATGGGGTGAGGAAGGCCAAGGCAAAGCTGGAACTGAACCTGGCAGGGGGCACAAGGAATAACAGCAAAGGTTTCTACAGATATGTTTACCAGAAAAGGGAAGTAAGGAGGTGTGTCCCCCCAATGAACAATGCTGGTAAACTGGTAACTGTGGATGAGAACACTGACTGAGGTCCTTCACAACATTTTTCCAAGACTTCAATGGCAACACCTCTTCCCAGGATGGGGACTGGAGAGGCAAAGTCCCTCCCACTGCATGGAAAGATCAGGTTCATGACCACCTGAAGAACTTGAACACACACAAATCCATGGGATCTGGTGAGATGTCCCATAGAGTCCTTAGAGAGATCTCAGAGTCCTGAGGGAATCGGCTGATGTAGTTACCAAGCCACTCTGCTATATTTGACAAGACATGGCAGTCAGGTGAAGTCCTGGGTGACTGGAAAAGAGGAAATGTTGTACCCATCTTTAAAAAGGGTAGAAAGGAGGACCCTGGGAACTACTGCTCTGTAAGCCTCACCTCTGTGCCTGGGAAGATCATGGAACAGATCCTCCTAGGAGCTGTGCTGAGGCACAGGGAGGACAGGGAACACAGCTTCACCAAGGGCACGTCCTGCCTGACCAACCTACTGGCCTTCTATGATGGAGTGACTGCATCAGTGGACAAGGGAAGGGGTACAGACGCCTTTTATCTGGAATTCTGTAAGGCTTTTGACACAGTCCCCCACATCCTTCTCTCTAAATTGGAGAGATATGGATTTGATGAGTGGACTGTTAGATGGATAAGAAATTGGTTGTACAGTCACATCCAGAGGGTAGTGGTTCAGAGTCCCAGTGGAGATCAGTGACAAGTGCTGTCCCTAAGGGGTCCATATTGGGGCCAGTGTTATTGAATGTCTTCATTAATGACATAGATGAAGGGACTGAGTGCGCCCTCAGCAAGTTTGCAAATGACACCAAGCTGAGTAGTGTGGTTGATACACCTGAAGGATGGGATGCCAGAGGGATCTGAACAAGCTCAAAAAGTGGGCCCATGAGAATGTCATGAAGCATCTGGGGTTTGCCTGATGGCTGTGGAGACAATTCCAGGAATAATTTCCTCACAAAAAGAGTTGTCAAGAATTGAAACAGAATGCCCAGGGAGGTGGTTAAGTCACCATCCCTGAAGGTCTTCAATAAATGACTGGACATGGCACTTCATGCTATGGTTTAGTTGACAAGGTGGAGATCAGTCAAAGGTTGGACTTGATGACCTTGGATGTCTTTTCTAACCTCAGTGATTGATTCTGTAATTCTATAAATAAGACAAGTTTAGCTTTTTGGGGCAGAAACTACCAGCACCAAAGAAAGAGGAAGGACCAGTGCATTTTTCTCCCCCTCTCCAGCAGCAGAAGACCCCAAGCACCAGAGCCAGGGCTGGGACACGCTAGGACTAGAGTGCTGGACCATGGATGATGGCATTGCTAGAGCATAATGCCAAGGTCACAGGTTCAATCTCTGTAGAATCCATTCACTTTAGAGTTGAGCTCAATGATTCTTGTGTGTCCTTCCAAATCAGAATACTCTGTGACTGTGACTCTGTGGCTGTGACTTCAAGTCCCAGCAGTGGGGTAGGGCCAGCAAGGCCCATGGGTGGCCTCTGTCAAAACACTAACAACAGGAACCATGTTGATTTTGATTAGGATCTAATCTCTTCCTGGTAGCTTGTATGGTGCTATGAACACCTGCTCGCCAATGGGAAATAGTGAATGAATTCCTCACTTTGCATTGTGTGCATGTGTAGCTTTCGTCTATTAAACTGTCTTTATCAGGAGTTTTTGCACTTTTACCTTTTTGATTGTCCCTTCCATCCCACTGGCAGGAAGTAAGCAAGCAGGTCAGCCAAAACCAGTATGTTTCATGCATCAGACCACAAAATACTTTTCTAATCCTCAGAGAGAATAAACAGAGCAATAAGGCAAGCAGCGTTACATAATGACATTATAGTAAAAGCAAGACAAAACCAACATTTTGTTCATAACACACCAGTTGGATTTATGTTATCTGTTATATTAATATAATGAGACATAAAGCGTAATAGAGAACTTAAAACAATTGCAATAATAATTACAATAATTATGTATATTACAAGTAATGCCTAGTTCAAAAGTTTTATTCAAATATCCTCGAGAAGGGGAAGATGATTCATTTGTTCATTCTTTACCACAATAGTTTTATTTTGTTGTGATCCTTATGTTAGTGTTTAAATTAGTGAAACTAAATGTTGCCATTTCTTGTTGTAAATTAAATGCCAAAATATCGCCTATATTGAGGCTATCATGCAAGTAATAAATATAGTCCTCACTGTTGCAATCAATACAGTTATTTACTGTGGTTAAAATTAGATGTCATCCTGAGAAACAAAAAGAAATCAAACAACTCTTAGCTGCGGAGTTTTATGTATATGAAGCACTTCAGATTTTGCAAGATGATGACAAGTAAGTCTGATTTCACTACACAAAATGACCCTGAAAGTTGAGTATTTACATTCTTTACGGCAGTCATCACAAGGTCTATATACTATACTATATACTATTATGTAAACTATAGCTTTAATACTCCATCTTACCTTCTAACAGAAAATTATTTGGCAACTAAAAAGAGAAAATAACATATAGAGATGACAATGATGATGATGATGGCGACGATGATGATGCTTCATCTGCCTTATATGGATCAAATTTGTCTGTTAAGGTATTATGTGTACAAGGACCGTGGTTTAGTTGAGCACAGATATCCTAGATCTTCTGCTGATTTAAATGAAACGAAACCAAAAAGTCAGTATAAAAGCCCCATTTTCTTACAGTATGTCCAGGTCCCTATCCATACATTTTTCCTTCCTTCAGCGGTTGGGTTGCATGTAGCTTTTATTTGCTAGACTATTACTGAGATGTCACCTTCTGGTCTTTGATAGTAAAATACAAATGATTTCTCTACATATTCAAAATCAAAATCTGTATTCATGGGAAAACTAGAAATAGATAATGAGTAAAACCAGCCTCAATTTTGCACCAAGAGACCTTCTTAATAACTACCAGAACATGAAAATATACTCTTAATATGAAATCAAAAAGGGAAAAACAAAGATAAGATCTAATCTTTTAACATGTAGGCCAATATGAAGGATGACTGGTAATTTTCTTTTTTTTTTTTTTTTTTTTCACAAAGTCAAGAAACAATATTCTTCCTGGAATGTCACATATAACAACTACTCTGGCTTTCGTATTTACCTCTTTTTCCTTTGTATTGGGGGACTATCAGTCTGAAGAGCACTGAACAGTTTTATCAAAGATGTTCAAGGAAAGCAAAGTTTCTCCTAAATTCTGAATGTCTGTTTTCGCAAGCACTTGTAGGGCGTCTGAAAGACACCAATCTCAGACCAACAAAATACAGAAAACCAGTTCCAAACTTACAGAGAAGCAAACCAGCTTGGAACAGTCAGAATTTTTCCTTTACTGACAGAATGCCATTTTGCCATTTGCCAGACAAAATCTGCAGAATTCAGAATGAGAATCAGTGTTTTTCCCAGTGCTGAAGGGCTATCCTGGACTAGACTGATGGTGGCCCATTTTGAAAACTGCTGCAGGAGTAGGTCAGTCTAGACTTAAAGCTTTAGTCCAACCATTTGTTCAATTCAATGTATTTCACCAGTGCTGAAAATGTCCTGACATCTTCAGACCTGTGAATACTGCTTTCAAAAATGTCTCTATGGCAACATGGGGTTCTGGAAAGGAAGAGAAAGAGAGACAAATGGGTGGGTTTTGAAGGTAGAAGAACATACTTTCACAATACTAATCTTGAGTTTATTTATTTCTGGAAATTTTGTGTTTAGTTATTTCAAACTGGAGAACTTTTATGAAGAGATAATAGCATTAATATCATAACTGAAAAACAAGGTATGGATAAATTTCCTTCATTTCTTGTCGGAGAAGAAATTGGAATCAGCTTGAAAAATAGATGTTTTATAGTACCCAGAGCAACTACATGAATGGCAGAAATGGCCTGTGGATTTTTCTCTGACAGGATTGCATTAATTACTTTTCTACAACTATAAGAAAAAAACTCAACACATTAACTTGATGAAACTATTTCAGATTTACACCAAACTGAGAGATGTGTAAAATGGAAAGAGTCTTATTAGGATGTTGTTTAGTCTTCTCTAGCTGCAAATGACATCTTCCTTTCTGAATGTGAACAAAACTCAATAATTTGTGGTGTTATAAGAAACATTAAGAAAAACATTTCTGGTGAGTTCTTAATTATCTGAACATTTTCAGTGCCATTAAGCACCTCTTGTGCAGAAAGTGAGAGATTTTTTGTTCTAAATGGCCACTAACAAAACACTTCTGGAACAGCACATTGCATTTAGGATGCTCCAAAGCACATTTACTCTGCACAGAATCTTTCCTTATGAGTCTGCTGCATCCCTTTTTTCCTGTTCTTTTTTAGCACTTTGTATCCTCCCATCAGAACCAGAGATCAGAGCTTCCCTAGTGCTTTATCACTGGGTTTTAGCTTCTCTTCACCTTCTCTAAAATTTCACTTTCTTACCTCATCATGGAGGCTCAGATCCAAAACATGGCATGGATGATTTTGCTGATTTCTTCAGACTTGGGCAAGGCTCTGTGTCTTCATGTTTTGGTGAGTGTACTTTCCATGCACCTCCAGGTCCTTGAGTTTGGTTTTTCCCTCACTCAAGGATCAGAATGCAGATCTTAACGGGACTTGCTAAAAGTAAGGAGAGAAACTTTTTCGGTGGGCGGATAGTGACAGAACAAGGAGAAGTGATTTTCAACTGAAAGAAGGTAGATTTATATTAGATGTTGGGACGAAATTCTTTACTGTGAGGGTGGTGAGGCACTGGAACAGGTTGCCCAGAGAAGTTGCGGATGCCCCACCCCTGGGAGAGTTCAAGACTAGGCAGGGCGAGACTGAACAAACTGGTCTAATGGATGGTGTCCCTGCCCACGGCAGGGGGATTGGAACTAGGTGATCTATAAGGTCCCTTCTAATCCTAACTGTTCTATGATTTATAATTCTCTCTGCCTTGAGAATGGCCAAGATTGTACACAGTAGTTTCTTAGCTCAACAATTTATCAGTTATAATGATGTGTAAGGTTTGATTATAGTTTTCCATTATCTAAACACAATTATAAAGATATCATCAGACCAGTACTACTCTACTCTCTTTAGAAAATTTGTGCTCTGTTCCCTTTCATATTAAGAATACAAACATCTATACTGATGTTTTTGCATTCTCTTGCAAGACCACTATTTCTAAAGAAACTACCACATAGGTCGAATTTATTGTCAAGACTAGATGGCAAGAATAGTCTAATTTGCTCTAAAATATTCATGCTTTTTAAGGGAAAAAAATGAGAAATAGTAGATCATACGGTTTCTTGACATAAAACTTTTCAGAGAACTGTAACGGAACTGGTAGGATTTTTGTTGAGATTAAATATTCATAAGCAAGTTTTATTGTTTTTAATTAGAGGTGAAGAAATAAATTGTAAGGAACAATTTGCTTGGTCAGGCAGGTCTACATTTTTTGCTGCGGTTATCTCTGAATATATCAGCAATTCAAAACTATTCATCAAATGATTACAGAGAAAATTCTTTGTCTATCACTCATTTGTGAGCTATTTGATCAGAATATTAAACAGTAACATTGGAATGGTTTTAATTGGTCACAAGATTTTCTTTTTCTTCACTGGATGTGGTTTAATTAGTAAATTAAGTTATAATTATTCATTGTGAAATTACATTGTTTTCCTAATTTGGTTTAGGCTGGTTTTGGTGGTTTTTGACAACATGAGGCAAAAAAATCCTAAGAAAGTAAATGCAAACAGAGCATAAATTCATTTACTTTAATAATTGGAACAGTTTCAGAAACTAAAGGTGATATGTATGCATCTCAATCCTATTTTTAATTTACTATAAGCATTAAAAAGAAAGAATGATTGAAAAATATATGTATACGAATACAAAGTAATCAAGAAAAGTAAAGCATTCAGCATGCTCAGCAACAAAACAAAGAGGTAGTTTGAAGAGGGACTGGGGCTCAGGGACTGGCTAGGTATTGGTTGGTTGGTGGTGAGCAATTGTTTTCCTCTGCATCACTTATCTTTGTTGGGGTTTATTTCTTATCTTTGTTAATCCCCTTTTCATTAAAATGTATTAATATTATTTTCAATTCATTTTATTTCAACTATTAAACTGTTTTTGTCTCAACCCATGAGTTTTCTCACTTTTACCCTTCCAATTCTCTTCCCTGTGCCACAGGCTGTGTGGGGCTTAGTTATCAGCTGAGGTTAAATCATGACAAAATGCAGCTGAAATAGTGTTGTGGTTGAGAAACTTCTCATTGCAAATTCAGGTATCTCAAAAGTGACGTTTTCAAAGACTGTATAAAAATCTGTAGGGATTTTCTGAGTTAAGATGATGGCATCTGAAAGATATTTACTGTTTCAGTTGTATCGGTTCAGAAGGTTTTCAATGGTGAATTGAAGAATGAGAAATACTTTCTTGGTGCACAACTACCAAGTTGTTGTCATGAAGCTTTCAATAAGTCATTAATCCCAAAGCATATTAGCTTACCAAACTATCTCTGTAATGGAAGTCTGTATTTCACATGGCTCAGAAGTTGCATTTTAAAACATAACTCTGGAAGCATTTCAGCATGAAACTTCTAAACAAGATGAAAAGTGTATAACTTTTTTAATCCCTTATGAATACAGACTAAATACACTGGACTAAAGATACCTTACAGTTTTGGGAAGAAACAGCACAGCAAAATGTATTTGGAATCCTACTTCAGGGTGAACTGACTCAGATATAATACAGGTAAGTATTGAAAGTAGAGCTTCAAGAATCCTTCCTTGCTCAGAATACCCTTGTTCAGACCACAGACTTTTCAATCCTACTGCTTCAGTTGGTTCATTTAATATCAAGTGGTGGTTAAAAGACTGGTTTTTCTCAGACATGGAGACTTTGGGTTCAGCCTTTCCTGAAATTTTTCTTTGAATATATGAATTCATAGAATTGTAAAATCATAGAATGTTTGGAAGGGACCCTGAATACCATCTGGTTCCAAACCCCCACACACACCATGGACAGGAACACCTTTCACTAGACTAGGTTGCTCAAAACTCCATCCAAACTGGCCTTGAATACTTTCATGGATGGGGTACCCATAACTACTCCGGGCAACCTGTTCCAGTGTCTTACGAACCTCACAGTAAAGAATGTCTTCCCAACATCTAGTATAAACCTACCCTCTTCCAGGTTAAATCCATTGCCTCTTGTCTTGTCACTACATGTTCTTGGAAAAAGTTTCTCTCCACCTTTCCTGTAGGCCCCCTTTAGATACTGGAGGTCTCCACAAAGCCATCTCTTCTCCAGGCTGGACAAACCCAACTCACATCACAGAATCGACATAATTTTGTACAGATGTAAGAATATGACATTTTTGCATCCACTGTTCATTTACAAGAGACAGCGTAAATAATACCAGTCAAAGCTTTCACCCAGAGACCTTTTTTTGAATTTTTTTATTATGTTATTCAACACCTTTTTGGAGAGTAGATCTAGTATAAAAGTAAAGATAATGAATATATTCTGAGTCTGAAAATTAGATCTGTATCTAGGAAGCAGAACTGGTAGTAACAGTCATGTGATTATCTATTATCTGATGAACTGCTAGAGATTTTTTATAACACGAATTAAGATTCCATATATATTAGAAAACAATTCATACTAAATATTTCAGCAAAGAGGGATTTATTGTAATAAATCCATAGTCAAAGAACATCTTCAATATGTGCTTGGATTCACATAATTTCCATGTGCCATTTATAAGGAAAAATCAAAGTAGAACAAAAATCTACCATCATATGGAACAAAAACACTTTTGGACCTTACTTGTTCAGACTGCAATGCCAACTCATAGGGTCATTGTACTTGGCAATGTTCTGTATGTTTCCCAAGAGTCTACTGCAGCTCAAGCATGAAGTAAGCAGTACAGATTGGTTTAAAAATAATACTTCTTCAAAGAATTATTCTGCAGTAGAAGTTATACCTCCTCCATTTTAAGTAGAAACACACAGATTAGCAGCATGTTGATTTTGTTCTGCTTTCCGTCCTATTTTTATTTTCCATGCAAAACCTTTTCATACAGTAATTTGTTAATAAACTATTTGGTATGATGCCTAGAAAGAGAGACTGCATTATTAGAATTCACACAGGATTTATTTTCCTTGAGTTGTACCATTTATTTCTATTAGGGCAGTGTATGAAAAATTGGGAGTACACTCTCTAATACTACCATAATCATCTCCAGACTCCTTCCCTGGAGTAATAATACACCCTGTCTTTAACTAACTTCAATTTTTAAAAATTCTTATTTTGTTGCACTAGCTATAAGAATGAATAGGTATATTTTTATGCTTTTCAAGTGCTGAAGAAAATATCAGGTATCATTAGCAATGTCTGTATTCAACCACTAATGACTGCAGAGGTGCTTATTCAAGCAAAGAACATTTACATGCAGACTGCAGGAACTGAGCAAGACTTTGTTATGTCTCTGATAAAAGGAATTCATTTGACTGGAGGAAGAGTGACTTTAATTAGCTGTGCAAATGCCATTAATTCCAATTAATCTTCTCACAGTGTCAAGACCAGAATCCGGGGAGAAAATAAATTGCAATAAATCAATATAACTCTTGTTTCTACCAGGAGCAGGTGCTTACAGAAAGAGGAATGTCTTTTATAGTTGTCTACAACAAAAAGTATTTAAACAAGACAGTAATTCAATACATCAAACCTCTCAATGATTTTTATAGACTATTTATGTATGTCTTGAATTGCTTTTCATTTGATGGAAAGTGTTTAACTTAGTACTTTTGAGAAGTGTTCCAGCAAGAAATTTACTCAGAAACCCACAAGTGCAACCAAGTTTTATTATGAGGAGAAAAATAAGATACAGATTTACAAGATAACTGGTTCTATTTACAAACCTTAGATAAGCACCAACTTACCTTTCATGGGACAAATGAAGACCGACCAGTCTACTGACTGTCCAGTGTAACTTGAAAAACTGTCCTTAAAATAAAGCTCCTGGGTTTCTTTTAGACAGCTCTTCGAAAACCATGACCGTGAAATTTTAACGCTCGAGGATTTCCATGCTGCTAGTAGCAATGCATCAGATCTGTCACAGCTTCTCAGGTTTCGAGAGTACTATCTCAAAAACAGCACAAGCTTAAGCCTAAAAGAAACCAAAATAAATCAAATTAATCACCTCGAAGATGTGCCACTGAAATGAAATTAAAAGAGTGCTCCTTGTGGGCAGGCAAGCATGGAACATCTTCCATGTTTGAGAAATATTGCAACCATCCTCTTCCAATAGTTTGCCCTACAAGAACTTTTGCATACCACACTGGACAAGTGTGTGATAAATGTGTAGAGGAGGATACCACTAAGTTTACACTTCAGGAAGAAGGTAGGAAGGAAATAGAAAAATCAAACAAACAAACTTTAAACAAATAAAATTGTCTCTTAGAGAAGAATCAAAGAATTATTTTTTTTTTTCCTAGAAGATTAGGAACAAACTTCCAAAATTTCAGTAGAAGTAACATACCAAATTGAGCTACTAAGGAGAGGTTCACAATGCATGCTAATAAACGGAGCTTTCTGGTGTGTTTATGTAGAACCTTCCCACTCACAACACCCGGGGCAAGTATCAGTGTCAGAAACTGCAACCACAGATCACTCAGCAACAGAATACCCCAGGTCATTGACATCTGCAGGTGTGCTTCCCCCAGCTAATGCTTACTTACAAAAACACCAAAATTGGTAGAAGTGACAACTCTCAGGGATTTGAGACTGCCAATGGACTTTACTGACTGTGTCCCCAGGGAGGTGCCTGATGCTCTGGATGGCAGCATGGCTGCCCCACTCCCCAGCTGTCCTGAGCCCCCAGCCACTGTGGCATCTTTGCAGAAGCAGGACACCAGCCAGGAACACATGCCATACCTCAGAACCAGTCAGTTATCTCCTGTTTGTCTCCCTCTTCTGGCTTATAGTGCCTAGAGTAACTACAGACCCAGAATATTATTTTGCAACTGAAACATCTATAGCACAATATACACAGACTGCCTTCAATGAAAAACATTTCAGGATCTGGAAAGAAAGGCCAACATGTTATGAAAATATTCATGGGGATAAAATAATTTTCCATCCCTTTCTGTTGCATGAGGATAGTAAAGTGTTATAGAATCATGGATTCGTAAAATAACCTCAGTTGGAAAGGACCTAAAAGGATCATTGAAGTCAAACTCCTCCACCCCAAGAATCACACCATGTGCCTGAGAGAGTTGTCCAAATGCTTCTTGAACTGTCAGGCTTAGTGCTGTGACACATCCCCAGAGAGCCTTTTCCAGGGCCCAACCACCCTCTAGTTGAAGAACTTTTTAATAATATCCAACCTAAACTTCCCCTGATACTGTTTCATATTGTTCCCTCATGTGTTATCATTGGCCACCAGAGAAAAGTTTGAACACGTGCACAGAGCTCAACTGTTTAGTTATGGATATTGAGTTCCTACACATATAAATCTTATGAGCAAAACAGTGATGACTACAAAGCCTCTATCCTGCTGTGCACCAAAACAGAGTCAAAATCTTCTAAAACACTGGTCTGTATGGAACAACTTTATTGAAGCTATATTTAATATAGGTAATGAGTATTGTAATGGGTTTTTTTAAAGTCCTTTATCCTCCAAGAGCAAATATACTGCCTTCTTAAATCAGTATCTTTAGTCATCTAATATCACATAATCAAGATGAATGTTCCTGTCTGAAAAGGATGAAACAAGAACTTTTGTTCCAGAATTTACAGTAGTCTCTTAGCATGATTATGTATTACGTTTTGTTTTCCCGGAATAAAAATCTCCCTTAACTCAAAATGGCTCTCTGATATCCATTATTGTTCCATCGTGACCTCTCCCATTTTCAACATATGATTTAGTGTCTTCTGTTGCTTTTAGTATTGAGCAATAACGACAATGCTCAGTGATATTCTAGAGTTTTATGATGACATCAATCACCACAGAGTCTGCTTAGAAGGCTAGGGGAAAAAAGAAAGGCAAAAAAAAAAGGCAGAATCAGAGAATCAAACAACACCTTGCATTTAAACTCAGGAAAAAAAAGTTTCTCTGATCTCAGTATGACTACTAAAAATAAGCAAAAAGTATTGCTGTTTCACTAGGAGAATATGACATGCAATTACGTGTCTGCTAATAACCACACCGTGAATTAGTGTCTGAAATAGAAGTTAGCCATCGTGATATCCAAGTTACCTACCTAATTATTAATCCCTGATTGGCTAAGAATTTCCATCCCCTAATTATGTTACTGAGACTTGCCACTATAACTCTGTAAGGAAACTTGGAGGTGAGAAACTTTCTAGTCATCTGTGAAGCAAGATACACATTCTGAAAAATGGTAGATCCACAACTAAGGGGTTGGATGGAAAATGAATATTAGAACTAATTTCACTGGAAAGGCAGCAGACAATTCTTCATCAAAGAAAAATTTAGGGTGTTAAGCCACTTTGGAAATACTTTACTTCTTAAATAGCTCTTCTGCACACCAAGTGGTTCTGCACTATTTCAAGAGACTACCCAAAAAATTGATTTAGACTACACACTGGTGACTTTCCATATAGTTTCTAGAACTTATAATACACTTTGTTAGAAAGATTCAAAATTTTTTCCAGCTCCCTTCTTGGCTTAAATGACTAAGTTAACTGACAAATTAACAACAACAACAACAAAAAGTTTGATATTTTGAAGAAAGTCCTGTAGTTCACAACTGCAAGATACCTGAGAATGACAAAAATAGCCCAGTTTACTGATGTATGACATTAACAACTCTCTCCAGATGGTGGTTTGAAGGTTTCTCAGGCCAATTTTTCTTTCCTTTCCTTCTTCACTTCCTCCATGCTGTATTATGTTTATGTTCTCAATATGAGAATAAAAGGTGCGGATGTGCAGAGCAAATGTGTGATATGGGACTCCAACAGCTTTCATTCCCCAGATTCTGTACCTGTAACAGTCCATAGACCTTATATCCCTTATCCAGCTTCCTTCCTTTTGCAACAACACACAAAACTGAATTATGCTAGCTGTGAAAGGAAAAAATATACGCAACCCAAGGGTAGTATTTCTTTCTCAAAGCTGAAGTTATCCCACAGTTTGTAACACCAGATTAACCCTGAACTGGCTTAGAGCTACAAAATCTCATTGATCTATGTTCTTCCTTACATTAAATTATGAAATAGAATTTCATCTACAGTGCTTATTACATAAAATAACCTCTTTAAACATCACATGCTCTACCAGGCTACTCAGATGAGTAAATATACATGAAAATTTTTTCTCAATAAATCCAGAAAAAACTGCACACAATTCTTTCATAGTGGAAAGCTGCCCAAGGCTAGGAGAATTCGGGAGAAAAAAATCTATATTCCTAAATGATCATAAATCTGTGGTTTTGGAGTGACCATTTCACAAATCTGAACTCAATAGCTTTGCGAAACGCAAGCTCTGACCTTCATAAAACTATCTAGGTTCATTACTTCCATAAAGAATTCAACTCAGACCTCGGCAGGATTCCTCTCCCTTGAAACTATTCCTTCCAGATGAATATATGTAGCTGATTTATTTTCATACCTGTCGCCTGCTCTGAAGATATGTCAGCAGTATCCAGAGGGGCAAAGCATGTGTTTTCACTGAAGGTTCAGTTCTTGGCTTCACACGGGAAAACTCAACTGATCTCAACGTAGCAAAAACTGTATGTTATAGAAAATGTGCTGACAACTATAGGAAATGTACAGTGGTTCAGTAAGCGAGTAATGGCTTTTCTTTTCTTTTTAGTTGTTCAATAATAACATCGTCTTACATGGACAAAAGTTACAGATAAATGCTATGGGCAATAAGTGATACCTCCCTACTTACATGGGTGCAGCTGATCCTCTCTTGGGAAAATGCTGTTTCTGTAAAATAAATAAATAAATAATAGACAAAAAAAACCCCCAAGATTATTATTTGATATGCTGTTGTGTATTTACTATAGTTAAAGAAGTCTAAAGACCCTTCTCAAAATAACCTGAATATTTAGTTAGAGGTTGGTTTAATCCCCTGAACTCTTTTTTTACTTGTCGTCATAAATTAGGCAATACTTTGATACCAAGTGCCTTCATCCAATACAGCTGTTCCAGTGTTATCTACACATTTCTTTACACTCCTTATCTGGGATTCATGATACATAATTTCTTTTCTCTCCTCATGCTTTCTCTGACTGTGCGTCATTTGAGCAGAAACAACACTCCTGAAATATAGGATTGAGCACAGTCCCATGGTTTATTACTGTGCCATTAGTGAATGCACATCAATATCAAATTGGTTCTGCGTTGATAATCGAGATATTTCTCAAATCAGATTTAAGAGCATCTAATTCTTTGATACAGTCAGGCATTTTGTTTTGCTTTCTCAGCATTCAAGAAGAAAACAGCACATCTGGATAAACATTTTTGTAACAGTATTTTTAAATCTGGGCATCCAGTGAAAGTTCTCTGACTTCCTCAGAAAAATCATGCATATTAAAAAAAAGAGCATATTTTAGAAAGGTACAGCAAGACAACTCCTACGATAATAAATTTCTTGCAAGAAATATATTGCTATCTGTTTCTCTTCAGACCTTAACAATGTCAGGTAGATTATATGTCTTCCAGAGAATGCTATAAATCACTCTGAGTCTAATAGCATTCCCAGTTAAGTTGAATTCCCCCAGAGCTTTAAAAGAGAATTACAGAATATACAAATGACACAGAAAAAGAAACAGATTAACATACCCGTGTATATTATACAACCTACACTGACACAGAAAACAGCACCTCCACATGGATATGGATACCATATCACAAAGATACCACATAATTGGTCAAAACATGCGGTAAATCTAAGTTGTCCAAGTCACACAAAGCAAACTTTAATGAAAACCATTATTAAATCAGAAAAGAAACCCACAAACAAACAGAAAAACAAAATCAAACCCCAAACCAAACAAACAAAACAAACAAAGCCCCTAGCTTTGTTTCAGTGATGGTTAGTGAGAGATAATATATAGATATTGAAACCTTGGTACCAGTTATCACTAGGATCAATGTCAAGTTTTGTTCAGTAATATCACACACTTCAGTGACCATGAACAGAATTATTATGTTATTCCTCTCCAAGATTAGCTTGGTCCTTTCCCCCTTTCTCTCAACATATGGTTTATATGGAGGCTTTGTATGAAAGTCTTGATAAAAGCAGTGTTGAATAGTTTAGAAAGTATCTAAGTGCTAATGGAATTAATAAGGTCCATAGTAAGGAGTGGGAATTTGTTCTGTAAGTTCCTTGTCATGGGAAGAATACACAGCAAGTGGTCTACATGAAAAGCTATCAACAGAATATCAAAGGTGAAAGTTAATGTTTTCCCTCACCACATGCTTTCTCATAAAAGTACAACTGCAGAATAATTGGTGGCCAGCAAAACTGATATCTATGGTAAAAGGACTGTACAGACACAATAATGAGAAGAAAAAAAACCACACACACCAAAAACAAAGCAAAAAAAAAAATCAAAAGCAAAAGTTAATTAAAAAGTACTTCGAAAAATCAAGTTTTTAATCAGATGGGACTAATGATGTTCATGCTGGGAGAGGCAGGGAAATATGTTAAACAAATGACTCAGAGAGCTATAGGTCAGACTGCTTATCTTCGTTGCTAGAAAGTCCAGAAGTGTTAATCAAGCAAATCATTCATACTCATCTGAAAGGTAATGAGGGAGAAGGAATTACTAGTAAAGCCTGGAAAAAACTTACAGCATTTAACTTTTTTGTGTATTGGAAGGTAGCTATCTCATTCCCCACAGGACTAACATGTGGCCTTGCCACAATCCCTTATGACATTTTAAGAGGCAAAACAAGAAAACATGGGTCTTCAGAGACACAAAGATTAGGCCAAGACTTACTTGTTTGAACTGGGGAACAAAATGTCTATGTATCAAAGAAAAATTTATCAATGCCTTCATGTCAAAGGAATGGAATAGGGAATCTATCAAGAAGAGTGTTCTGGAGCTCTATCAGGAATAAAACAGACATAAAAAACTCTTACTTCTTTGATTCTGTAATTATTGATATTCTTACCTACATTAATGTCCACACATTTTGAAATAAATTCTTTTAAGGGATCATTTTCAGGGATATCTTGTCACATTTTCCTTCTAATTTTTAAAGACAAACGCTTCCTTTAACTGATGTTCATTTTTTATATTAAAGTAAATCATGAAAATTGCTAAACATATTTGCTTGCTTTCATGATTAATCCTCATTGTCCAACAGGATTTTAAAAGATATGACCAGGAAGGGTGAAATGTGTCAGGGGGTTTTGCTCCCTAAATGGTGTCTTTTTACATTCTGATTGTTGCAACATCAGTTTATCAATAGGGTATTCGATTTATTATTCAAATAACAACACAGAATTTCTATATCTATAGTATCATAAACTCTATAAAGAATATCCTAGATATATAGGATATATCCTATATATATATATACTCCGATCTTAGCATGTACTAAGATTTGGCTGACATTTTTTGAGCAGGTATTTTCATATTCTTTCTTACTCCTCAAAGGAAAAATTATATACCCTTTCCGAGTATTACTTTAGTTTATCTTGGAAATTAGGTACTCTTTCTTTCAAATGTTTTTATTAGTGAGCTTTACTAGTATTACCACAACCCTGGGAAATGAGAAAATAATTACTTACAGAAAAACAAGTGAGGCAGAGAGCTGACTTGAGATGGCTTCTGTGCTAAGCATGACTCTGGTTATGCAACTGAAGACTGTGCACTGTATGTAACATAATATTGGAGATGCAATTAGCTCTGTAGATGTGTCTGAATGCACACTGCATATATACAACATCCCCATTGTGTGGCTGCACAGAATTTAGTGGCAGCATTTGCAGACAAGTAATTTTCAATAGGATAATTAACATTATTGGTATTGCTTTTTTATTTATACACCAATATGAACGCTTTATACCAATACTAGAACTCAGGTGTCAGGGTTTGGGGTTTTTTTGTTGCAACGCCAGAGGACAAAACGGCACTGTAGTTCAGATGAGAAAACATTTTGTGTGCTATTAGTCAGTCATAAAGGAAAATCAATGTAGAGAAACAGTTTGAACTGAAGTTATAGATGCATATAACCCTGAGTAATCTAAAAAACAATGGTATCAGCAGTCAAAGTTAAAGCTGGACCATAAGACCGTAACTGCTTTGCTCAGTCTTCTCTCTGGGTTTTACAGGATGCTCCTTTGAAGACCACCACCTTGAAAAGTAACAGCAATAAAAATATTTGTTTCAGTCATGCTGTTTTTAACAGGTGTGTAGTACAGGAGGAGATATCAGGAAGATAGAATGTTTGTAGCAGAGAGAAGAGAAAGGCAGGGCTGTCTGTACCTAAGAAGTCAAAGATTCAGCTTAACTATTGACTAAGCACATGAATATGAAGATTTGAGAGAGGATGGTGAATACTGAGATATAATAATTGAACCAGAACTGAAGTAACATGGAAGAAAAAGGGCGGGACATGTATCAGAGGATATTCGTATCTGTCTGATTAAATAAGCTTAACAGCTGTATTCTAGTATTTTTGACAATTTACATTATGTAATGGTGTATCTTGAGTAATACGTTAGCATAGTTCATTTAAAGGGAAAGAAGGAAGGAAGGGAATAAGGGAGGAAGGGAAGGAAGGGAGGAAGGGAGGAAGGGAAGGAAGGGAGGAAGGAAGGAAAAAGTTAACCAACAGTTGGACAAACAGGAAAAGACTGTCAGTGAGTATAGTGGATGCTTCTACAAAGGGATATCTTCCAACTTGGGGAACAAAGACAGCAATTAATAATAATCCTCAGCTATTCTTGCCTTCAATAGGTAACACAAAAAACTGAGTATCCCATTCCAGTCCTGCAAACATTTTTATGTATGTACATTTGTGCATATGTATTTGTGAGTATCATTTCATGCATTTACAAAAAATGCAGCAGGCTGCTGGTAGAAATTTCTGAACCAACTTGTACAAGCCCACCTAAAAGATCACGGATTAATCATAGGGTCTTCAGTCTGTCCATTGCCCTCTACACCATGTCATCATTACAAATAAGAAGGGATTTTTATAATAGTCAACAAATGAGTAAGTACATGAGATATCACAGAAGGACTATCAATAGGGTACGAACAGTCAAATTTTGTTCAGTCACAAACCCACTGTACATCTGAAAAAATAAGTGTTTTCCTTAGATTGGTGCCCCAAGGCTGCAAGGGCCACTACCTGTGAGAATGCATCTAATGGTAATGTGTTTTATATCACCTGTGTGGATTTCTGTATGTTTACTTGAGGTGTACAACACAGCTTCATCTAGTTGCTGTGAATGAGTTGGGAGATGGCAATCTGCAGGACCAACTGATGTTCTCAGTCAATGTTTTATATGTCCCTGGACTGACAGCAATATTAACTTCACTGACCCCATGATATATGTGTATATCAGATCACATAATCCAGGGGGTGGAAAATGATAGACAGAAATCCAGCCATATGCATAACATAAATGAAAAAACCACAATTGTTGAGTCTATGAGGTACAACCTTTAACTATATATCTGAAGTACCATGTAATAAATCATAGCAAATAACTAATAAATTAAGAAATAATAAATTTTACTACAAGATTAATATGTCAAATATTACCCCATAAAAGAGATACCAAAATATGTCTACATTCTTCCATTGCAACCAAAGTCAATGATCCAACCTTAACATAGTGTGTACAGGTCTGAGTGATACTTGTGGTCTTTAATTGATTATAATATTACAAAAGCCCTACCTAAAAAGTCCAAATTAAAGAGCAAGGGGTGCAATATCAGTCATGAAAAAAAGCAGTTTAAACTGAGCATGAATAGGTGGTGGGAAAGGGGGCAAAGAGGAATGTCTGGAACTGGAACTGAGGTTCTGAATTCTCCAGCAAAATTCTACTGCATGCTAGCTGCAGCCAGCATAAGCTGGTTTTAAATTTTAATATCTGGACTAAAAAGAAGTGGCACGTTGTAGACCCTTCAGTTAATGAAAGAGATACAATACAGAATCAGCCACTAGAAGTCTGATCACACACTGTGCTTCTGCATGAGGAATACATGTATTGGGAAAAAGAGTTCTTGGGTTTCTGAATAGAAAAGTAGACCAAACGGAGGGGTTCCCAAAACCTTTTTCACATCACTAATAAATAACTGAAGAGTATCTACAGGTGTCAACATTACGCTTTTCTTACTGCAAATTTACAGGTTCCAGCTAATGAAAATCCCAACTAAAACTGAATTGCTAAGAAGTGAGAATGACCAAAAGGTTTCGATATTTCATTTTAGATCCAGATTCTTTAAAAAAATTTTAGGCCCTCCACAGACACTTGCAGATACATAAATTGTATATTTCTGGCCAAACGAGTTAATACCAAATAAAAATCCTATGATGGATTTTTCAAGCTCTGGGAAATGCACATAGGAATGTGCTACCTCAGGCAATGTTTCCTATGCTTGGGCTTTACAGACATTCTTCAAAGGATGGGTACTACCAACAGGAAAATAATGTATTCTTCCTGCTTTTGATGGAGTCCAACATAAAAATGCATTAAGATGAAAAAGTTCTAAAGTTGTAAAATTGTATGCCTTTTTAAAAAATAAAGGGGGAGAAAAAACATTAAAAAATATTTTGTTCCTAATTTTCCTAAAAAAAAAACTTAATGTCTTAGCATCTTAGATTTTAATAACAACATTCAAAACACACATGTATCTCATTCATTGAAAGCACTTTCATCAGGGCAAAGTACAGCCACAGGATAGTAAGTAAATGCTTAAATGTTTCCATGAAATAAATATTACAAATTTTATAAGAACTTACCCACCAGAGAAACGACAGAGAAATAAACCTTCTCCTCTAACATCTATTTAAAATGACAAATTCTCATTTTCTGACATTAGATCTTTCTACAGGGGAAAACAAAAAGACAATAAGGAAAAATGGCTTACTATTTTATATTCTACTGATGATAGTCTGAGTCATTGCAGGTTCCACAGCACCTTTGAGTTAGTTTTTTGGGGTTTTTTTTGCCTAGTGCTACTGAAACATAACAGAATTTTAAATGTGCAGTAGGACATAGCATAGATATCTTTTACAAGATAAGATGGTAATCCAGAGAAATACACAGTACGGAATCACAGAATCACAGAATATGTTAAGTAGGAAGGGATCCACAAGGATCATTTAGTCCAGCCCTTAGCCCTGCACAGGACCATCCCCGTGAATCACATCATTTGCCTGAAAATATCACCCAAACACTTCTTGAACTGTCAGGCTTGGTGCTGTGACCACTGCCCTGGGGAGCCTGTTCCAGTGCCCAACCACCCTCTGAGTGAAGAACCTTTTTCTAGTATCCAACCCAAACCTTCTTCACTGTCATGGCACTCACACAGCTTCAGGCCATTCCCTCGGATCCTGTCACTGGTCATCACAGAGAAGAGATCAGTGCCTGCCCCTCCTCTTCCCTCATGAGGAAGCTGTAGACTGTGATGTTCATCTCTTCTCCAGGATGAACAGACCAAGTGTCCTCAGCCAGTCCTCATACAACTTCCCCTTAAGGCCCTTCACCATGTTTGTTGCCCTCCTTTGGATGCTCTCTAACAGTTTAATACCTTTCTTATATTTCAGTGTCCCAAACTGCCACAATATACAAGCTGAGACTGCCCCAGGTCAGAGCAGAGAGGGACAATCCCCTCCCTCGACCAGCTGGCAATGCTTCGCCTGATGCCCCCCAGGACAGAGTTGGCCCTCCTGGCTGCCAGGGCACTGTTGACTCAGATTCAACTTACCATCTGTATGTGTTAGGATGATACAACTATGAGAAAGGAAAACACCCTCATGTGTCCACAGACAAAAATAAAACCCCTTTCAATAAACTGTTTGGCGGTACTACACTCAGAAAGATAACTCTTGATTCAGAATGAGTATTCATCTGTTATCAATTGCAAAAAAAACAACAGTGTCTCAGTATCAAATTGTAGGGATCCAAATTCTGCTTCCTTCACTGAGACTGGAAAACAGCTTGTGCTGAGGGCTGTTCTGAAGGCATGTTTGCAGCTATGAGTATGCTCAGATTCTGAGGTCTGATGAGAGGAAAATTTCTGTTTTCTATAAATATGAGCATATTTACTTTTTAAAAGCTTTACTAGATTATAACATTAGAGACAAATCTCAGAGAGCTGATAAATCTTGTCTGTAACCAGTCGCAGTTTCAACAAGATACACATTGCTGTTTCATGTTTTGGAGATGTAATAACTCTCTTTTGAAACCAACTTTAAATAATAATGGTATGGAGGTTATCAAGTGCTACAATAGGACAAGCTTAATCATTTTCTCTGAAAAATGGCAAGTTTCAGTCTACAAGTCAGGTGCAGTTTCACCATGTCACTGCAGAAGAACTCTAGATTATTATAATTATTCTCATACTGACAGAAGGCAGCCACTTTTGAGGACAGACAAGAAAGGAAAATCCATATTTCAAGAAATTCCCAATGCAAATGCAGAGAAGTAAACCAGTGTGTTTTTCCTTACAGACTAATTGATGACAGAGAACCCATATTGAAAGGGTAGTCACATGTAAAGCTTTTCTCAGAGAGATATTAGAGATTTTCCATGTTATAACAGGGACTTGACAAAGAAAGCAGACAGGGTGTAAGACTTCAGTGAAATGGAATGCACACTGAAAAACAGGGAGGCTAGAATAATTTGTAACAAAACAGTAATAAAAATAAAAACCTTTAAGCCAGAGAGAATAGATAGATGTGGTGGTTTCACCCTAGGCCTTCCTGGAGACCAACTTGTAACCAGGAAGGAACTAGAGAAGTGATCACGGAAGTATTCCATGCTATTCCTTTACGTAACTGGAGGTATAAATAAAGCCAGTGGGAGGGATCGCGCCTTCTTCCTCTCCGGCGAGGTTCGGGAACGGTGGGTCCCTGTTTCAGTCGAGCTTATCTGG
Organism: Corapipo altera; assembly: GCF_003945725.1. Lineage (NCBI taxonomy): Eukaryota > Metazoa > Chordata > Aves > Passeriformes > Pipridae > Corapipo > Corapipo altera. The sequence continues at coordinate 1,459,420 of NW_020884955.1, read as the reverse complement.
AGCCGAGGCCTATAGTGACTGCCGCTATCCGCTTCGCGTGAGAGGAGAGCCTTGGGCGGCGTCAAGTCACTCTGCCTGTTCGAAGGGAAGTGGTGAGATTTCTGCTAGTTTGCCTTCGGCTGGCTGTTTGACTTGCTCGGTCCTTGCCCCTTTTTGTCTTTCTCCCTTTCCCTTCCCCTTCCCCCCCCCCCCCCCGTGTGTGGTATTTTCCTTTTGTGTATCTGTCTCATATGTAAAATATATATATATATATTTGCTATAGCTTTGGTTGCTTAGTTTTTTTCCCTCTTTTCCCTCTCTGGGAGGCGGGTCCTTGTTGTCGAGTTTCGGGGAACTTGGCGGGAAGCCAGCTCGAAACTTGTACAATAGAGAACTTTGGGGGTCGTGGAGATGAGGTGTGCTTTTTGTTCATCTGTGCACATGACCTGTGTCCATGGTCACTTTGATTTTTCATGTCAAGTCTTCATAAAATGTCTGATTTAAGCAACATTTTTTAGGAAAAGGATTATTCCCAAGACCATTAGCAGGAGACCAGTGTGTTTCCTTCATTCATGGTGAGATTTGGAGATTTTTCAAAAAACCAAAGGAGGAAAGAGATTAAATTGAATCCTCACTCACTTTAGATTAGAAAAAAATTGAAAAAAGTTGAAAAGGGACAAATAAAATATTTGGTAGGTATCTCTACAAGTATGAAAATTGTTCCTGACAAGCATGACAATTTATGTTCAGGGAATATAACATCATTGACAAAATGATATGATAAACAGAGGCAATGACATAGCCAGCAGTGCTTGTATAGCAAATTTCAAATGTTTTTGCACTGTGCTTCAATACAGAAAGCTGGACACTTCAGTATTACTTTTCTGGTTTCATCACCACACTTTGTAATGTAAATCAATATGCTACAAATCAATAAAAGAAACTTTAAACAAAGAAAATCTAGTCACTGAGATGATAATGAGAATATCTCAGGCTTTAGGAATGATGTTCAGAAATATAAAACATTTTTTCATTCTCTTTATTCTCTCTTACACTTTTGTAAACATGAAACTGAACCTGTAACTTAAAGATGCTTGAACACTTCAGCTTTTTAGATAGATTGGATGTTTGAAGAATGAAGAGTCATTAGGTTGGAATATGTTATTTTTATGCCATTATATGGAGGAAATCAGAGTTCTCTAAAATAACAGTTTCTTCTGAACAGGTTTTTACTAACATCATATTTTTTGGATTGCTCTCAGTAGAAAGAAGGGATTTATCAGTTAGAAGGAATCATGTTAACAGCACCAAGAACAATTGTTTTAGGATGCCACCCACCTAGAACTTTCAAGCACAATGTGAATGTCTGTCATGTTGAAGTTTTGTCATGATAGCCTACTGAAGTGTCCCACGAGGTTTAATTCTTCATATAAGTCATGATCACCTCTCACGAAGATCTCATTTTGCCATATATCCTGGCAAACAAAACCAGCAGAAAACCAAGGCAGCTCTCTGAATATTCAGCCTATAAATTCCCCTACCTCGTCCCATATTTTATCCCTCAAACAACAGTCAGGGAAAATATTTCTGAAGGTACCTGTAGAAAACATGGAGAGAATACACCTATCAAAGTGCAACAACTTTTGAACTATTCTTTTAAGTTTCAGCAGCTCTTCCACTTCATTAACTTCAAAGTACACCCATCTTCAAGGGTTGTATTCTCGCCATCTAATCTTCCATCTTTTTCTTCTCTGTCTTCATTGTTATCCTAACAATGCTCATACGGCTAAAGTGACTGTCAAGGTCATAGATCTGTTTGTTGAGTGTTCGAGGTTACTGCATGGTGAAAGAGTTGGCAAACTACATTAGACTGACTGAACTGTATTCTTCAAGGAAAGATGATAAATAGTTTTAGGTCATATGTCTATTCTTAAATTAGATATACATGAATGAAATGCAGTGATAGCAGTATGATTCAAAGGACTCATGAGAACAAAAGAACTCCAATACCACCTAGTGTCAGTTAGATACACTGTCCTTCATTGAACAAAATGGTGGAAGGAAGGGCAACCATAACGTAGTAGACTCCTGTAAGGACATGCTGGGGATGAAAGAGAGGCTTCTGCAAAAAGGAGGAAAATACAGGAAATTCATTAAAAGTTGTTTCCTAAACTGAAGATAATTAAGACAAATGACTAGGGTGAAGTGTAGCCTACAGATCTTGCTTTTGGGTACCTTTCCAATAAAATGTAATTTTTTCTTAACCTTTCGACATTGAGATAATTCTGAAAGACAAAATCTTCTTGAAGGCTAACAGATAGAATTGAGTCGCTGTTTCGGGATCCAAAAGTCCTGAACTGAATTTTTCAGTTGCAGTACAGCCTAACTGTGCAACTGAACAAACCAATTCTTCTAATGCATCCATCCAATTCATGCTAACCAAATGGAAATATGTCAAGAGTCTTGGTGGAAAAAATGGATTTATCTATATTTTTTGAGATTGCATAACATGTTATATAGGCAGTCAGGAGTTTAGGAGCTTCTGGAGTAAAACAATATATCTACCTCTTTCTGAAGATATTTGTCTGGTATTAGCTATAATAATTTACCATCTCATCAATATGTATGCAAGATTCTTGCTAACCAAAAACTTCATATCCAAATCCCTTTTCTAATTCTATGTCTTACGTTATCCTCTACTTACTGTTCCTCCTTGAAAACAAATATATTGCACATTTTACTATTGCATATCTAATTGCATATTGTATACATTCCAGTCCTATAGAAAGAAACTCCTTCGGGGACAGAAGGTGTCAGAAAACATTCCTCACAACCAGATAGAAGTTTATCTGTGATGACTGGTGCTGCTTTGTCAATCACACCTCATTTTAGTGTGTCCATCATGGATTCCTCCAGCTTTCTCATTTTTCTTCTAATTCAGAGCCTTCTTAACCCCTTCACTGGGGTCATGTCCTTACCCTCCAGATCTGTAACTCTTTCCATGTGTTTAAAATTTCTTGCATAGCAGTTTATTTTCCATGTTCTTTTTACCAGAAATAAGAGTTGATAATCTATTCTTTCAACCCCCCAAATCCTACTATAATAGTTAACATAAAACATAGAAATCAAACAAACCCAGAGCATATCCTGAATGTCTGGGAGACAAGAGGTCACAGTACAAGAGTGCAAGTTTCCTATTCAACAAATTTTCCTTTCTCCCTAATCTCTCTGTCCTCTGTTAGTCAATTCCCAAAACATAAATGACCACATTGTAGGACTGGTTTGGATTTTAGGGTCTGTGAGAAAGGCTATCCTATGAGAGAAACAATTTCAAAGTAAAGAGCAGAAGAGAGGCAGGAAACAAATCTAATTTAATTGCAGTACTCAAAAACACATAAATCTATGCTAAAGAAAAAAAAATAAAAGAGAGAGAAACAGCACCACTAAACAAATGTATGGAATGGAACAGTTTGTTTTCCTCATTCATTTTGCACAGTATGAAAAGAAACCAATACAATGCCACAGCAAAAATGTTAGAAATTTGGAAAACTTCCCTGCTGTCTGGGATAGGCAAGCTCCTATGACGTGCCTGGGGATGTCACAGGTTGCCTGACCTGGATATTTTTAAAAGCAAGACAAAAAAAAAACAACCCTAGGAAAAAATGTAGCATGAGTACAATTATTCTTTTCTTTGAGCATGTGAGAAGCAATTGTGACAAACAGACAAGGTCCTGGAGTTCTCCTTTAGCTCTACTATTCCTTGAATCTATTACTAAATACATAAAGACAGTTTATAAGATGATGAAAGCAAAATAATTATCAACCTGATAGTACCCAACAACCTGTCAGCCACACAGGGAAGATTAACATCTAGATGATTCAAGCTCCATTAGAAACTAACCAAAATCAAGCAAGTTCAAAGTTATTTTAAGCTGAATTATCAAGGTTAATGACCTGCATAAAATATTCATATTTTAATGTATTAACTGTTCTTTGGATGGTATTTTTGAGCAATCCATTGTGGCTCTTATTGTATTCCAGACCGATAAATTTGTAACAGAAATAGCCATTACTGTAATAGAGCAAACACTCATTTTCTGTTCTTGTGTTACTGGATTCTTTCAGTAGCTGACAATTTTATTTAAACAGCTAGTTTAAGGTAACAGAAAATATTAGAGATAGCACAGGTTTCTCTTTAAATCAACAATCTCTTATTGACAGATACTTTTGTATTCTTTGTACTGAAGCAAAAAAATTAAGATAACACAAAGCCAACTTAACAGTTACTCACAGCAAATATGAAACAGCACCTGCTGTTAAATCTGCCAGAACATTTTCTTGCTAGGGAGTGGAAAACTGGATGAGATTTTAACATCACATTTTTAGGGTAAATCGTGAAAAAGCAAATTCAGGTTGAGGAACTGACAGACCTTCAAATTCAGTGCTACTTTGTCACAACCTTTTGGTCTTCATCCCTTAGTGTCTCCAGCTGCAGAAGCATCCCATGGGAAGATAGGTCCCTTTGGAGCTCTGCCATTTGACCTCTGAGTTTACAGTCCCCCTATGTTAATGGTCCCTTTAACAAGAACACTAAACAAGCATTAATTTTACAGATGAACTCCCACTACCCACAAACTTACCAACTGCTGCACAGGGGAAGATGAAATTCTAGATTGTGAGAGTGCATACATCAACTTCAAAATCACTTCAGGGGTTTAAAAAAAAACCAAAATGACAACAGAAAACAAACACAGAACAGAAAAGAGAAAGTGTGGAAAAAAAGACTTCCACAGAGTGGCCTGCTGTCTAGCAATCAGGCAAGTATCCTGTGACAAGTATCCTCTCCAATAAAGCAGGGGGTGAAAATGAGGAAGAGGATGAAAATGAACCCTTATGCATTCCTTCCTGGTACAACTACAGTTTTCACTGAGACTAACACAATGCCCTAACTGGTAGTTTCTGCTCTATGACAATATTGGTGATATTAGTATTAATAAATATAATTAAATATTAAATATTATCTAACATAGGCAGGTAGGTAGACATCTCATGTCTACCAGGTAGGTAGACATCTAACTATCAGATAATTTTTACTGGAAAGTGATATGATTACTTATTTCCTACTTACTAGGTACTATATTTTCTAATATGAACTTATAGACTTAAAGCTATGAAGCAAAAGGTAAAGGAAAACAGTTATGAACCATGATCTTGAAAGAAAAAAGGTAAAAAGACAAGGAAAGAGTAGGACATAGGTTTGAACATAGGTGGCAATCACTATCCACAAGAAACAAGAGCCAGCAAATGTTCAAGGAAGCAATGACCAGGGAAGAGAGAAGCCGGGAAAACAGGTTAAAAGCACTGCCAGGAATCCTCGGTGTTTGTAGATGAAAGACTGTGAAGTAAAAAGGTGTGCTCCAGAGTTGTAAAAGGAAGGTTCATAGCTTTCCAGATGCTAAGGCACCAAAAGTACTGTGCAATGATGCAATATCAGCCTCAGCAAAACGAAAAACTCAAAAAAATATCATAGGGGCACTTTTTTGTGCTTCTGTAAGAAACTAGACAGAAACCACTTAAGATCACCACAGAAAAAGACACAAGAAAGAGAAAAAATCAAGTTATATTAATTTCACAGGACTTTAACTCAAAACTAGCACACCATGATATGTATCTGTGATATGCTCAGACACTCAAGGAAACGAACCCTTATCCCAAGTGGCAGCATTCCAGTATACGACCTAACAGCAAAGACAGAAAGGAAGACAGGAAAGTTAATTCAGATCAAAGCTGTCTGTCATTGACAGGTAGAATTTAAACTTCTGGTTTTGGCCTCATGCATATCACTCTAAATGTACTCCTTTCGTAACAGAAGCTCGCCCTCCAACTTCATAGCTGCCAAATGAGATCACGTTTAAATTTGACATTTCTTGATGAAAGACAAAAGGAAAGTACCAGAAGCAAAGGTTTCCAGGAGAGTCTTTTTCTGTGAATGTCTCTCATTTCCAAGGAGAGATAACAAGGGATATCCTTGTGGCAGATAATAAAGCTGACTTCATGTAGGTCACAGCAGGAGGGCTTTCATAGAGTTGTATTTGAGTCAGTTCATTTTCCCTCTTATCACGGTCCTTTCCTTTCCCCTCCCCCTTCCTTCCCCTTCAACTTGCTATCTTCAAGATCCAGTGTTATATTCCTTTTGCATCTGTGTAATTATCATCCCTGTGATACTCAGAGAAACCAGGAAGGCATCAAAGCAAGATTATAAGCAATCCTGAAACATTCTGGCCCAGATACGAGTTGAAGGTGTCTAATATCTTTCATGACAGTCCCTCACCCATGGCTTGATCCTGTTGTATGATCAGTCAATGCTGCATGGACAGCTGGATTTGCTGATCTTACTGGTCTTTTCCAAACTAAACAATTCTATGCGTCTATGATCACTGATTTATACCCAGGACTGGGGCAGCACCACTGCACTGGTTTACGTGCCCTTCCCTTACCACACAGGCAAACAGTAACAGCACGAAATACACCCTTCACAGACAATACAAAGTAAGGCTGCTTACAGACTTTGTTTTGTCACCTTAGTCCCAGAATATACAGGCTGTGTAAATTTAGACAAGAGCTCCAATACCTTTCCTCTTTGCATGGACCCAGTGATGGGAGCAGGCGTGCCTGGGGATGTGGAGAGCACTTCTCTCAATTCCAGACAGTCCCTTCAGATATGTCCAACTAAAGAATTAGTTAGAGTTCAGTCTGTGCAGCACAATGCATTATAAAACTGGCATCCAGTGAAGAGAAGGAAAGGGCTACATGCTCATTTATTTGTGCAGACATGTTGGCAAGTGACAGTTTGCCCTAACAATATGCATCATCTAAAAAAATAAAGTGAAAAAGTACACAGAATATCCAGAGCAGAATGAAGTTACCAGACTGAAGAGCTATGGTTTAATTTTTTTTTTCTTTTTCGATGTTAAAACTTCCAAATATAATGGGGAATGTTCAGGTCTTATGATAAAGGTTATTAAACAGACAACATGAAAGTGGAAAATAGATGCCCTTCCCTATACAGCTGTTTTTATAATTTTGATGAACAACAGAATTTTTAAAAGAAGTCTGTCTCATTGATTCATAATCCTATTTAATCACCCATGGTTTGTTTTTGGACTCCTTGCTTTAACTGAATAGTAATGTATAGAGCTGTTGTCTCCCAGCACTGTCATGAATGTTTACCTTCTATACTTTAAGACACAACAATACATGAATCTTCCAGCTTAACTAATAAAATAAAGCCATCTAAACTGGTGAAATCAAATATCTCACATCTTCCCATAATTATACCAGCAGTTTATGATGTACAGGTTATAACTCCTTTGTCAAAGTTGCCTGTATGTCTCAGCAAATCAGATCGATAGTTTTAATCATCACACTTTTCTTTCATCTCACATTCAAGTCAATTAGAGAGAGGGAGTGACAATGAGTTCACCTGTGGAGCACAGGAGATATCTACTGATAAGATAATACTCATGCCTTGACAGAATGAGTGTGTAGGAAGAGCATGAGCTGATTTATTCAACATTTTTACCTTCTCCTTTGTTACACATAAAGGAATTAGTTTCATTCTGCGTTGAGGATGGCAAATTCATATGTTTGAATGACAGCTGGGAATACAGTTTTGTATTCAAAGAGTCATAACTGGTCATAAGTTGATCCAGAGTGAAATATCGTTGCTGAATCAAGTGACATCTGTTACTGACTTGTAAAAAAGATACATTTATTTTGTTCTGTTCCCAAGAATTAATGAGTCTTAACAACACAAGCTTTGAGGCCAGAATGACTTAAATGGGAGCAGGGACTAGAAGCATAAATGCTGCTTATCAGCAGATGAATCTGTACATTTGTCTCTTTGAATGTAGTCCTGGTCCCATTTATGACAACGATGTTGAGAATGTCTGGAAATTTTTACATTTTTCTTTGGATGAACAGTGCCTAACACCTAGAGGAATCCATTTTGTGACTTCCATAGAGTGATGTTAGGTTAATGGTTGGTCTCCATGATCTTAGAGGTCTTTTACAACCCTAATGATTTGATGATTCCACAAAAGGGATTTTTCCCTCACAGCAAATATGAGTGGGAGAAAGGTAAGACAACAGTGAAAAATGCTGGAAAAAAATGAGTTGACCCAATTCTACATTTCTGAACTATCTAACTATCTGTTCCATCCATTGATGTATTGTATGTTCATAACCATTGTTTCATATATGCACAAGGCCCTGTTCTGTGAAACCACCTTCTCAATCGCTGTGTTCGACCCCACTGAAATTAACTGGATTTCATACATGGTAATTTGTGAAAAAGGGAAAAAAAACAAGAACCCCATGAAGGTTACCTGAACTCCTCTAATGAGCTAGGTCCAAACTGAAAATCCAGTTAAATTTATAAATCCTTTCAGATGCTAGAGTGTTCTTAAACTCAAAATACATACAATACACTGAATCAGAACTCTACTAGTATCATGTCCAGTTTATTGTGTGCCTTTAGGAAATAGTAGTTTAGCAAGCATTCTGAGTAGCTTGTCTTGATTGCTGTATACATAGATAAATAAGAAGTTATATGTAAAAACAGACACAAAGCATAAATCATATATATTTTTTGGAAAATGAAAAACTGAAGAGATTTAGACTTGTAGACAAATAGTACACATGTAGTTCTTGTGCAGAGATACAGAAAAGGCACTATGATTTTCCACAGAACAGAAAATAAGGGAGATGGTTATCTAGGTGAAAATTCCTAGATGCCCATAGAAGATATTTATAAACTTTTGTTTCATTTTAAATAGTTTTGTCATATGACAGACATTTCTTTTTCTCTTCTGGCTTTGTTTGAGTTTTTGGTGGTTTTTTGGTTTTTGGTTGTTTTTGGTTGTTTGTTTGTTTGTTTGTTTGGGGTTTTTTTTGACATTTAATAACTTCCTTGTTTGTTTCATCGGCCTATACTTTCTTTTAAGAAGAGAGTGAGATATCTGGATGGTGACACTGGGAATTTTGCTTCATGAAAAAGGTCAGTTCCAAGATGTTCATTTGTTATAGGAACCAAAATGCCAGTGTTAAAGTTTTGCAAGGTGTGATGTATCCATGTATAAAAGGTCATTCCTCCAGAAAGTACAAATTGGTCCAGCTCTACTGGAAGAGATAAATTTATATCAATGTTTATGATTTGCCTAATAGGAACTTAGTTGTTGTGTAAGATGCTAGAATACAAAGTGAAAAGACAGTACCTTTACAGACAGAATATTGGAACGGACTTATTTACAAGAGGATATACTAATCTTACCACAGTCTATACATGTTTGACCTAGACTGCAGCTGGGAGCAACACATCCCCCCGCCCCGCCTCCCCTCAGAGTTCTTGCTTCACTTCTCTCACATTTTATCAGAATTATATTTTTCCTCACATAAAACATCTAACTCCCAGGTTTGGATTCAGTACTGCACAAAAGTAATTGCTCCTATTATAAGGTTGTTACAAATAAATTGTTTAAGTAAGTTTCTTCCTTGTGATTACACTTCAATAAACTAGGTGACTAACCTTCTGGGGTTCAAAGAAAAAAAGTGAAAATTAACTGTCAACAACTGGAAATTAATGTGGTGTGGACCAAGATCTCTTCCGTTTGCATGACAGGATGTTGCTTCACTTGGTAGAGAATGAAGATGTTTAAGCCCCTGATTTTCAAGGACAAGCCTCACCAAGTTGCTCTAAACTTTGCAAGTGATGGTCTACCATATGTGACTATCCAAGAGCAGATAAAGCAAATTTTCTGCAGTACACTAGAAGCAGTGGACAAACTAGCCCGCTTTCTAAAATCCTGCAAAAAAATGCTGGGAAAAAGAAAAAAGGAAAAAGCCACAAAACTGTACTGGTTTATTTTCAATCACTCAGCTGGAGATATATGAATACAGGTAATGGTTTCTTCTATGAGAGAACAAGGTCAGATCAAGAAAGCAAAGACAATGTTGCAACAGAGAAACAATGACTTCAGGCAGAAACTGCAAGTACTGAAGCTGAGAAACTGTATCAGATCCCTTGTGAGATAAGAGATTTCATCCTAACCCTGCAGAATTGCAATGAATAAGTGAGTCTTACACTGCTGGGAAGCCTACTCATCAAGCACCTTCTTTGTTGAACTATCTCCCTCCAGAGAGATGCTCTGAGATTGTTGGATTCTTTTAAAAAATAGATATGCAAGACAGGTGCTTCCCTGGGACATATTCTCTACCCTAAAAATTGTTCAAAACCATTCTCTTGAATGCCTTTTGCCACAGACAAGAAAAGAAAAGAAAAAAAAAAAAGGCAAAAAAGAAGAAGGCAGCTATTTCCTCACCAGTCATGTTATTCTCCATAAAGATGAGAATTTTAAAGTCCCATACTCTTGAAAAGAAGTATTCATAAGTAATAAAATCAGGTTACAAAGTGCAGAGCATCTATGATACTCCTTAAACGAAATTTACACAAATCACTTACAACTGCATTCATTAAACATAGACGGAAAGTCAGACCAATTAGTTTCACCATATTCTGCAACCCTTTCAATTTTAACAGGAATGAAACCAAATAAAGTGAAGAGAATTGCAGTCCAGTTTAATAGAATAATAATATAGAAGAGAAGCAGATCTACCCACTTCCAACTAATGTGGCTTGGGCCAGATCTATCTTGTATGACAGAACATGGCATGCAGTATTCTGAAGCTGGAAAGATCCGATGTACTTCTGTGGTGCTGATGGAAACGCTGGCCCAGGCCCTCCATGGCACAATGCAACATCAGTTCAGGGCTGTGCCTTATCTTCCAAGTCCTGCCTTTCTTCAAAGTTAGTTGTCTTCATAGTAGCACTTTTATCTTTTGAGCTAGCTGCAGGTACAACTATGATGCATAAACTTGTATGGCATAAGGACGCTCTCTGACACTTCTAGTACAGTCTCTCATGTAATGGGAAGGTTAAGTACAAATGTCTCTGAAATTGGGAGAATTGTCTAAGAATCATGAGCAATAATATGACTGACCACAGAGTTAATCAAAAATTGTAAAGGCTCAACTGTTTGGCTTGGTGTTTATTGCAAACAAAACAAGTCTTCTTGCCTCCCCCTCCACCTTCAGTACTTACTCAGCAATTCGACAGATATGTATTTACACAGCATCCATAGTGCACCACAAGCTGAAATTTTTCAAACACACCCAGGAGAGCAGACTGGTGTGGTGAGGGTAATGCACTGAAGATTTTATAGCAATTCTGTTATATTACACATTTGTAACAGCTTGCCAGTAATGCTTATTCTGCTCACTACACACAGCTCATGCATCATTATCTTGACATACAGTCACTAGTAGACAGGAAGAAAGTACACTGTCAGTTGTCACATGCTGTGTTTTGCTGGCACTGAATTGCCACAGAAATAAAGTTTTATTATACACCGCCATATATTCCAGATACAGCCTTAATCAATCCAGTGAAATATACGCTTCCTCATCATTCACCTTTGCATATCAGACCCCAGCAACACAGTAAGAATTAAAAGTTTGGGGCAATTAATATAGAAACCAGCTGCAATACAGGTTGAGAGAAATCACTGATGCTATTGCCATAAGGCTGGACAGATTTCTTAGGCAAGTTGCAGAAGAGTTACACTGCCCTGGAGCCCAGAGAGAGAGCAGCCAAACAAATATTTCATAATTGATGTAGGTAGCTGCTGTAGCCTACTACTGGATTGTTTATCAAAGAAGCATTTGTTGCTTCTGCTGACCTTAGAGAACCGTGGAGATATCCAGCACCTAAGGAGGTCTAAGATCATAATAATGACTGTCCCTAGAGTAGAAAGGTATGACAACAAAATTCAAAGATTCAAGGCACCAATTTCCAGAGAAAGTCAGTATGTAGTTTTCCAGTCCACCAGTAGTTTATGCCATTCTTTTCTCCTTGCAACAGGGTTCTTTATGATATTCTCATATCAGCTCTATAACTCAAGAAAACAAATTTTTTTAACAATATATTTTTTTCAGAGAATTGAAAATATTTTTCAACTTAGGAAGCTTTCCTGATATTCTTAATAAGAGGTCACATGAATATACTACCAGACACAGCACCTTGAGCAAAATAAAAACAATATTTATCCAAGGATTTTTTTTAACCAACTCCTATGAATTTGTCTGATATTATTTTCATCCTTATTCATGGTCTTACTGCATCCTAAAATCAGAAGAGCTGCAGAGCTATAAGTAATATTTTACTTATGGTATCTACACCCTAATAAAAACCAAACACATTTCTAAGCTCAGTACTATTTCTAAAATACTTCTGCAGAGCTGAAAAACAGTGGTTTCATCAGAAAAAAATACTGTGAAAAGCACAAGTGTTAGGGAGCTCATCAGACCCCACAAGACCCATCAGTGACCTTCTAAGTCTGCATGAAACTGTTTTGGTTTTGAAAACCAGATGTGTTAATACTCAGATAGGTTGCCAGTACTAATTATGACCAGTATAGGTCTACCATCAAAAGATTATCAAAGACTGTTAATGAGTTCCACAGGCTCAGATTATTCACTGACCAGTAGATATAGCCGAAAGTACATATCTATCAGTTGAAAGAATATATCATCACAGAAGCCCTCATGGGCTCTTGCCCAAATTTTTACCTTCGTTTACTTTAGTCTTATTACTACATTTGCTGAATGGCAGAATTTCAGCAGAACTGACTGCTTTTCTGAAATTTTTCCCAGGGGAAAAAACCCACATGCACACACACACACATACATACACCAAAAAAAAAAAAAAGATAAAAGGGGGGAGGGGAGAGAAAGGGTAAACAATTTAAAATAAACATAAATGCTTCAATCATTTCTGTGTGAATCAAGTGGGGGGGTTTTGATATTGAGCCAAAATATTTGCTCAGGGGGAAAAAAAGCAAAAAAACACCTGAAATAGTACTGGAAACACTGGTTCGTTTGGGGAGGTAAAGAAAGACTTCAGGGCCTGTTCTGAAACTGAGAGATCCCTGAACTCTAGTCTAGCAGAAGATACACACTACAAGGCAAAGTATTTCAGTGCACAATGTGATTTTCAATGGAACATGACACTACAAAACACACGTTCTAATTGTGACTAATTTGTGTTTATGACCTAGGTTGCCTTTTCAAGTTGCTTAAACAAAACCTGTTTTCATATTCCATTTTTCACTTCAAAAAAGAGAAATAGGTAAGGTTATAAATACCCTTACTGTTTCTAAGGAATTATTGAACATTTTACATAAACTTCTCTGGTGTGATGGAATATATGTGATGAAAACCATGTGAATAGCAAACAAAATATTGGGTATTCATGTAAAATTATTGTAAACTGCATTTGACAACTTCAACTCTAAATTACTGGGGTTTACAATTATATGTAACTTGATTAGACACTCAAAAAAACCAACAATTTCTGAAGTAATAAAAAAAGTCTCTTACTTCTTTTGAAGAAAAACCTTCTAGACAAAAAAAGACTAGATATTTTCTCATTGCTTTGATTACAAGGATTCTTACACAGGCAATTCTGTATTTCTCACTAGAATTAGAAATTATCAGGTTCTTGTGAGTCTGGAAGGAAATCTACGATTGCATGACCTTTTTTACAGAGCAAAGCATTCTGTGGTTTTGATTGGTAGAATATAATGCAGAGATTTCAGGCCTTGGTTTTGTCTTCTGTAGCTTCATACCTGCCAAGTTCTGCATTGGGCTTTGTGTTGACTGAAAGAAGAGACATGAAATTTTTAAAGGAATGCCACAGATGTATTAATATTTGAAGTATATTACTTGTATCTTACTGTTGTGTGTATAATAATAAAAATACTGGTTTGCAGTCAAAAAACTGGAGTTTGAAGTAGGTACTGATGACTTTCCAGAAAGAAAGTAATACCCAAGCGATACTAAAATAAATAGTCAAAAAGTCATGACTAAAGTAACACAACTGCAATTTATATACAGTCATTTTATGAAGCTAGAATAAACCACAATATTTTTATTTGTAAGAAAATTATAATAAAATGTGGAATCCAGTCAGCAAACTCAGATATGATGCTGATGATTTAAGTCAGATCTAGACTGGATAACAAAGACTCAAATGGCTGAAACAATGGGGTCCATCAACTGTTCCAGACTACAACCAAAATCATAAAGCATCATCTTTTGTTCTACAGGATGTTTCCATACAGTGCATCAAAAATTACAGATTTTTTTTCATAACCTTTGTTTTTATAGCCACCATGCTGCTCGTATCTGACTGCAGTTGTTATCCTCAAAAACTTTTTGATATCTTGTTCAAACATTTCAAGAAAAGATGATAGATATTGAAGTCTGAAAGGTGTGAAACTTCTACAAATTCTTCTGTGTTACAGAAGGCCCTAATTTGTACGTTGAAGACATATGATTTTAATACCAGTATATTGTGTCTAACATGTTTGTTGGCTAATCAACTTGGTTACCCCAGGCCATTCATACCCTTTCTTAGCCAGCCAACAAAAATGATGGAAAAAGAAATTTAGGGGTCTGTAAGAGATGATTTAGAGCCACTTGCACAGGAAAAGTAGTGTTGTTTTGGCATCAGAGAGTAAGAAAAGGAGCAGTTTCACAGTACTGAAAGTGTTAGAGGAAGAAGAGGTGAAGCGGTGCTTAGTGCACCTAGTGCTTGAAGAATTGAGATCAGTAAGATATCAATCTTCATGAGCTACAGTATTCATGGAACAATTTATTCTTATTTTTAATCATAAGGTACAAAGCAGTAATATTATCCTCATATGAATATCAGTACACTTCCTTTTCGACAATAGTTATTTGTAGTTTGTTTAGGAAGATATATTTTTGGCAGCCTTTCTAGTGATACATATTAGAAATTACCTATAAATCTCTGAAAATGTTGTATATTCATAACTAGACGTATGCATTTTATTAATAACTTGGTAGTAAATAGATTTATTTATGCAAGGTTCATTGATACTTGGAAATTTTTTGTCCTGGCTATACAAAAGACGGACTATCTTGCCTCATAAATACTGTAAAGATGGAAATGCAAATTTATATGTATCAAGCAGAAACCTTATTTAATCATCCAAAATTATACTGTAAAGTTTATTTCTCACAAAAAAAGGTATTACTGTAAAATTATTTTATACCATTCATAAGTGTTTTTTGGGGTTTTTTTGACCATGCTTCTTTCAAAGAAACGGGCATAAACCAGCAGTGAGTTTTTGTGTATCATTTGAGTCTCATATTTTTTCTTAAACCATTTAAGTTTTATCTTTCAGTTCCTTCCACAAGACAAATCCTTTCTGAAAGTCTGTGATAGAAAAACCACGATGCCAGAATCAGTTGTGCTCAATAAATTCTGAATAGGAATGGGTTTGGGCTTCTTTCGCGTGTTCCTTGCTCCCACATCTTAAATGATATTTCTGTGACAGGAAATCAATATTTTATACAGTTCATTCTGCATCAGTTGTAATGTGCTTTAATCACCTTTGTGCATCTAGCAACTGCTACCACAGAAATAGTCTACTGGGAGGTTTGTCTCCCATCGTTTGGGCATGAGGAGTTTTATTAAATGAGCTCCAGTATTACTGGAAATATGTTACAGAGTTACCAAAAGCAGTAAAAACAGTTTGCATGGTGTTACTACAGAAATGTATCCAAAGAAGAAGAAAATTTCTTGCTCAATGCAGTGAATTGTGGAATATAAAAGGTTAAGCCAGTGAACTGCAGAAGCAGCCTGATTTTTTCCACCTCTGATGAAACAGGAAAATTATGAGAGGTATATTATAATTTATTCATCATATGACACAATTCTTGATACAGTTTAAAGCTGAAAACAAAGATGAAATACACCATTATAGCCACAATGAAGTTCTTGCAGTATTTTATATGAATTAAAAAAACAGAGTTATCCCTGAAGGTGGGAGCAGAATAAAACGTGCTTGTTTGCTAGATAAAGTAGACAATATCATTAAATTCCTTTTCTACTCCTTTTACAGTAATGGTCAAGTTGAATTTCTTTGTTGCATGAGGTACATTCTCCCAACAGTTAAGTGGAAATTGCCTCTCCCTAAAAGAGTCTCAGGTCTGTGGCTAAGGGCTCTCCTTGTGTATGACAGGTACAGCTTCATAGCCCCTTAAGTTGAGGAGTCATTGACCTCAAGCTTTTCATTTCATAAATGAGTGGACCAACTGAACTGCTGTCTGCTGTTCCGTGAAAGAAAAGGGTGCAGGTTTTCACAAAGGATGACACAATCCCCTGTCTTTAAGAAAGATTGCTCATTCAGGATCTAGTGACTGAGAAAGAACTGAAATTCCACGTGGAGCTGGGATTTCAGATGTGTTTTCTCCATCCAGAGGGCTTCCACCAGACTGGGTCTTGGCAAGACTTTGTCCTCTAAGCCTGATCACAGTCCTACAGGGTCCAGGTTCTGCACAGTGCGTTTGCTGTGGGTGCCTGCTTCACAGTTCCAGAGCTGAGGTCAGCAGAACTGATGAAACATAACATATCCACTGTTGACTGGATCCAGTATTCAGTTTCTGGACCAGCATTTTCACAGCTATAACTTAGAAGCATAGCAATTTAGTGTTGGTCCTCCTCACCTTTTTTTTTAACATCGTTTTTTTCAAAACACACTTAGCAAGTATCCTCAGTTAAGCAGGACATAAAATAGCAAGTATTATTTTCAAAACCTGAGTCCTTTAGTGAAAATATTTCTACACACATGCCCTTACTATTCCAGAAAGGATTTAACCTTCATTCTGAAACATATAGTAGCTTCCCAAGCTCTACCACTGAACAGATGGACACATTTATAAATAAATTGGGTTTCCAAATTCAGCACTATTTTGGGGGTGGGAGCTGTCTCACTGTTCTTCCTATGTAACACTCATACTAACTGAGTCCCAGTAATTCCACATTCCTCTGGAATCTTTTCTGTAAGTTTAACTCTACTGTTCCTTTTCTCACTCTCTCACAATAAGCCTTTCTCCCTGACTGGACAGGACTGGACCGGACAGGACCTATTCACAGAAAACTAGAAGAAAGGAAAATCTGAGGTTATTGGCCTGGGGAAGCTAATCAGGAGGATTACATCCTGCATGACCACGAATGAAGAGTCAGCACAAAACAGGAGGAGAAACGGAGTTTTATTATGCTCAGCACAGTTGTCTTCTTCTGCCCTCAGACTCAGAAGCATCTCTCACCATCAAAAACAGTGTGTAAGGAGAACCAGGTCTCATATTCCTGCAAACAGTAGTTTTACAAGCACTTAGATTATGGCAACACCCAGGAATCCCAAGCATGGGCACACTGTGCTAGGTAGGACACATATCCTGAACAAAAATGCTCCAAAAAGCTTATGTCAAGTTTTGTTGGTTTGGGATTTTAATGATGGTGTAACAGAGTTGATTGCTAATAGACTGCTCGCTCGCTGCTTCTCATAAAGGATTTCAGTGACAATATCCCTTAGCAACCTCCCTTAGCCAGGAGGAAAGGACCACGAGGTTTCTTCTCTGGATTGCAGTGGTGAAAAGAAGTTTATTTCGAATCCCACGGGCTTTTAAAGTCTCCGGGTGAGAATTTAGAAAGGGGAACATCATTGGGCAAGGGTTCGGGGGAAAGGGAGTGGCTTGAGGGCTCTACTAACCAGTGGGGGATACAGGAGGACCAAAGTCCAATAACAAACCAGGGACTGGGAGAGACAGATGAGAAGACAGATGAGACAACCAGTAATGCTTGTACAGGGGCGGGGACTAATTCGGGGAGGGGAGGGAACATGGCCCTGTACAGGGAGACCATGTGAGTAAAGGGAATTACAGAATTCAAGGGAGAACCATACAATAAAAATGCAAGTAATCGTCTTCCCACTCCGCTCGATCCTGGAGAGCTGCTGCTGTGAGGGTCCCATTCCTGTAGGCGTTCTTTCCATGACTCATAACCTCTGTGTTCTCCCACAATGGTGCTTCTGTTTCTTTGCTGGGTTTTTTTCCCTCTCACAAAATCTCTCTCATTTTCAATTCCCATGGCAGATGTTAGCTGCTTTATACCAAAAGGCTGCAACTTGCTGAAAACCCAGATGCCCATAACTGCCTCATTGCATTAACATAAGTTTCACATAGCAATATATATCCCCTTTATTGGAAGCACTGTTGTATTCTAGACAATCAGCAGAAAATCTCAGATAGATTAACATCAAGGAGATGTCTTAAAGACAGATATCACTTTGGAAGAATATGCCATACACTGAAAAGGATTCTTTATTAGACTCTCTAAGCTGTCAAACACATCTGCTTTCATGTGATCCTGAGAATCAACAAAATGGATGACTAAAAAATAGAGGGTACAAAGCAGGATCTGGCAATGCAACAGAAATGTTTATAGAGAAACAGGAAAAGCTGCTATGAAAAAGGGTGGAATTTGAAGAATGTTCTGCTGTCTAATATTCTGCAGGATTAAGGAGCATTTGAGGCTCTGCAGAATTCAGTCAAAAGATTGCTGTCATATCCTGAAATGGAAACAATCATTCATTCACGAGTTTCTCTTCTAGACCTACTCTCAATGAAATTCAGATAACTGTTTCCCTGGAGCAATGCTGAGCTGCCACTTAGAGATGTCTCCTCCAAAAACAGAGTTAAAACCTACTAGATGAGGTTTTCTTTTTTATTTATTTTATTTTCTCCTCCTGCTGCTACTGTTGGTCTCACACAGTTACAGTTAGGAGGTAGGTGTGAAGCACAGAGTTTTTGCTTCCCTGCAGTAAGGGAAAATTTGAAGCTGCTTCCACATGGGCTTATTCAAGCAAGTTCTGCTTTACTGGAGCGCCCAGGGGTGAAACAAAGAGCTGTGATCAAGAGCTGCTGCAGTTTCTGTGTATGAAAAGAACCAGAAAGTAGCCCTTCTAAGTCATCAGATCCTACTGGCATTCCAGTAGCTTAAAGTCAAACTGTCTCAAAAGTTCAAGGTCCAAGAAATCTCACCCTGCATATAACCTGGGTTTCTGCATCTGCTGTACACCACCAGGACAGAAGACAGCAGGAATGGTGCTGTGCTAGCTGAGTTAGCTAGATCTAGAGAGGAAGGTCCCACACCACTCCTTGAAGAATCTGTGCGTGTACCACAGGTCATTGCTCTGGCTACATCCCTAAGAGAACCCAGATGTATGTATTCAACTATTTATTAAATGATAAAAATACTATCTTGGAAAGAACAAGAAAAAATGTATTTTCTTTTTTCTGGATAGTATATAGGTCACATCAGAGGTGGCAACCTTAGTGGCAGTGTTTAAAGCAAATAAATATATCAGTTATGTAAGGTTTATAGCAGAAAAAAAATCACTGTTTCATTTGTGAACTGACTAGGAAATCAGACATAGCTCAAGTCATTGCACAACTTTGACAGTTTCTAATTCTTCCCCCTACCCACTTTTTTTTTAAAATAAACTAACATTTGGATCAGACAAATTTTATCTTTCCTCATCAGTGACAGTACGGAAAGGTGTAGTGTGCTGAGTCTGGCTAGATGACCACCACACCTCACCAAATTTGCTTTATCACTCCCTTCTTCAATTGGACAGGGGAGAGAAAGTATAAGGAAAGGCTCATGAGTTAAATTAAGGACAGGGATAGATCCCTTACCAATTACTGTCACAGGTAAAACAGACTCAACTCAGAGAAATTAGTTTAGTTTATTACATGTCAAAGAGGAATAATAAGAAATAAAACCAATCTTAAAACACCCTTCCCACACTCTTCCCTTCTTCCCAAGCAAAGCTTCATCCCCAAATTCTCTCCCTCCTCCATCCATAGTAGTGTGGGAGGACAGAGAAGGGGAACTTGGCAAGTTCATCACAAATTGTCACTAATGCTCCTTCCTTCTCAAGGGCAGGACTCCTCACACTCTTCCCCAGCTCCATTGTGGGGTCCCTCCAACAAGAGATAGTCCTTCACAAACTCCAACATGGGTCCTTCCCACAGGCTGCAGTTCTTCACAATCTGCTCCTCCGTGGATGCCTTCCACGTGGTTCAGTCCTTCAGGAACAGACTGCTCCAGCCTGGGTCCTGCATGAGGTCACAAATCCTGCCAGATGAACTGCTCCAGCATGTGCTCCTCCCTCCATGGTTTGACAGGTCTTGCCACTAGCCTGCTCCAGTGTAGAGTTTCCATGGGGTCACAGTCTTCTTCATGCTCCAGCCTACTCCAGTGTGGAGTCCTCCAGGGGCTGCAGGTGGATATTTGCTCTCCCATGGACCTACATGGATTGAGGGGCCACAGCCTGCCTCACCATGGTCTTCTCCAGA
Organism: Corapipo altera; assembly: GCF_003945725.1. Lineage (NCBI taxonomy): Eukaryota > Metazoa > Chordata > Aves > Passeriformes > Pipridae > Corapipo > Corapipo altera. The sequence goes on along the minus strand of NW_020884955.1, from coordinate 1,439,095 downwards.
GGCTGTGAGGAAATCTCTGCTCCAGTACCTGGACCAATTCCTCTTTCTCCTTCCTCACTGATTTTGATGTCTGCAGGTCTGTTTTTCTCACGTGTTCTCACTTCTCTTCTGGTTGTTTTTGCACAGTAACTTTTCCCTTTCTTAAATATGTTATCCCAGGAGGTGCTACCATACCCACAGGTGGGCTCTGCCTCAGCCAGAAGCACATCCATCTTGGAGCTGGCTGGCACTGCCTTCATCTGACATGGGTGAAGCTCCTAGCAGATTCGCACAGCAGCCACCCCTGTAGTCCCCTTGGCCCAGGACCAAAATTTTGTCACACAGACTACCACAAGGTAGTTCCAGAAAAGGACTATCCTCCCTGTTAATAAGGTTTGATTCTGAGCTGCTCCTCCTAAAATGCTCTTGCAGAGGCAAAACTATATATTAAGTAATATTTTTCCCCTACAAATTTCTCAGGCCTTCAATATAGCCTAATCTGAAGAATTCCTTACATTTTGAACCATGTTTCCATAATCAAATAACTTGTGTGGGTTTCTATATAACATGGAACAGGACAAAATATTATTTTTTTCAAAAAGACAAGGAAATTGATCTTTGTTGGCTTTGTGCTTAGTGCTGGGGAACAGAAAAAGCAGATAGCAGGGAAAAGTCGAAACGCAGAGGTGCACAGGGGAGGTTTTCTCTAGGATGCTCAAAATTCTTGTATAGCAGAAAACCAAAACATTTCTTTTACTGTGCTCCAGCCAGTGAACTTGAAAAATATTCAGATATTGAGATAAATCAATCTAAACTCAGGCAAACAAACTGCCTCTCTCCAAGGCAGGATTCATGCTCACTCTTTATTTTACCTGCTCCTTTTTTTCTATTTAGGTAACTGAGAAATCAATTTCAACCAAAAAGACTTGGCCCCCTGGCAAAGGTCTATCAAAGAGTTACTAAGCCAAAGGAGCTATAAGCTTAATTCTCTGTTTATGAGCTAACCTATTGCAAACAGACAATAGGTTAATACAGCCTTCAAAATTCAGGATTGTACTGCCCTTTTACTGGGAGATATCTGGAAGTATTTCATCTCTTCATATGTATTCTTCATATAAATATAAATATAAATATAAATATAAATATAGCACTGTCAAGAGCACATTGTCTTGGGGAGGAACCCATTGTCACTATTGTTTGTCACTGCATTTACTCTCCCAGATTTTAATGAATGACCTTGGCTAAGCCTGAACAATACCTTGCAAGAGTAAACCTCTGAATACACCCTGGAGAACTTGTTAGAGGGAGAGAAGAGACATAAAGGGAAGAATCCAAGTATGTATTTCTAGTTATTTAAATTGTACTCATCTGCCTTTTTGGACACTAACCTTCTCCGAGTTAGCTCCAGACTTGCAGCTGATGCCTCAGAGCTTTTTGATTTTTTTAACTTTTCTAGATTTTAGAAGTAGGTGTGTAGCAAATGTAGATTTTAATGTAGCTGTGTTATATCCCTTACCCTGTAGCATAATGTTTACACATACCAAACCCTACTGCCCCATCTCATATCAATCCCTCAAGATTCCATTAGCTGTTTAGTCTTCTTTTCAAGGTAGAATTGCAGAAAAACACCTTGAGGCCTGCACCACGAGATATCACACAGACACAGTCACCTTCAAGTCCAGGATTTTTGGAGGAGCTCCAAGGACTGTACATGCTGCAAAGAAGACAAAGATGAGGAAGAAGGGGTCCCAAACTCTCCCAGAACTCAATTTCTGAAGGGGTGAGCCGGGGGGTAGAAAGGGACAGAACCAGGGGGTGGACAAATTGGGATTGGAAGGACATTATTATAAAATCATAGAACCGGTGTCGTGGTATGGATTCCCTGGGCCTCAGGCCTGAGATTAAAGGACCTACTCTCTTTATCTTATGTCCTACACTAAATTGGCCTGGAGCCTTTTTTTCTCCGTGGTTTTTAGGCAACACAGCAAACCTATGCTCTCTCCACTTCTAAAACAAAAGTACTTCAGTCTGTCATGAGTGCCACAAAAGAGTGACCTGCTAAGGGGTGATACAGTGGAAGCAATGACTCAAAGTTGAATGACTACAGTAACAGACCTGAATATGAAAAGCTAAATTAGAAACTAGGGGCAGACCAAACACTACCAAGGAACAGTTTTATTGTCCAGGAACAGCACAAAACAGAAACACCTCCAGATTAAGCCCCTAAAAACTGCAACAGTAAAGGTGCACTCTTTTTCTAGCCTTGACACTGAACATTGTTTCACTTCGGTAAACTACAATGTTTGTCAGAATAAAAGTGCAAAATATAAAAACAAGAAGGATACTGAATGCTTCATAGGCCACAGAGTGTTAGAAGTGTTCAATCCAAAAGACTAAATCATAAAGAAGTGACGCCCCAGGAAGAACATAATCCAATTTTGACAAAATCAAAACTTCATCCACACCTTGCTAAAGACCATACTAAACCGACTGAGGAGAAAAGGTATGTTCACTGGCACTAGCACTAGCACTGTGTGGAATGGCAAAAATGGTAGACTCATTCCTGATTCACAACTCATTCAGACTCCATTTGTACTCAGAGACAATAGCAAGGACCTGACACTAAAGACATGCTTTTGATTTTTTTATTTATTATCCTTCCCAATACTGATAGAACTCCCCTCCCTTTTATCCCAGGACCATGGTCTTGCAATTGAGAATATAATTTCAAGGCAACATACTGCATAGCCATTTGAACAAGCAAGATTCCTTGTTTTACTTATTATTCTTGAAAGTCTAAGTCAACACCTAAGGCTGACTTTAGCTTACCTGCACACCAGGTAGAATGAACCAAAATGTATATACATTATCTGACTACTACTTTCCTTTTCAGAAGTGGAGAAGAGCTGAAATTGCAGATTAAGTTCCACACAAAAACTACAACAAAGCAGGAAATTAAAGTACCGATATTACACAACAACGTGAGGCTTGAAAGATATGAGCAGAAATCACAAGGAAAAAAACTTCAGAAAGGCTATTGCAGTCTAAATCACTACCTAAGCAAGTTCTCAAGAGTCAACAAATCTGGATTATTTTCATACAAGCATATAGTTTTTAATTCTAAATCCAGAGACAAACTGGAAAACCCATTTCATTCAGATATACAAACATGAGATGCAGAATCCATATAGCAGAAAATTAATAAAAGTATAAAGAGTCATTTTCTAGATTTCCATATTTCATCAGGGAGACATTGTAACAGAAGTGTCAAAATAACCTTTTCCATTCATCCCTATTATTTAAGCAATCCTGATACATTAAGAAAATGAAAAGCATCAGCGTGATGGAGCTATTTTGTATTTGGAAACACAAAAGGTTGGTTAAAGCATTCCACTTTGTTTTAAAATTCACATGTTTTCATTAATGCACTTAAAAAATAATAAATCTTAAAGTTACATTTTAAGACACATTGGGACACATATTTTGATTACCAGCTTCAATGCCTTTATCTGATGCTCAGCACTGAAAGTATGTTCTTACTTCACGTTATGAATTGTCAGTCAATATGTTAACTACCTCTCTCTGCAACGTGATTTAAATGTATAGTAAATACCACACTTTAGCTAACTCAGAAAGAACACAATCCCTCTACCTGTCGCGGTCCGATAGGGAGAGGGGACAGGACACGAGGAAGGGTGCGAACAGACTTGTTTATTCAGGCGTGCGCCCGATTCTTAACTCTCCCGCCAGGGGAAGGGGCAGAACATCGGGTGGGCTATCAGACAGACAAACGGGGCAGCAAATCAGAACAGGGCACAGGCAAAAGGGGGAGGAGGAAGCCTGGGCATGTGCAGTTGTGCACTGTGTAGCATGGATACAATGAAACCACATAATAACAGTAAAGTCCATATGAAAATCCTGCCAATTGCTGTATGCTTTTCTCCATGCCTGGAACTGTTCCCATCCTGAATCTTGCTTCTCTACATCTACCTTCCCCTAATACCTGGAAGGCTGACTGGAAAATGTGTTTCACAGCTTTTCCCAAACCATAAAGAACTTTTTTTGACTAATGGAGCACATTAATATTCACAGAGCTGTTCAATAACTGTAATTAGTGACCTTAACAAATTGCAGTAAAGCAACAAAGTCCATTGTGGCGAACCCCATAGTGCAATCGTACTGACTTTGTTCAGATATTTTTCTCTTTTTTTGTCACCTAAATATAATTTTTTAAAAGTTACTTCCTAACCATAGAATCATCACAGAATCATATAACCATAGAATGGGTTGGAAGGGGGCCTTGAAGATCATCTAGTTTCAGCACTCCTGTCATGGACAGGGACACCCTTCACTAGACCAGAGTTGGCTCAGAGCCCCAGCCAAACTGACCTTGAACACTTCCAGGCCCACAGCCTCTCTGGGCAACCTGTGCCAGTGCCTTGCCACCATCACAGTAAAGAATTTTTTTCTAATATCTCTTTCAATCTGAACCCATTCCCCCTTGTTCTGTCACTACATGCTCTTAAAAATAGCCTTGCCCCATCTTTCCTGTAAGTTCTCTTCAGGTACTGGAAGGCCACAATCAGAACATTGCTAAGCTTTCTCTTTTCCAGGCTGAACAATCCCAAATCTCTCAGCCTTTCCTGCTAGGAGTGGTGCTCCATCCCTTTGATCACATTGGTGGTCCTCCCCTGGACTCACTCCAATAGGTCAATGTCCTTCCTGTGCTCAGGACCCCAAAGCTGGACCCCAGAGTGCTCCTGGTGGGCTCTCACAAGAGCAGAGTAGAGGGGCAGAATACCCTTTCTTTCCCTGCTGGCCACTCTGCTTTTAAGGCAGCCCAGAACACAACTGGCTTTCTGGACTGTGAGCACACATTACTGGGTCTTGTCCAGTCTCTCTACCACCAGCAGGCCCAAGTCCCTCTCAGCAGGGCTGCTCTCAATCCCTCCATCCCCCAGCCTGTGCTGATACCAAGTGCAGCACCTTGAGCTTAGTGTTGTTAAACCTCATGAGTTTCCCATGCACCCACTTCTCAAGCCTGTCTAGGTCCCTCTCGATCGCATCCCTTCCTTCTGGTGTGACAAGACCACTAAACCTTACATGTTTGCCAAATCCATGGTTCCACATTCCCTCACTTAGGAATCAGCTTTCCAGTCTGAAAACAAGCTCTAACATCTCTAAAAATAACCCTGCATATACAAAAATTATTCATAGCATCTATATTCCTTTTTTCTACTAATAGCATGAGAATGAACTTAAACTAGCTCATTTTTCCTATAGATAGTTGATCCAAACTTGCTGCTTCAGTTCTTTCTGAAACTCAAGTACTGGAAACTCAAGTCCAATAACTCATTAACATGATACACAAGATATAATGGATTAGCTACTCCAGTTTGTAAGGTAGCTGAAAATAAGGGTGCTGCATTTGTAAATTGTCAAGTACTACCAGGGATACAAAACCTGTTCATTGTTGATGTAATATTTCCTTTCCCTCTCCCTGATTTAATTAAATACAGTTTCAGTGTTCTCATTAACTCCTTGAGTGTTCATAATATACTTGTTCAGTGCTCAGCACAGTCAGAGGCACCTGTACAAAGTCCTGTTCTGAGAGCTCTTCATGTTCACTTGGTATCAGCGTTTCCAGTTGTATGAAGGAAACTGAAGAATTATATATTCACCTTAAAACTGAGGCAAGGTTTACTGGCCTTTTTTCCTGTGAGGTTATGAAAGCATACCTTGAAGAATCAAATTGCTCAGCCACACTTCATCCTGCAAGCACTTTCTCAGTCCTTAGAGAATCCAAATCTTCCTTGAAGCAATTCCTGTCTTCTTGGCTATTCTTCACAGTTTAGGCTATTCAACTGAAGCGGGTTGCTGCCAATCTTTATTCTAACAGACCTGCAGCTTTCACAGTTCAACACCTTTTCCCACCTGGTAGAAACTGGATGGCAGTTTCTTTATCTTTGTCTTCATAATTTTTTTTCAAGAAAGGTGGTATTCCTGCATTTTATAGCTGCTTTATAGTCAAGATAGTAATGTTCTCCATCTGATTGTTGAAATGGTATTCTTTTCGTAATATGGAATATTTTCATAATTATAATAATTTTTCTGATATTTTTATTTCTTTAAATACTCTAATAATCTTTAATATTTTTTCACTTGCTCTTTTGCACATTTTTGTCATCCTAATATGTGATCTGGGACATCCACTGCCTTTTTCTTTAATCACATCATGAACTACCTCCTTTGGCCAATATTATTATCTCATCTGTTTTGGTTTGATTTTACAAGGGATCATACTTACTATTATTAAAGAACTTGAAAAATACCATTGTGCTCAGTGGAACTGATGAAAGGATATGCCATCAAACGTATCAGTTGATCTGTTGTCATATTCTCTGAGATTAATTTAGAGATCCCACCTCATAATTGAAATTTGGGGTTATAACACTCATTTAATGAAGAAGCAAGACTTGAGACAAAACTGGTGTCTGAAAATGCTCCAATCTTTTCCTCTTTCAGGAAGACTCACAGGCAAAGACCTCTTGAAGAGTTTCCTCAAAGGCTGGTTGTGGCTCTCGTCAGTGCAAGGCAGGAGGAACCTCTTCTGGATTCAGGGCAATAGAACATTGCCAATTTGTCATGAAAAAAGGAAAAGTCTCCCTCAATGAAAGTCTTTTAAAAACATATTAAAAAAGTGAGTTGTGGTATCAAGCATTCAACCAAGGTAAAACCAGAGAGCATTTCATTTGTGAACTTGCTGAACTGAGGCTTTGTTATGTCACATGGGGAGGGATTTTACACAGAATTTCTAATCATGTCCCCACAAGCCCTGAAACAACCATAAAATTCAATGTGCTAATTAAGAACTATGAGATTAAATAATAAAGAAAATGATATATCACTGCAAATGGTTATTACTGCAAGCACCACATGTGAGTGGACAGCAATTCATCACACAGAGCATGACTGCTTGCATATTGTCACTCTCTTTCTCATATATATTAAAATTAATATCCCTCATGAATTTTGATGGCTCTTATTGATCTGCAGTGTGGAATATACAATGCTTTTCCACTGACCATTTCTGGTCTGGCTGTCAGGGCCCTGCAGATCACAACCCTGCTGCAGCCCTGCCCTGTTTGCCCATCTACCCACCCCAACACACTGCCCTGGGAATTCTGAGGGGATAGTCCTGGGGCCCCTGGGGAACCCCTGCCTCACTGCTACCATGACTGGGTTGAGGCCACTGCTCCTCTGACCAGGACAAGCTGGGAGCTGAGCTGCCATTGCTGGGGCAGAGGCTGTGATTAGCCCCTGTAGCACATCTGTCTTCTATCCCCACATCCAGGCAGGGCTGTTGGGAAGCTGAGCTGAGAACAGGGCAGCTGTTGGGGCTAAGACCCCACAACATGGTCCCCTGCCTGATTTGCTTCTCCTGCCTAATTCTTCTCCCCTGATTGCTTGGGGCTTTCTGCTGTGTAGTGCTATCACAGGCTGCACATGTAGGGTAAGAGTGGAGGCCTGAAGAAGTCTCTGCACAAATCCTGTACATTTCTCCATACAAACCATCCAAAACCCACAGTAAAGCTTATCTACTTAACAAACCAAGAAGGTTAGCAAATGTCTTGGGCCATGAGGGCTTTATGTGAGCAACAGGCAGGTTGCTCCAATATAAGGCAATGTCCCAGGCTCCTCATCTCCCTCCAAGTACAAGGGAAGATACTCTGACATGGCAGGGATACACCAGGCATTGCAAGCTCAGGGTGGTCACCCTCTTTACTCTCTGGTGTAAGGCAGTGTCCATCAGGAGGTGGGATATGAGAGTTTTTAAAACATGCCCACATTATCTTTGTAATGCCTCTCCTCTCTGTAAAGAGTCTGAGCAGCGAGTATACAGCATGGCATAAGTGATGCCAGGTTTACAGGTGGAGGTTTGGCTGGGAGTAAACACCTGGAACAAGATGGACTAGATGTACAGGGGTGTATTTTTGTGTGCTCCATTCCCTGGCCGAAAGGTTAGCTTTTGGTCAACCAGTTAAGCACCAGTCAGGTCTTTCCTGCTACCAGTTCAGTCATTCTAAACGGTGGACAAGATCAGTTTTTGAACAGCTAGGAGTACCAAACAAAGCCTAGAGAACCAATCCACAGCAACACTTACCTGTAAATGGGCCTCTCAAAAGCTGTTGAGATCTAAGTCCCAAGGGAACTAGCAGGTGAAGCTGCAAAGACACTGTCTATCACATTTGAAAAGCTGTGACAGACAGATAAAGTTCCAGAAGAAATATAAACCCCATTTTTAGAAAGAGCATCCTCTGAAACATTGCCTCTAAAATTCTCTTAGCTGTCCTCTATAAGAAGAGGATGCTACTTTTGGAGAAGCCAAGCAAGCAGGGTGAATTAGAAGGACTGAAAGAATAAACTTTGCAATATTTCACACTTTTATGGAGTGACTGGTAGAGCACTGGATTTTCCCTGCAAGCTGACAGGCTCATTTAAAAACTCTTGTTTCCATTAGTTAGTTCTTGCTGCTGTGCAGTTTGATTTCGAGGGAAGGTGACATAGTAAAGCACCTCTCTGGTCAGAATACTACTTTAAGGCCTTTAAGACAGCTTCATAAAAAGACTCTTATAAGAAGGGGAGAGAGGTTGCAGTATCTCAGTGAAGGTAGTCACTCTACTGTACGTCAGTCATGAAAATGAGAAACAATACCAGGCTTCAAAATTGAAAAAATGGAGACTCGAAATCTGGCTTAGAATACCTTAGAAGTTACTTAGTAAAACCACAAGTTTTCAAGTGTCTTAGGAAACCCACCAGTGAAACATTATTAATCCCTCCAGTGAAACATCATAGAATTTATTAATGCTGTTGATGTGCTCCATTGCCAGGGATTCTGCAATGCTGACATGTTGGTCCAGATCTTAAAATTAACCTCCTGCTGAGCTGCTTGTGGGGATTTTTGAATGGCACTTTCTGCCAGGTCACTAAGAAAAGCACATGGCTTTCTTTTTTGACAGTAGTATTATTTCCCTGAGTGTAATGGAAATGCACTTCTCTAAAAAAGTAGCAGCCACTGAATTTATGCACCGGTGACATATTACATTTGTTTCCCCGTAACTTGGCTGACAATTGCCTAGAGCAAATCTCTTTCTCCTCAAGCAGTTGCTTTCTCTGCTTTACCACACCACACAAAACTCTTTAACCGGCAGGATTAATTCTGTTAGTCTTGCCATCTGTAGTGGGCCAAATATACTGAGCTCAGTCAAGGCTATCTTCAACGCTAAGCGCTGATGAACAAAAACGACAAGACACAATGAATTTACTAACTGGCTACATCCTTCCAGGTCGATCAGAGCATTCCTATTGAGAGGTACCTTGCTGTCTTCACTATTGAACCTTTGTGGTGGAGTTTCATGTGAAAAGATTTACAGTTTCCAGCATTTTAACAAAGCCATCATTATCCTCATTGCTTCCTGGTTCCACAGTATTTTCTGTGAAAATTTATTCCATTTGTTCGACTTTGAACTTGTGGTTCAAGTATTTGGATCAGGCTATTATCTGACCATTCTGTAACCTCTGTTTGGCAATGATACCTGAGTCTGCAGGGCACTAATAAGTTTCTCTTTTTCTTCTAAGGAGGGATCAAATTTCTCTTGGAGATGTGTCTCAGCTTGTGATCCATCTGGAGTTTCTTCTCTACTGCTTTGATTTGCTCATTTATTTCAGCCTGTAATTTTTTCCAGACTTACTCTTACTTTGGGGTAATACTCAGAGCCCTCTCAAACTCTTCAAAAGCAACTCTTTCAGATTTTTCCTTCTGATGTTTAAATTCCTCACCTTTTTTAGTTATTTCTTTGATTCAACCATGAAATTGGGCCATCTCCTCCTCCTTCTCTTCCAGAGTTTCATGGACTTTCTGTTTTTTCTCTGCCATTACCATGCCCTTCTCTGGCTCAACCAAATTTCTGATTTAGGGAAATTTCTGGTTTAGGGGGGTTGGCTGCCTCCATGGGGCCAGGGTTAAGGACGTCGCTAGTAAACTTCCTAGTCGGGTACAGCCCCTGTATTATTGCTGTTACTGCTCTTTCATGTGGGTGGCAATGAAGTCACAACATATAGGCCAAGGTCAATAAAATGGTCTTCAAGGCTTTGGGTTGCTTGATAAAGGAACTTGGAGCACAGGTTATTTTTTCCTCTATTATTCCAGTTCTGGGTAGTGACATTGGAAGAAACAAATGGACAAAGTCTATTAATTTTGGAGGGTTTTGAAAATAGGATGACTTACACAGCAACAGGCTTGCTGGCATGAGATAGGATTCACCTTTCTGAAGGTGAAGAGGGTCTGTGTTCATGAGCTAGGGACTAGCTGACCTTTAAAAGTCCCTTCCAACTCCAACTGTTCTAAGATTCTACAATTCTGTGACTTTTCAGTCTATCAGCTAAAGAAGCACCAACACACATGAACAGCTTCAGAGGAGGGAGGACAAACTGAGGGTTGCTACAAAGCAGGGCTGCTGGTTTGTATTCTTTAATTTGTCACTGAGCTGAATCTGTGAAACTCCACACAGCTTCTGAGTGATCAAAACATTAGTGCAGAGGTCATAACGTAGATGTAAACAGGTAGATCCCACCTTGCCTGCCTCTTTTTGGTAGACCTAGTACAGCTCTGATGGGACTGTGACATGAATGAGTCCTTCAGACTGGCTATAGCCCGTTCTGACACACTTTTCCTTTTGTCCCATGCTGCAGTAATAATTTCTGGCACAGCTGGCAATGGCCAGCACCTTCACTTCACAGCATCACCTTCAGCACAATGCTTTTTTTCATCCTCCTGTCTCTTCACTAGGCTGCTTTCCTGACTCCCAGTCTCAAATTCTGGACTTTAAAATGGAAGACAAACTGATGCTTGAGGTGGTGAATCCTCATGGTGTTTCAAAGCAAGAAAGGCGGTCTTCTGTCTTTTAAAACGGGAATTTCTGAGTATTCATGCACAGTTCTCAAGATTTCCAGATATTTAATGCATTTTATTCACAGTACCCATGAATAGTAAAAAGAAGGACCAGTCTTTCTTATTCCCCATTCATCAACCTTATACATATGATATGGGATGGAAGAACAAGAATGCTGAAACATTCAGACAATTTTGGACCAACATCATCTTACCCCAAGATTTACTATCTGCTTTATCTGCAATCACTATCTAGGGTCACTAGCCCCTATGGGTCACTAGATCAGTAAATGCTAAGAAAGCAGAGAGGAGCTTTGATTTACCAGTTACAAGATGATTGATCTGCAGACTTACCCAAAAGAAAAAGGGGATTCCCTTTCACTCTCTTGGGGCTTGGTACCACATGGAACTCCCACCATGAGTTTAGAAAAATCCATCTTTTTTGTCTAATTTTGTCTATTTGGAAATAAATCAATAAAAGGAAATCACTGAGATGTGACTCATGAGAATTGCAAATGTTTCAAATTCTTTAGTGGAATATGGTATGTCAGTTTGAAGCATTACTTTTTACTGAAGGGGTACAAGAGACTTACCTAAGAAAGACAATGGCTGTGGATCATCAACCAAAGGCTGACTTGAAGTTCTATTTATTTATTTGTTTGTTTTATTATTCTAGACAGATGTGGTAAACTACAGGTTTTTGGGTTTGGGGTTTTTTCCACTTCTATCTGATCATGTATTTCCTGGATAACTTCATTAAAAATTGTGTAAGTACTATACTCATATATGTTATATGACAATTTCTACTTTTTTTTTTGTAACAATGAGTACAAAACCTGCATTTACTCAGAAATCCTAACCAATGAGAAATCCAAACCCCATTAGAGAAGAATCCAAAGCAGGCAGGTCGGTTTTGATTTGCATGTACCATTAAAGACTCTGTACAGGAAAGCTGCCCTGGTACTTACCTGATCTGATGTGAAAAAGAGATACATATGCATATAAATAGCTTATTTGTAGAGGAGAATGCATTTTTAGTAATACTTAGAAAGATGAGCTCCTGATTTCATTAAAATAACCAGTTTAAAAATCAAAACAGAAAGAGTGATCCAGCATTGGGCCTCATCACCATAACCTTTCAGCAGAAAACAAGTGAGAGCAAAGTAGAAGGTGCGAAAGTGGGAACTCTGCCCTGTAGAGAAAATAGTGAAATGGACTCTCTCTTCATAGAAGCATCAGGGTTGTATCACATCCCACTTCCCTCTGGCTGCCACCATTGCACTTGGACACAGAGCCTTTGGTTAGAGCATTCATTAGACTCAGTACTATTAGAGAACTGTTAATTCCCTGGGGATACCCATGAGTAGCACTGCAAGCTGTGAGATGGGAGCCAGTGGATGGCTTGTAGGCAATTTGAAGCACTTGATCTTGGCTTTGGATCAATTCATCCCTCTCAATCTGTGGTGTCCTTGGGTCTTGGGCTGCGGGCATGCACTGAGTCTCAGCTGTTTCTGCATGGGTGGCTTTCCATTGCCTCACCAAAGAAACTAGAAATCCAGGTCCGTAAACATCAATTAAAATCCTTCCAGGCTCCAGCACAATCTGCAAGGAAGGTCTGTGCATGCACAACCCTGCAGGAGACAGAGCCAAGTATTGCCTACCCCAGAGAATTCTATTTCAAACCATTCTGCAGCCAATGACACCAGTATAACTCCAGCTCTCAAATGTAGACATTAAACAGAAATCAACAGCTATGTCTCTTGTAATATCAAAGGTAGGTAAAAGGTACCACTAGGTGGTAGTGGAGACCTATGTCATGGCCCTTTTTCCCATGGGGCTGCACTATGGCATTCAGCTTTTGCCATGGAGTGATCCCATGGTGATGATTTGGGGAGGGAATGGGAAGAGTGAATATGGAGAGCCTTTTGACCTGCAGTTCATGTAGGAAATAGCCACGTGTAAACCTGCACACAGAGCACTTCCACAGGCAAAGCTCCTGAAAGAATCCTCTATAGCAATATTCTTCTGTAAACCTCTTAACCATGGACACTTTGAGGATAATGAGGTGGGAATAATGCCAGACTGCAGCTTTGTTACAAAACTCAGTCCTGGGCATTCAGATGCAAACCAGGACCTAGAGAGAACTGGGAGACTTGAGTACAGATCAGTCCTGCTCTTTTCTTCCTAGGGCCCAACATTTTCTTCTACCTTCCAGCTCCAGTGCACGTGTGCTCTGGCTCTGCAAGTTACACAAGGAGCTGCTGCCCTGGGGACCCCTCTGGGCATGGCTGCTTCAGTAGAGGCCTAATTCCAGGGCAGTGCTGCTGGGGGTTCCTTCCTTCCTCCCTCCCTCCCTTCCTTCTTCCTTCCCTCTCACTCTTTTATTAGTGACTCCTTTATTTCAGATCTCTGATGACAGAGGTGTCTCCTCGACCCTGTCCAGTCATCCTGGGGCTGTATCTGACCCTGGGTCCCCTCACCACACCTGATCTTGATCCCACCCACAGGCTCATCTCAGCATGATGTCAGTCTCTCCCTGTCTCCAGGAAGCTGGCCACTGCCTGGGACTGGGGCTGACCCAGTTGCCCCTCAGCTGCTCTGCTGCCTTGTGCAGCACTGGGACAGTCCTGGCTGCCAGGTCCCTGGGGCCTGCCATCCCTAGGTGACCCCCTCACACTTCCAGACCTCAGCAGCCCCTGGCCCCTGCATGGCCCTGGTAAAGGACCAGGAAAATCATATCTTTGTAGGAAAAGATTTAAATCTGTGCTGAAATCTTTCCTAAATTAGGTTAGGTGTCTGGGTGTGTACTTGAAGTTTTTTTATTACACAAGCAAGCTTTCAGCAACATGAGGTAATGAAGGAGCAAGACATAAGCTTTCATTTGGCAAATAGTTCTATCTGAGATTCCTCAATACACTGATCAGTTCTCCAGCATGGAAACAACAGTCTCAATCTTATAGTTCAGTTAGTTGTTGTCCAAGTAACTAAAAAACTAAAGCCAAAACACTAAGGCACATCAAAGTCATTAGTGCCAAGTTTTTTCAAAAAAAAAACTCTGAGCTGAAGCTGATGAGCCGTTAACTTGATTTTTTTCAACAGAATAAGGATTTTGTCAAATATCTGAAGTGTGCCCTCAGACTGGGGGAATTCCTAAAAGCTCTTGGGTTGTCTCTCTTCCATTTTCCTGAATTCATCCATTCATTCAAGGTCCATGCAAATAAGGACCCAAATTGAAATCAGTGCAATGGTACTGCTCATCAGTGAGCTACTGTCAGGAGAAAGGAGAACTCATCAGGGACATGGTTTGTTCATTGAGGGGATAACTCATGTACCTCAATCTACTAGCACAGATGTTTTAGCATACCTGTCATCCCTTAGGTGATCCATCTACTTCAAGGCTTTAGCTGCCTGAACCTTCATTTCTGTGATTTGTGATTTTCTTGAAAATATGCTTAGAAGCAAAACCCCATTAAAAAGAAATATATAAAATGTCTGCATCCCCACAGAAATCATTTCCCAAATATGGTGTTTTCATGGGCGTTTATTATGATCAGCCATGATAAAACTACATAGACTGTGGACACACTAGCATGCTAAGGGGACATGATATTGTTATTTACTTATTCTTATTAAAGTTTCATCTCAGGTCAGTAATTACTCAAACAAGGCTAGTGCTGGCTGCTTTTCCTTCCCTCAACTCACAAAAGATTTGAAGTGCTTTATTATAGTGAACCTATAAATCTAACTACAGGTAGTAAAATGAAAGGTGCTTTGACTGAGAAGGGCTTTCATACTAAAAGAAAATTGGAAATGCCATAGTTAATCTAGGTTTTTTCCTGATGATGGCATTGTGGATGATACACTGTTGTTGTCAGACTCAGTTAAAATCTGGAGTGAAGCAGAACAGGAAGAATTCTTCCCTTGTAAAATTCCTAAAAGTTCCAGAATTCCTGTGGGAAACCTCTGTAAAGACTTCAAGATGATTTTTGATGGCAGGATTTCAAACCTCATCTATTTTGAGCTTCATTCCTTTGCAGAAGAACAGAGGCTTAACTGTCTCCAAGGCCAAGGGCTATGCTGAATGCATACACACATATCAAACCTTTCATTCAAAAACATATCAATACCCGATTTTCGAGGGCGCCCACGTGTAAACCTGCACACATGTACATCCGTTTTTGGCCAGCCACATGAGTACAAACACTATGTAGAAATGTAACTGAAGTTTGTCGATCACTTATTTTTAATGATCTGTTCAATCATTTGTCCATTCAAACCCATCAGAGACGGTTTCACAGACATCAAAACTATTTAAAAAGCATTTTGAAGCTCAGGGTTCTCCTTAGCAAAAACGAATTTTTGAATGTTATACCCAGAAAGAACCTAATTTTCAAAAAAATACAAAGTACTTGTTTTAAGATGACTAGTGAGTTTCCGGATGCAGTCAGTCAATTTTTTTTCTCCTAAAGTACTATTTAGCTTTTTGAAGATCCTAATTCTAAGATATTAGAGTTTCCAGTATAGGAGGTCTTGGAAAAATCAACTAAGATTAGGATCTCTTGCACCAATGTATTCTTTGCCAGAGAAATGCAAGGAGATGTTTTAACAATACAGCAAAGAAATTAAATTAATACACTTGTTGATAGTGCAACTTAGGCAGTTCAAGATATAGAAACTTATATAGAAGCTACAGAAGTACAAAAACTCCAGCTTAAGCAGCAATTTTGTATTTCAAAAAAGTACATAACTACCAGTTATTCTAAGAAAAACTAGAACATTTTAAGCCATGGGCAATACCAACAAAGTATGATAAAACACCTAAAGATGGAAATCTGTATTCATTGACAGTAAAAATCTTTGTCTGGTAGACCGAGTAGTTCACACTTTCCTTGAGCTCATGTTGTACAAGAAAAGTCAGAGATAAGACATTTTTTTTTCTCTATAAAAAGTAGAAAGGAAAATATAAACATCCATGTGAAATCAGCAACATAGCCTATATTATCATGAACAGTCAAATAAGTGGAGGCTCCCCAGAAGGCTTACCAAAAATATTAAGCAAATCATGACAGCTTTCTCATTTCTAATATTTCATTTTAAGGAGGTCGTGTTTTTATGACCTTTCAATTCAGTCCAGCATAAAAATATTCTTCATAAGGCGTTATGGCATAAAAGCTCATATTTTTCTCCTCTATTGATTTTCATTACTTTTCCTAAATTGTTTTTTTATTTCTATCAGGGACTTTCTATGTTAAAATGAGAGATATTATTTGGAGGTGATATTTACCACATGCTCACATGGGATTTCTCTATTGCAAAGTTATATTTTGCAATAGCTGTCTACTTATGCATAATTTTTTCTTTTATCTATCTTAATTGACATTATATTGGCCAAACCAATTTATACCAGGAAAGCAGAAAATAAATTTGAAACTGTTCCCCAGTGTAGGGAATAACCTTTTGTGTTCTTGAGGTTTGTGAAGTTCACAATCCAATTAACTAAGATAAAATATTTCTTCTGACATTCTCAGCTGTGAATTAAATACTAGTTAGTTGCCTACATACAAACAAACTGTGTTTTCTTCCATCCTTCTCTACAGGATTAATTATAAACTTGAAAAAATTGCTATTATTCTCCACTCTTAACATGTCTGACAGTCCTTCCAAAGTCTGCCAGTATTTAAAATACTCTGGCCTTCAGACAACATACACACAAATCAGAGGTGAATGGCTGTGAGAGATGAGCAGGCAGACAATGGCAGAGGGGAAGAAGGGAGGAACTAGAAGGAAATGTGGAAAACATTCTCTCATAGTTTCCAGAAATGGGGGTGAAACAAACACTGCTAGTGAATCAGTTGTTCAAAACACAAACATGCTAATAGTCTAGCAGATAATCTAAGTGTTATACCGTCTAAATAACATATTTGAAAGAGGAGGTCATATTCTGCAGAATGTAGAGAAAGAATTAATCAGAGATGAAGAAAAAAACTTACTCAGTCTCTATGAATACTAACAATGAACCTTTATCTTGCCAAGCCAGTCTTCATACACTTTTTAATGACTAGGACCTGTGTATTGAAGCAGAATTTAGACATGCTCATACTAGATGTAGAAGCAGTAATTTGGGTTCTCAAGGCAATTTAATATAGCAGTTTGGATCCAACACAAAGTAATTTACTATGTTAAAAATCCCTTAGAGTTAGAACTTCTGCAAATCTAAACAAACCATTTTATTTTCTATTCATAAGATGAAGGAAAAATTGTGTCTGGCAGTTTGTACAAAATAAAAATAAAATTAAAAAAAATTCCTGTATTAATCTTTTATATGTGCACAACTAGGAAGTTTGTTCAAAGACCACTTGGGAAACTCCCCATACCTTTGCAGTAGAGATGCACTACTGGAACACTGCTCATTTTTAGTGACCTGATTGGCTTTGATGCAATCTTCTGTACTGCTATAATTTCTTTTATAACACAGATCTCATCCAATTGAAATAATACTGAACCAAAGCCAAGTTTATCAGTGTATCTACCTACAGGCAGTGAAAAATGGATACACACAGACACACAAACTAACACTAACACCCATGTTGTAGACATTTGTAGATTCAGTCCTGCTACCCATATCATATGCAGGTTTACACTTGGTTGAAATTCACAGTTTTGTGCCTTAGAGTGAAGTTATCTGAGATTCAGAGGGTGCTAGAAGTATGCAGACATCACTAAATTTTTTTTGGTGTTTCCACCTCCTCCTAAAAATAAAACAAAAACAGCCAGTGTTTCAGTGTTGGGAGAACATTTTAACATTTGAAATAACATTAAAGAAGCCGTTCACAATGAGTCTGAGACAAACAAAGCAGAACCTTTGGAAGTTTTGCATTATGTACTTATCCTTTGGAGATTTAGAGCTTTAAGATAGGATATATGTAGGCTACATACAACATTTTGCCAGAAGGATAGAATAGATGAACAACATGGTCCACGATAATTTCATGATAGAGAAGGACTGAATAAAAAAGTCTTAATGTAATTTAAAAGCTACCTACTTTAGGCCCATCTTTGGACCACTATTTAAAACTATTTGTGCTGCTATCTGTGTTTAGAAAAGGGGGGAAAAAAGGAGAATATATGCTATATATATGCTCATCAGGAATATCTTCAGGAAGATCCAGCAAGAGCAAATTTGGTAGAACATTTGCTCATCAAAGCTTATCGTATCTCTGAAAACTAAGGTTTCCTTTTAAGGGAGTTCAAGAAGTATTTGGACAATGCTCTCAGGCACACAGTGTGACTCTTGGGAATGGTCTTGTGCAGGCCTAAGAACTGGATTCACTGATCCTTGAAAGTCCCTTCCAACTCATCATATTCCATGATTCTGTGATAATAAGGAAGAAGACATGCTTTTTTATACATAATTATAAATTTATATATATATGCATTTTAGAAGGTCTCTAGACCAATAATTCTATACCTACACCTGCAAACCTCAGGGAGAAGGAGCTGAAAGCTTAAAACCAACCTTCAAACCAATTCTCAGAGATCTTAAAGGCATAAAACCAAAGTAAAGGAGTGTATAAAAGATTGCATCTTTAATTGTAGTCAGTGATTTTTGATAATAGTTTTATTGCATTTATTTCCCTCTCAGCACTCCTCTGTCTCAAAGTCTGTACTGGAAATCTTCCACTATTTTTAACTTCTTTGGACTCAGAACACAATGGAAGAGGAGAAAACACTTGCCAAGAATCTGGAAACTTTTTCCTGGACGAAATAATGTCAAAGCTGGGAGCTTAACACATATTAGCATTTTAGAATAAGGCTGATGCAAATAAACAAACAAACCAATCCCCCTCTAAGCAAACAAACAAAGCTGTTTCCTGAAGGAGATGAATCTGGAGAAAAAAGAAATGTAGTTGCTGGTAGCATCCTATGGTTGTATTGTATTCTGACAGAAAGGAAACTGGTAATAAAAAATATAGCAAAGCAAGAAACTGCCTTTGCCGAAAAGGCTGGTGATATCACAGAGTGGTCTGGAGGATTCCTCACAAAGGGAAAGCTGGGAACAAGACTTCTTTTGTTAGCTTTTGCAGGTCTTGTTAGTGGTAGAGAAAAATATTTATACTCAGACATGTTCACTGAGAGTCCTTAGCTTACATTTGTCAACTCTATGTAGCATTCTTCAGAGAGAGATTAAAGTCTACTTACTTGAACATCGTGAATTATTACGCTGTTCTGAAACACATAAATGCAGAAATCAAAGCAGAATCATCAGGAGAAGATGATGTACCACTATCTGTAGGGAAACCTGAAAAGCAATCAGAACAAGATAACTAAAAGGAACTAAAGTTGGATTGGGAATAGCCAGCCACTGAGGAGTCTAAAAAATGAGATAGAATTATATAAAATAGAAGTTCTATATGGCACTTCAACATTAAGGGATAATTTATTTTTGCTACATGACAGTATGAGATTTCCAGATTACTTATTTCACAAATAGACATAAAGTTGAAACATTTGTCCCTTTTTTTACTTTCTTGTTCCCTAATTTGAATCACAGAATCAGAGATTAATTTATGAGGAGAGGGACCTTTGGGGGTCAGTTAGTCTAACCTGCTGCTCATGTGGTGTGTCTAGTCAGATGAGATGACTCAGGGCCTTGTTGAGTTGATTTTTGAATGTCACTAAGGTTTGAGACTCTACACCCTCTCTAAGCACCTATTTATGGGTTTGGCCACTCTCACACTGAAAAAGCATTTCTTTATATCTTATTCAAAATTCCCATGACATGACTTGTGTGCATTGTTTCTTGCCCTATCACAATGCTTCTTGTTCAAGTGTACACACAGGGTCATGAGATGACCATGTGCATTTTTAGATGAAGAGACTACAGATCAGAATCGAATCTCTGCAGGAGCTGGAGTCTGCTGATCCTGTTCTGCTGCAGAAAGTAAAAGGTTGATTTTAGGGTTTTTGAGTCCCAAACACAGGAAATTAAAAGGAGGGAACAAAATTTCTAGAATAGATGTATTTCTTCTTTGAATTATGTGACTGCTGGAAGATATCTTCAGTAGTTGTCTGCACTTCTATATGTGTATTAGCTGGTGTGCAAGGAAAGCCACACATTACTGATCTTAATCATGGTGCTGCAATGATTTCACTAAGACTGTGGAGCTTTTGATTAACCAATGATACCAGTTTAAAAAAGTCTGATTTGATTAAAATACAGGAAAATGCCATATGAAAGGAGATATGTGTACTTTTTTTCTAAGTTCTCTACAACAGACCTGCTGACTGGCAATTCAGTCCTGATAAATATGTTTACACAGCAAACCACTACAGCTTAAATAGCTCATTTTACAGACCCTGTGTGTGGAATCATGTAGGATGCATATAAGTGGTTTTAATAAAATTACAAAAACACAAAATAAACTGCCAACACAAACGCAATTTCAGAGGCGCAGTTTATCTCCTGGATTTGTCTTTTTCCACATGCAAAGGAAATGAGATAAAGCTTGCTGATATTGATCTCAGGGCCCAATCATAAAAAATTAAAAGTAAACTGTCAGAAAAGAAAAAGGAATGTTTTCCATTTTGCTTAGAGAGCTCTTGAGTGCTTGTGTGAATGCAATTTACAGCATTAATAAAATTCTCTTGCAAACATTATTTTATTTTTATTGTTTCTTTTTCTTCTCTGATTAAACAAAATAGTCTACAGTGCTTGGTTGACTTTCCTGTCCTTAGATGTGCTGGAATATTTAACTACAAATTTGCATATATATTTCACCAAGTCCAGGACACTGGTACCCCAGCTGGTTTTGGTCTACAAGAAAGTGGACTCAGTGGAAGTTTCTCCTTTCCTTCAGTGTCCTTTGAAACAGAAGGAAGGGGAAATAGCGCTCCATAAATGTGGCAACTTGGGCGGGTCTCTGAGAAGGCTACTGAGTCAGGTAAGAAGATTTACTTCTCTGGTTCTTTTTTTAACATCTCAATTTAAGAAATGTCTCTTTCAATGAAAATACTCCTTCGCACATGATGAGGAAGACAGGTGTCTAGAAGGTGATGCCACTTCCAAGAAAATCAGAGATGGATATGCCTTGATCTTCATTAGCTTAATCCCTATACTTTATGTCCTGTGATCCATGATAATGAAATCTGAAACCACTGATACTGAAGCTGGAAAAAATTGTAAAAAGTCATGCCTACTGACGGTAAAATCATCTTTTTCAGAGGAGCAAGCAGGTTTCAAATACCCTCTAGGAGGGGCCTTAAGAAGCCCTCACTTCACACTGTATGCATAAACACATCACTTACACAATACATACAAATAGACCAAGGAGATAAACCTTTTGTGAAAGAAAGCACTGTGATACTGCATTGGCAGATATGTAAACACAACTTGGATGGGGTGACAGGAACAAAATAGGAGTTCTCTAGGAAACTTTCATCCCTCAAAAGCCTAGTCTTGCCTCGCAAGCCTAACCTCCCTTTCAGGGTCATTCAGGCATAGTGCAGTTTATACCCTGAGGGTAATATGAAGAGCAAACCATATAAGTTGCTCTGCTTCTTCTTTGTTTCCCATTCTGGACTTACATATCCAGTGCTTGCTCTCCTGTGCATTTTGTTATCTCTTCCCTCTCCAGTAAAATAACCTCAAGGTAGCCTAAGAAGTCAATGTACTGTCAGATACTGTCATTTATATTTAATAAGGATCAATTTTCTCCCTGGCACAGTAGTGCTGCTTCCAGAAATCTAACTGTAATGGCAGTATGCCCCTTGCCCATGAATCCAGAAAGTGTTCTTTATCCTCATTGGTCATGTTTTATTTCAGAAAGGTGATTTAAAACTGTTTAATAACCAGAGCACTGATTTAGTGGTAATCCCTAGAAATGCAAAAATAGTTGTGCAGCTGTGGGGGTTCACACTGCTGGAGGGGTCATGGGCACGCCATGTAAGAGTAAGTCAGAGCCACAGTTGTTGCTGGAGGCTGAATATTGCTGATGCAACTTGGTATTGGAAGACTTCGACAGACAGACAAAAGCACCTGCAGCACAGACCTGCAGGTTGGATGAGAATGTCTATCAGAAGATGGTACAATTACATTTCTACTCTTGTCACACCACGCAACCAGCAGATCACAGAACCACTGAATGTTCTGAGTTGGAAGGGACACACAAAGATCATTGATTCCAACTCTTAAGTGGATTCAGGGATCAAACCCACAACCTTTTCGTTATTAGCACCATGCTCTAACCAACTGAGCCAGTCTCAGGGTCATAGCTACAATTGCAGCACAGGGAATGGACCTTGAAAATATTGAGGAGCCTATTTGCCTATGGACACTGTCATTTGCTTTAATGAGCACATAAAATTACCTGGGATTTCCTACCCTAACTCAGTGAGTGTTCATGCTACCATGAGCACTAACAAGCAGTGTTGGTTGTGCTGATCTGTCAGACCAGTGTATGTTTTCATCCTGGTGCAGATGCAAAAAAACTTCTTGCTGTGCTCACGTAGACTTTGTGTCTTAGTGATCACATCATAACTCTTCCAGGTGGCATAATTTGCTCTTGCTAGTTTTGCCATTCCAACCTCTCAAGATTGTCTTATTTTTGTCAAGTTCAGTTAAGCCTAACTTTGCTTAATATGGTGAGTTTGCTAAATATTTCCTTTAGCTGCCAATATGTAGCAGAAGTGGTGTAGAAATCCAGCTGATTGCAGTTTTTGGGGACGCAGCTTACTAAAGGTAGGTTACAATGCCATTCTGAACTCCAGCACTAACTAAAAAATGAACTATGGTTCAAACAATCAGCTGATGTGAACCTGTTGGGGACTTTTTGATGTGCAATCTGATGAACAGCAGGGGCACACTGCAGAGTGAATAAGCAAACACGGTGGCATAACCTCTATATTATTTCATTGCCTTTAATATGCCGGCCTAAGAAACTTTACCTTACTTTGTATGTATGTAATCACTTACACTACAAAATGGTTTTGTCTTTTTACGGTTTAAATGGTTTACCTGTTGTCTTTTATTAAATATTTTATTAAAAAGGCTAGCATATGAAAAAGTAGATATGTATTACTGCTTTACAAATTTATCACCGAAGTCTCATTACAGCAGCACACATATAAAGTACCTCACAGTTCAAGATGAAGTTCTGAAAGCCCACAAACTGGCATCTCAGTTGGCTGGCAATTCCAGCTAAGCTGATTTGCTTCTGACTGTTTCTGACAGCATCATCCGTATTCTCCAGCAATGTTATTTGCAAGAGATCTAGTCTGATTTGTCAGACATTCAAAATTATCTGGCAAAGTCCCAGGAAACCTGTGCAAACTGTTCTAAGTTAGCATTCAGATTCACTGACTAAGGATGGGAATGAGGACAGTAATTGCAGAAGCTGTCAGATCATTGTTGTTTTGGTAAGTTTTTTTTTTCCCAAAGGGCCAAATATAGAGCAGTGCCCACTATTTAGGGGCAAAGTTGACAATCCATGCTTGTGTTTTATGTGTACCAGTCTTGCACAGACTTGGAGTCTTATCATTATGGTAAAATACCTTATATGCTCAAAACTGCAAGAACTTGAGAGAAAACACAATGTAGTTAAAAGCCAGTAGAACAACAGTTTTCTGTTGTCTTTAAAGTCTTTAAAGTCTTTAAAGTCATTACTCTGGGCAGCTGTATGATATACTGAACAGTGAGCCAGCTTGCTTTGGGGAAGGAAGCACTATTCAGTCTTTCCATGGAAATTAAATGCTGCTCAGAGATTTAGTTGGTATGAAGGTACTTTGGTTGCTGTTTATGAGACTGGTAGTGGGTGGAGACAAGCTGCCCTGGCAGCAACTAGAGGCCAGCAGAGTATCTCACATATCCCAAGAATCATTGTGCTTAGGTAGCTGAAAGCCACTACCTTGATATTCCTGTCTTTGTGACCATAACTTCCTACATTAACATCTGTGTCACTGGCAAACTTTTAATGCTGGGGATCAACCACAAGACAAAGTAGTGTCACTAAGTTTTGTGTCACTAATTTCTCCTTCCAGGCTAGTATCGTAGTTAGCCAGTTTTCCTTGACAGTGCCGGGCTAGTGCCTTCAAAGTGCTATAAAGATAGACCTCTAATATCAAACAGGAACCCAACCAGACTAATCTGGAATTCAGATGGATTATTTCCTGAGAGCCACAGTAAATCAATCCTTATTTTGCTTTTACAGAACGC
This sequence comes from Corapipo altera, assembly GCF_003945725.1. NCBI lineage: Eukaryota > Metazoa > Chordata > Aves > Passeriformes > Pipridae > Corapipo > Corapipo altera. The sequence goes on along the minus strand of NW_020884955.1, from coordinate 1,414,955 downwards.
TTATCCTGAGACCATATGACTTGACGCCAAACCTGTTTAGGTTTCATGTGTTTTATCTTGTACCCCATTGCTACTCATCAAGAACTGTCAGCTTGGAGCAGTGTTAATGAAGTTTTGCTGGTAAATGTAGACAAATAAGAAAGCATTGCAGTGCCAAAGTCATTCACTCTCTTCTTTACTCCATCTTCTCAAAAAGCTGAAGTATTCAAGTGCACTCATAGGCCACCTGCCTACTGGGGCTTAGCAGAGGACTAACAAGTTCAGAGCTTTTACCCTGACTGGATGTCTCACACATTCACTCAGTCTCTCCCTCAGATAAGACACACAAATAATCTGCTACCAGTCAGTATTCACAACTTTTTTTTGTTGTACTAGTTGTTTTGCTTACCATAGTTGTTTTTCTGTTTACATTATTGTGATTTTTACTCGCATCACAATAAGGTCTAGAAATCCCCCTCAGAGTAGGATAGGACAGCTCTTAATGGTACATTTTGTTCTTTCACCTCAAAAGCTCTGGATGTATTAGAGGATCAGAAGAAAGGAGGAGCTGAGGCAGTGGTTTTCAGGACAAAGTCTGTTTAACAGGAAATCAAAACCATTTCTGGTTTCAATAACAGGTTTACGTACAAGCAACGTATTTACTGTGTTCCCATATTTACATTGAAAGTCACATTACATATGAATGAATTTTTGATTGCCATCTAAATTCCTGAGGGCCACAAATAAGTTCATATATGTAACAACTACTACCACGATAGATATTCACTCATTTGCCTTTCAAATTGTTTCTTCTGTGTTTCTCATTTTCAGGTGAATTTAAAAAGTCAAAATCCGTAATATGAATGATATAATTACAGTCAATCTGCTCTACAAAAGGACTAATGCAGAAATCAACAATGTTTCTTATCTTGTAGACTGTAACTAAAGAAGGAATGACTGAACATCATTACTAAGTCATGGGGAGCTCCAAATTTGCCTACAGCTTCTTGTAGTAAAAGAAAACAATGATAACATCTACAACTTGACTAAATTGTAACAAAAAAAAGGGTAAAACATGAGACAAACGAAAATAGAAAATAAAAATTATAAAATGTTATATTATTTTGTATTATTTTAGATTGCATTAGATGAAATAATCTTTCAATATAATGTGAAAATAAAAGCTTACATAGCTCAACATTTTCTCCAAATTTTAAAAGGACTCGAACTAAGTAGAAACAGCATTTTAAATTCAGTCTTGGACCGGTCAGTTAAGGAGTTAAAACTAAACTTACCAAAATGACATACACTCTTTCGTATAAAAGAGATCATGAAATCTAGCTACCTTGTGATGAACTACAAAATATATTTTCGGCCTGCTTTTATCCTGTCAATATTATTTGAATGACAATAAGTGCGATAATTGAGGTTTCTATTATGCAATGTCACTTCAGCACAGAAGCAAAATCAATCTGGGTTTGAAGAAATTATAACTATTCTTAATGTAACAGATGATCCATCAAAACTAAACAAGAAGTGGTAGAGGAGCTCTGGATGATAATAAATGCTTGAAATATGTGATGATGCTTCATTGACCGAGCAGTTCATCCATACGATTGAAAGCAGTTTGGTTTTTCATACCTGTAGATACACATTAACATGCTGTCGTGTGATTGTGCTCTGTGTCACTACAGACTTGCTTTAGTAAGACTATGAGTCTTTAGAACAGAAGAGGAAAAAAGTATGACAAAGCCTTATTAATGTTCTGAGAAGAGCATCATTTGACTAAAAATGGTAAGTTAAACTACTGCAACTTAGTGATAAATGCATAAAAGAAAGCATACACTCCAGGTGACCCACACCCTAAGAAATCCCAGAGGTCAAGAAGTGAGAGAGCAGACTTGGGTGGAGATTATTTTGATGCAGTGGAAGGAACAAAGAGAAGAAAGCGGAAAAATGCCATGGGCATGCCTGAAGCAGTTTTGCATGAATTGTATCTGAAAACCATTTCTATGAGAAAGACTTTTAAAGCATGAAGTGGAAGATTTAAACTGTAATAATGTCTGTCTAGACCATTTCACTCTGTCTTAAATATGCTTGAGGTAAGAGATTGTGCTAGTGCGAGTTAAAAGTGCCCTTCAGGACCTGGAAAGAAAAGGTCAGAGCATAGAAAAGCAAAAGGCAGTCAAGGGATCATTTTAACCCCTGAGTGTTGTGTGTGTTCTTCACCACATTGTCCCAACACCACATCTACATTTTTCCTCTCAGTAGCTCAAGTGTAGAGTTTGAATGAGCCTTCAGGGAACAAAGCCAACTCTTCTTCATCAACTGCCCTTGGAAAGGTTAGTTTGCAACAAGTGAAAAGAAGGCAAAAAAGATTTCAGGAACTGTATGCCATGTGAGCTTTCTTAAAAATGCTGGGAATTTTAATCTGGAAACAAGACAGTTCATAAGTTCATAGACACAAGGCAGTTCATAGAATGTTTTGTGTTAGAAGGGACCTTGAAGATAGAATTATAGAATCATACAAGTTGGAAGAGTTTCTAAGATCATCCAGCGCAAACCCCATTGCTATAGACAGGGATGTCTTCCACTAGACCAGGATGCTCAGAGCCCCATCCAACCTGACTTTGAACACTTCCAGGGATGGGACTCCCACAGCCTCTTTGGGGTGTGCCTCTCTGTGCCAGTGGCTCACCACTGTCACAGTAAAGAATTTTTTCTTAATATCTAAACCTCCTCTCTTTCAATTTGAACCCATTCTCCCTTGTCCTGTCACTACATGCTCTTGTGAATAGTCTTGCCCCGTCTTTCCTAAAAGTTCCCTTCAGGTACTGGAAGGCCACAGTCAGGTCACCCCTAAGCTTTCTCTTTTCCAGGCTGAACAATCCCAATTCTCTCAGCCTTTACTCATAGGAGAGGTGCTTCAGCCCTCCAATCATTTTGGTGGTCTCCTCTGGACTCGTTCCAACTGGTCCACATCCCTCCCTGTGCAGACGCCAGGGCTGGATGCAGTCTTACAGGTTGGCTCTCACAAGAACAGAGTAGGAGGGTAGAATCCCCTCCCTCCCTCATGCTTCTTTTGATGCAGCTCAGGATACAATTGACTTTCTGGACTTTCTGGACAAGTGCACATTGCCGAGTCATGTCAAGGCTCTCATCCGCCGGCACTCCCCAGTCCTTCTTGGCAGAGCTGCTCTCAATCTGTTCATACCCCAGCTTTTGCTGAACCCGGAAAGTTGCCCTGACCCAGGTGCAGCACCTTGAACTTGGTCTTATTAGACATCAAAAGATTCCTGTGGGCCCACTTCTCAAGTTTGACCAGGTCCCTCTGGATGGCATCTCACCCTTCATGTGTGTCAACTGGATTTTGGGGCTCTCAAATCACAACACCACTCAGCTTGGTGTCATTTGCAAACTTACTGAGGGTACGTTCAATCTTTTTGTCTATGTCATTAATGAAGATATTAAATAGCACTAGTCCCAGTGAGGACCCCTGAGAGACACCACTTGTTGATGTAATTGCCAAGTACATTCTGATCAAATGAAGGCTGAAGAATGTGAACACAGGGCAAACCAGGGAGGGAGGAGAAAAGAACATATGTGTCTTTAACCACTTTTTTTTTTTTTTTTTAAGCTGAATGCTCTCTGCATTGTGTTAGGGGAAACAGGGCCAGTTTCAGCAACCTGAAAGAGGGAAGGCTGTTGCAGCTCCACGACTCCAGCTCTGACCAGCAACAAGACTGAGCACGCGTTACCAACGGGCACATGCACACAAGCACAAGTATACACCACATGTGTACACAACCAGCCACATGGATCAGCAGAGGCAAACACACAGAGCAGTCATATAAATTTGGGTGGCTCCACTGGCCTCATTGGCCAAACAGGATGCACATCTACTAATGGGGAAATGTGTATGTGTGTATATAGATATAAGGTGGGTCCACCCAGCAGCTGGGCTCAGATCTGTGTTTACCCTGTAACTACCCTTTTATTTCAGTCTTGATAAACTTCGTGTCTGAATGATGGGGCTGAGGCTGGTTGAGGCCCAGAGAGGTTACTCTTTCCTCTGAGTCCATAACTCGAGTTGCCAGTAGCTGTTACACTTTGTTGTAGGCATGCAAAAATCTTTTATCACATAAGCTGATAGGTTATGCCACATCCAAAAAGATACAGCATTCACATCTAAAATAAGTAACAGTTGGGCTTGGGTTTGGGTTTTGATTTTTTTTTTCCCAACAAGACGCACAGGCTGAAAACACACTTTCAGAGTGAAGCAATAGAAAGTGAACGGTGTATTTTCTGTTGTTGCTGAATCGTTCAATTTTGATTAAATCTTTGGGTTTGCTTGCAGATTTAGGCATCTGCTCTCCAGTGATTGGGAATGGAGTTTTAAAGTGAATAAAGTGGGATGGATTGCAAAAGATTAGTTGTCAGAAACTTATTATAATCTTTCATGCATCAGGTGCTGCTCCAAAGCTAGCCCAGAATGATAACTGCTGATAGCAAGTCAATCAAAGCTCTCTGTGATAAAAATTGGAAGCTGCAGTCTGTTTCTGGGCAGAAATTTTCCTCAGCAGTTGCCCAGCACTATCAGACCTTGCTGGCACATGTGTGCTTCACAGATGTGTGATCAGCCTCTTGTTTCTGCAGACAGGAGTCTCTGTGGGTGTGCACAAGGCTTGAAAAGAAGCAGCCTTGCAATAAATGACTAGAGCTCTCCAGGCTGTCATTACTGTGCCCAGCACATTCACAACTGTAAAAGCTGAAAATGCAGCAGACTAAAAGAAGCAGCAGAAGTGTACTGTTTGCTAAGCTCTGAAAGCATGCTTATGGCTTGGTAGATGAACCAGCAAAGGGAGCTGAGTGTTTCTGCTTTTGTGGAAAAGAACAAGGATGAAAGAGGAGAAATGTCACTGTACTGAGGGAGAGAATAATGGAAAAAATTAATTATTAATTGTTCAAATATTTGAATGAACAATTAGCAGAAATTATTTCCCAAATCTCAAGATTAGACTACAAAAGCCAGCTTTCATCATTTCACAACATGTGTAGGGTTTTTTTCGTGCTTTTTCTAGCTGATCTTCTCTGATCTCTTACTAACTCTCTGATCTCTTACTAACTCAACACAATAAGTGTTGTAGTTCTGAACACTCATACTTTTGCATATCTCTCTTAACCAATAGTACCTCAGTTTTAGTAATGAACCAAAACAGCTGAGGGAAACCTGCCTGTACATAATTGCATGGAAGAGCCTTTGGGCATATCTTTTCAGTTTGTCATATTTTAGAGTAACTATAAAACAGACGTTATTTAGCAGCAACTAATTCAAATAACTGGTAGCTAGGGGGGTGAATTAGCCATTGTAAAGGATTCAACAACAAGAAAGATAAATTGGAACTTTCTTCATCAGCCACCTGTTCAGGTGAGCTTTCAAAAAAAATTATTTGTATTATCATTTTTCTAGTTTGGACTGGGGTACAGTTGATTTTCTCCATAATAACTTGTATAGGGTTGTGTTTGGATTTGTGCTGAGAATGATGTTGCTAATACAGAGATGTATACACTAGTCCTGAGCAGTGCATATACAGCATCAAAGCCTTTGCTGCTCGTTGTGCTGCCCCATAGCGTGGAGCTCCCCAGGGAGTTCAGAGGGGACACAGCTGGGACAGCTGCACCAAACTGACCCAAGGGATATCCCACAGCATATGGCATCATGCTCAGCACATAAAGCTGGGGGGTTAAGAAGGAAGGCTGGACATTCAGAGGCCTTTTTCTGCCCAATTCACCAGCACTGATCATACTCATTCTACAACCAGACCCTTTTTTACCTTTTCTGCCTATCCCTGCTCTCTTCCTCCTTTTTTCCCTTCTCTGGCATGTCCTCCCTGCATTTGCACAACTCTGTCAATTCCCTCCCCCTCCCAGACCTGTCTAACAACCTTTTCTACTGCAGTGTCTGGGCTGATCATCCTGTAATGGCACCTGTAGTTCCTTGGTAGCCTCTTGTGAGTGGCAGGATTTTTCTGTTGTGATTTTCTCCGTGTTTATTTTACCACATCTGTGTCTCTGTCTATGTTGTCTCTGTCTTCCTCCTTCTTATTATCCCTTGTTGTATTTGCTTTGTCCAGATATTCTCAAAGGAGCTGGCACTCTCCTGGCACCCACATACACTTCCAGTTTCCTCCTTAAATGAGGGAAAAGTGCTGATATACTCTGCTCATTAAAGAATTTCAGTAATTATGTGACAAAATAATTTATTTTCCTTCTGTAATCCTTCAAAGTATACTCTTATCAGTGATAATCCCCCTTTTCTCTGTCAGATCTAGCCTTTACCTCTCAAAAAAAACCATGTGATAGAACTTCTGTTAAGCTAAATAACTATAAAAAACATCAGTTATTGCTGCCTACAATGTGAATGCAGAACAGGTACAAAAAGTCTACCTTTTATTTGGAGTTTGGGGATAAGAGGTAGGCAAGACAGTATCCCAATACACTCTTTGCAACGATATAAATTACCACTTTGCAGATTTTAAGTGCAGATAGGTATTTGGTTTTAACTACTTTTGGGGTTGCCCAAGCAAGCATATCTCCTTTCTTTCTGATTTCCTCCTTGTTAGTAGAGTATTGCTTTAGTTTTTTTCCATTGCTTGAAGGTATGATGGCAAATAAGATCAATCCAATAAAGAAAAAGGAGGAGCTCTACATCAACCAAGTCTGCTGGGTTTTTTTACTGGAGTTGCCATTATGCTGCCACTCAAGCATGACTTTCTCCCAGCCCCAGTGATCCAATATTGGGCAGAGGATTTCTATCTTCTCTGTTACATTATCTGAAAACCGTGCATTTGCAGAACTATATATAAAAGTTAATCCACACATGGAGTCCAAACATCTTATGAAGTAGAGAAAATGATGAAAAATAAATGTGCTCCCTGACACACAAAATAAATATTTTTATTACATAGGGAGTTCAGTGGTTTGTATGTTTTGCAAGCTCACCCACTGAAGAGAGAGGGAGAGAGAGAGATGGAGAGAGCTCGCTTATTTCTACATTGAAACAGTGAGGGAAATAACAAAAATAAATAGTTAACATACTGAAACAATTTCCCTAGATTTCCTACTACACCTTCATCTCTCTCCAATTAGCAACTTTACAGTGAAAAGACAGAAAGTTGACATCTGTTTTCATTTAAAACAAAAAAAAAGTAAGCAGCTGAGCACCTTATTGATAGCTGTGAATGTCATGACTTCCACTGAACTGGTAACATACAGTCAGTGTGCTCTGGGGTACTTTCTTTACTTCAGCGGTCAGGCAGATATATTGAAGAAATTGAATTTAAAAGTGCTTCAGATTCAAGTTAGTAATTTCTTTATCACATCTGGCAGAAATAAATTTTAAATCCTCATTTTTTTTAATGCAATACCTAAAAGTAGAAGCACACAAGCCATCTCAGAAGTCAAAACCAGCTCGGTATAATCCTGTCACATTATTGTAGTTGCACCTGAAATATTCTAGATAATAATGAAAGAAGTTTGTAGGGAGAGATAACAAACCAATTTCAATAGCTGAGAAATAAAAAAATCCCAACAATAACAACCTCTCAGAACAGGAAACTTTTGAGAAAGAATTAACTACATAGCTGCAGAATGCAGAAAGAACCACTTCTTCTGCTGGTAGATGGACCTTCACTACATCCCAAGGCACCTACATCCCAAAGCGTTCCCTTTATGGGAATCAGCTGTGACACTTAAAAATTCATATCCTAGCTCATGCCTCACAAGCGTACCCATGTAGATAAGCCCTGAGGTTGCTTCAACAAAGCCAGAGTAAATTCTCTGTTTAGAAAAAGGCCTAAAGCCTACAAATGAAAGACCAGATTTTCAAGCATCCAGCTGCTCCTGTTGTAAAAAAAAAAATCCTGTTTTTTTCCAAATCCAGGCAATGAGAATTTCAAAGCCTCACAATAACTTCATGCTCTTTCAGTAGCGTCTGATCTCATCTGATCTACATTAATGTTAACAAAAATATACTTTTTACTTGCCTATGCAGTATGAAGTTATTTGTAAAATGTCCACAGGCCATGGAAGTATGAAAATTGAACAGTAGTAACCATATTAGGGAAAAATAACATTCTTTCTTTGAAATAAAGATGTACGAAATACAAATATTCTTGAACATTAAACAGAATACTTCATTTGTAGTGTGCTTAACCCACTGTATTGTATTTAACCCAGCAGATTACAACTGTGATTGTTCTGTCTGTCCTTATAGAAGAAAACTGCTTAGATCAGATAAAAATGTTGAAAATGAAAACGATGGATTAGAAAAACATCCTGTGGTAGTTTTCTGGGGTTTTTTTCCCCCAAGTTTGTTCTCATTTTTGCTATTAACAGAGCTGTGGAAGAAATTATCAGAAGTCTTATATAAAAGTTATTATGACTATTTGTGCTCCAATATTAAATTGAAGTGCAAAAAGTTGGAAATAGAAAGCTTGGTAAAAAACTTTTACGGAAAGTTTCAATAAGGAAAGAGGTAAATGCTTAGTTTCCAAGAATAATGGGCCACCTTATACAGTGAATATGGCTCTTATTTCTTCTAGAAAAGAGAAGGGAGACTGGCAAACTCAGAATAGGTGTCAACAGCCTTTGTTGTTTAAGATTGTCTAGCAAGTGCCTTATGATTGTAAATGTTTCATTCCTCCCAAAAAAAAAATTTGGTATGAATTTTTTGCTTCAGATAACAAGCTGGAGCCACAGTTTATCAAGTAGAATATTTGTTCAAGGCAATGTGCACATGCTTGAGGTCACTAATGCCCTGACTAGCCACAGTTTTACCCCATTCATAAGCAGTTCTCCTAGTCAGAACACCTCCAGCACTTGGGTGATAAAAGGATTTCTGTCTAGCACATTCTTACTGCTTCAGTACAAGTAAACCTACAGATCTTGCTTTGCACTTCTGAACCATTAACCTTATTGTATAACTTGAGTCATGATTCAATTCCATCCTTTTTTTACAATTTATGACAATATATGTAATTGAGCATAAATTATAACAGTCTAACATCTCAACTCTAAAAAAAAAATAATCTCAAACTGCTGGAGAAAGTTAAAGCTCCAATAGTCATGTCACCCAGCAAATAAAAAGCTAGCACAGCATATAAATTAAAAGAGTTATTTAAATTGTGGTTCCGGGTGTGCAATTACCCATGGCGAAATTGAAGTGCAGGACAAGAGAATTCAATTATATCAAAACAAATGTGGTTTCTAGTACAATGCTGATAACCATTGTTGTTTGACAGCATATTCTGACAGCACCATACACTCACCACTTCATGCTAATGAAACAGTGTTTATAGCCAATGTTCTATGGAAGCATTCTTTTTAAGTGCTATGTCTAAATATAAAATTAAGGTTTCGTTGAACAAAAGATCATTTAGTGAGACTAGCTTCTTGTCCTGATGTTGGCATCAGAGCAAACTAGGGTAATATAATATAGTTTAGTCTAATCTACAGAAAATGATAAATTAATCCTATTCTAAGCAATGTGAAGGTGTTCTAGTTAATATTTGTTGTTATTATATTCACCACAAATTCTAGTTAATATTTGTTGTTATTATATTCACCACAAAGCAATAGAACATCAAAATGAAAGATGAGAGGTGTGAAGGTCTGAATGTGGAGAAGTCAGTTTTTAGGAGGTGAAATCTTAGAATGGGGAGAAGTCTGTGGGCTCCAGGGATCTTGCACTGAGGCAATGAACCTGTTTATTCCTTATCCTCAGGGAATTCTGTCAATATTTATACTTCATTTTCCTAACTTTAAAAATAAGAATACTGATTATATTTTTATTATTTCCAAGATGCTTTTTTTTTCTAGGCAAAATTATTCAGAAGAAGATTTGCACATCATTTAAGATGTTTGAGAGCTGTTGATTCCTTTGATAAATAAAAAGTAATATCATAGGAATGAGAAGAGCTAGATAAGTCAAATTCTTGTATATTGTCTTAGAGTGGCTGTCCACAAATGCTTGAGCACATATTCAACATAAGCAGTGTGACTAATTTAATTTATATCAACAGAATTATACACCGTAGAAAAGTTGAGCTCAGAGTAAATAAATCTGAGACTAAAAACAGAAATTTCCAGAGAAAGTATTCTCTTGCAGTGGGAAACCTGGACAGCCTTCCACAAAGCATGAGGGAGGGGAAAAAAGCAAGGAGAATTCAATTTTTTTTTTCTTTGAAAACTTACCTTTTTTGTACGGTTTTCCTCACAAGTATTACTACTCACTCCAGAGACTTCTCTGCATTGAAAAATCTTCAGTCCTTCTGATGCTTAGTTTGAAGTCTTGCATTGCAGAAAAGAGATGGATTAAGAAGTCTGTGGGTGGATTACAGCATTTCTCCCTAAAAGCTAGATCCACACAGGCACCTAACTATCTTATTTGCCTGATAAATATACAATTTTGAATTAATTGTGAGTGCCAAAACTCCTCTAATCCCAACAGACATGCATTCATTCAGCATATAAGGCATCTATAACTAAATTACACATACACTAGTTACATAGATACTTATCTAACAGTATCCATTTGCTTCCTGTACCACTAGCAGGTTCTGATATAGTACAGAAGGGTGTGCCCTGATATCTGTAATGTCAGAGTAGAAGAATAGAAAAGAAAGTATCTTAAAAAAAAACAATGATCACATGTCCAAGTGAAATCATACAAGACATGTAGGTGACTAAATCACACATCTACCAACTTATTATATCTAGGGATTTTGAGCAGACACAGTAATCTACTTTTCTGGATGTACACAACTAGGATCATAAACTTAATGGAATTGAAGAGACAGCTGCAGAGAAGAGATAAAGACATGTTACCACTTTAATATGGTATTACCTGCCCACATACAATAGTGTGACAAAATTATATGGGATTATTGAAAACAATCAGTCATCAGCAACAGCTGTATATCTACACTGGTACCTTAATAGCCAACAGTGTCAGATGAAGCTTGTAAGGAAGACAGGCCTCATTTCTTGTTGAAACATTGTGCAGATAAGCAGATTTAAAACAGAAGCATAACTGGCAAAATATATATGAGGTGTTTGAAATGTGGCTCTGCAACTGACACTCAGACACAGGGACTGAAGAATTCCTGTTTACTCCCTTGAATCAGTCAACACTAGTCTTCTCCATTTTAAACCCAAAAATCACTCAAATCCAAGAATTGTGTTACCTGATATTTTGCCATTTCCAGCAAAAGACAGTTGCTTTACTCAGAAAAAAAGGAAAGGACATAGTCTAGACTATTGAATAAAAATAGTTCAGGAAGGATATTGAGGTGCTGGAATGGGTCCAGAGAAGAGAAACGAGGCTGGTGAAGGGACTTGAGCACAAGTCCTATGAGGAGAGGCTGAGGGAGCTGGGGTTGTTTAGTCTGGAGAAGAGAAGGCTTAGAGGCGACCTCATTACTCTCTTCAACTACCTGAAGGGAGGTTATAGCCAGGTGGGGGTTGGTCTCTTCTCCCAGGCAACCAACAATAGGACAAGGGGACATGGGCTCAAGCTCTACCAGGGGAGGTTTAGGTTAGATGTTAGGAAGAAATTCTTTACAGAGAGGGTTATCAGGCATTGGAACAGCCTACCCAGAGAGGTGGTGGATTCACCATCCCTGGAGGTTTTTAAAAAGAAATTGGACGTGGCCCTTAGTGCCATGATATAGTAATTGGAGTTGGATCAGGGGTTGGACTTGATGATCTTGGGGGTCTTTTCCAACCCAATCTATTCTATGATTCTATGATTCTATGAAATACCTGGATTACAGTGTAGATGTTATCCTGTTCCTGTATAGCCCCAACCACTGTCCAGAAATTTTAGGGAGGAGCAATAGTAGTGCTGAATGTACAGCAGTTGAATGCATTTATTTAAGACACCTTTTACAATTGAGACAAAGAAAAAAGCATAAAGAGGCAAAACATTAATAGCATTATTGTAGTACAGCTTAAAGAAGACTTAGTTGATGGGTTTTGGCTTGACTGTTCATATAGGAAAATCTTTAGTGCAAAGGAAAAAAGATATTCATACTTCCCCAAATATGCCCCAATGCATCACCCAGCATTGTGCTGCAAATATTCTCAGTTTAATTTTTTATGGGCTTTGAATACTGGGCTTTTTAAACATTGCTTAAAATGCAATGTTGTATGTGAAGAAATAGATAAAGAATACATTACAGAATTTTTTGTTCTTAAACAGCATCCTTCAGAGGTAGTAACACAAAAGGCTTTACACCAAGAGAGTCTGTCATGAACTGAAGACAAAAGGAAAACTTCAAGGCAAGGTCTGGGAAGGACGAAATTACTTGGACAAGGACAGGTATCTCTGCAAAGAGTTAAGAAGTTCAGACTGTATTTTAATATTAAACCTCTGGGGCTGTCATCAAAATCAGTGCAAGTTCGTGCTGTCACATAACCTCTCAGACTATGCATCTCACAGCTGTTAGACAATTGACAATAATGATACTTGAGATTATTAGCCTCAATCCACCCATTTTTAACATTAATTTTCAAGTACTTAACTCAGTCCAACCTGGGATGACACCAAGACTCAGGGCTTTATAACAACACCAGCTTTGATATGGCTGGTGGATCTGATCCAAATCCAAGAAATTTCCAGGTAAGAGCTGAGAAACAAAGAAGCTGAATAACATCTCTCATAAGAAATACCCGAATCAAGCTCTGAATCAAGAAATCCTGGTCCTCAGATGAAGTTTCTTGAGGCTCTGAACAGCTGACAGATGAAAAACTCTGCAATTTTCTACAAGAGTATATTTGCTGTAGGGGAAAACAATACAAAGTAGGAACTCTATGATTACTGCATGATCTGTGTCTTTCTAAGTCATTTTTGTTATGGTTGCATAGCGGGAATTTCACAGGTCCGTGACAATCCATGATGCCCCACATTGGAATCATTCTCCCACTCCTCCCATGTATTTCTGAATGCTTGGGACTGCGTGCAGGGTTCATCAGTCTAACAGATCATGTCTCAATATCATGTAAGAACCTTTTGTCTTGTATCTGGAACTGACTTATCTTCAAGGTAAGCTCTTTTTCACAGAGATCCTTCATTCCAACTTTGCAGCTAGCAAACAAACTTCAAAAATTGACACCTGAATAAAGATCAAACCTGCATCCACCTTCTCAAATCACTTTATACTGACTTCAGCGTACATGAACTCAGAAAACCTGATCATTCAATTACACTTTTCCTAAAATTGGACCTCCCCCACCTTCAGTGGTCAGAGTCGTGACAGTTCCTCTTGTAGACTTTCACCAAGTATTTGTTAGAGAGCAAAGAAAAGGGAAGGATGTGGAGCTTCTGACTGAGACAACATGGAGTTGGTTAGGTAGCACAGAAAGAGATAGCAGCAAAGGATGTAACATTTCTGTCTAATTTGACTGAGACATTCAGGACCTTCAGTTTCAGTCAGATTATTCCCTCTGAGAATCTGAATGTTTACAGGCAAAACCACTTCCTTTTACCACTATCCATAGGTTTATTATTAGCACTGTATCTCATCCAATGACTGATTTTTAGCAATGGCTAGTTGCAGTTTATGAAACATAAGAAACATTCTTTGTTCCCCTTCTCACTGTCAAAGAACTGATCTAGTGTTAAGGGTCTTTCTGAACAAGTTATGCAGACTGGCCTCACTGTGATGGAGGAGAAAAGAATGCTATTGTTACCTGGTGGAAAGTGGAGTAGATTACCAAGGGGAAACATTTCATAGAATATCCTGAGTTGGATTATAGAGTCCAGCTCTTAAGTGAATGGCCCATACTGGGATCGAATGCACAATTTTGACATTATTAGCATCAGGCTCTTACAAACTGAGCTGATCTCAGGGTCACTCTGCAAGCTATTTTGCACAATATTGGGGTTATTATAATCAAAAAAAACCAGGAGCATGCACAGAGACAGATGGCAAGGTGGTTTGGAGGGGAGGCAGGCATAGTTTAGGTGTAAGAAATTAGAAAGCCACTGAAACAAAAGCTTAGAAGTAGGTAAGGGATTCATGGTAGCAATTCTAAACCATGTAAGGAAAGCTTGAATAGCAGCATGCAGGAAGTAATGTTAGAAATACATGCATATTGAAAGAGTCAGAAAGGGAAAAATATTACAGAACATAAAGCCTCCTAGCATTACAGAAAAATGGCCCACATTATATTGAAAAAATATGTATTAATATCCCAGCAAGCTACAGAGAACCACTGTTTAATCCTCCTTCATGCACTTTTTATAATTATCTATACTCTTCACAGTTGATGTGTCTCTGTAACAAAATTATTTGGGGGGGGGAGGAGTGTTTTGAAATAGCTAATCAAAGTGTTTGAAGGTAAAAGTCAATTTAAACATGAAGAAGGTGAAGAAACTAAACATTTGGTTTATAATATCACCTTTATTTTAGAGAAGGGAACACAAAGGCAAAGAGCAGTAAAAATGAGTGTCTGCGATTCTATATTTAGACCATAGAATAAACTGGAAAAAATATTATCTGTTAAGTTTTCTTAGACACATGGGGTGGCTGAACAAGAAGCCTACCACGAACAGATTTTTTTCATATTTATAATTTCTTAAGATATGTTAAGTAGTTACTCCATTAATTCAATTTCACATTCATTTGGAGTCATCTTCTGGAAAACAGGGACCTTAGCAACCAAAATAGCCTCTCTACTTTGTAAATAATTTTCTTGTAGTTAGGAAACTAAGGCTGTGCATCTAGGTGCTTGCTTTAAAAACAGACATTGAAAAGATAATATAAGCCTATCCAGTCCTTCATTTTACCAAGTTCTGTTTCTTGACATATGTCTAGTAACATGCATTTTGGGTTATACTGTCCTGAACTTTAGCTTCCTACAGTTACTATTGGATCATTATTCTATAGACAATGAGACATAATATTAAATATGTATAGTACACCTTGCCCAAATTATCTTATTGCTCTGGCATTACAGAAAATGTGAAGCATGCATTTGAAAAGTAACTGTCTTTCTTCTCCTAGTATAACTATCCTTTATACCTAATGTAAGTTAGTTTGTGTGAAGTAAGAGGATTTCTACAGAAACACAAACGGTATTCTGGATGTACACAAAAGTCTCACTGGAGAGACCTGAACTCATTTTTGTCTCCTCCTAAAATAGAAGCTTGTGTTTTTCAGCCCCATATTCAACTAAGCAAACAACCAAAATCAACATGAAAGTACCACCATATATTACTGTCGGTTGATGGACTGATTTTTGAACGTACAGAGCAGAACTAGTATTCCAATCCTATTGAAAGTCAATGAGCACTGAGGGCCAAATTCCAGTCTGAGTAGTTCCTCCAAATTGCACACAATTACCACTTCATAAGTTTTTCTTCCTCTTGCTGGAATATAGTATCAGCAAGATTTTTTTTCCCCAAGATAGATTTGTTTGTATTTTCCATCTTAGAATCTCATTTAATCTTCCATTCAGATATCTTATTTCATTATGTTGTCTTTTTATTATTTCTTTATTCTTATTGATGTTCATAAGTTTTCCCCATTTATTATGTCCTGTGGGTTTCATTAGCGTGTTGTTTGCCCCAAGCGAGAAAATAAGCTTACGTGAATAAATGGTATTTCTCTCCTCACTTCAGTGCAGCTATGCTGATCCACACCAGTGAAGGCTCTATCTGACTGTCCCTAGAAACTAGAAGTAAGCCATTGATTGCATTATGCACTGCACAGAATCCCTATAATTATACCCTGATCATAATCTTTCAAATCTGGCTCTCAATCCCCATAAAATGCTCATACACTGTCTCTTGAGAATTACACTGCATTAGTATTCTCTGCAAGAAGTCCTCATTTGGGATAACTTGATAGGATTTTAATATGTTTGAGTAAAGACAGTTCAGTTTGGTCAATCATATGCTATTCTAAACTGCATGCATCAGTGAATCATGTCAAAGGGATGACTAGCTTTAAGAATATAAATCTTTTGATGTACAAGAAAAAAATTGTAGGATCAAAATGACATTTATTTTTACACATGAAATGAATGCACAACTGTTCTGGATTGAAAGCAATATGTAGTTCTTATAATATTTTCCAGCTAGATCTAAAGTTATGTTCCACTAAAATGTTAAAAAATTCAAAATAAGGAAGAAAGAAATAAGTAATATTCATGATCTTAATATTAAGACCAATACTGTTGCCTCAGCATCACAAATATCAGACAAATATTTAATGAGCTGGCATATGAATAGTTTTAGATTCCACAGTTTGGAATTCACAAGATGAAATCCATGTATTTAATCAGTTAGCCACAGTGAACAGCAAAGCAAGAATGAAACAGAAGCTAGCTTTGACATAAAGTAAAAAAAAAAAAAAAACCAAAACAAAACAAACAAAAATCTAAACAAAGGAAAAATTATTTTTACGCATGAATAGGCATTTAACCTACTTAGAGTGACTAACACGCAGTAAGCCGAGCCAGCACATTTTCTGTTTGAGCAAGGGCTATAAGGACCCTCAGAATCACGCCTTGTGAAGCATCCCATCTGATTCTGCAAGAGTTGTCTGATTTAGTTTCCTCACAAGTCAATAATATCCACTTCAGGGGCAAAAAATCATAATGCAGAGTTCAAATACATATTTCACATACAGAAACAAGACTGCAGGATGTTAAAATTTAACATGTATCAGAGGGCAATAATCTGTCACAGGCATTTTTAGGAGAGGTTCTCTATTCTTTAAATACGGAAAGAGGCAATAACGGTACTTTTTTTCAGATAGCACAAAAATTGATGAGACAAGTCTCAGTTTCAAAACAGCTACTTTTGAGACTGCAGTGTCCTCTCTGTTAAATATAAGGGATCGGGTGAGTAGAAAGACATATGGTCAGAATGCCATGTAGAGAAGCAAGATTCCGGATGGGAACAGTTCCAGGCATGGAGAAAAGCATACAGCAATCGACAGGACTTTCATATGGACTTTACTGTTATTATGTGGTTTCATTGTATCCATACTACACAGTGCACAACTGCACATGCCCAGGCTTCCTCCTCCCCCTTTTGCCTGTACCCTATTGTGATTTGCTCCCCTGCTTGTCTGTCTGATAGCCCACCCTTTGTTCTGCCCCTTCCCCTGGCGGGAGGTTTTAAGAATCAGACAGACGCCTGAATAAACAAGTCTGCTTGCACCAGTCCTCGTGTCCTGTCCCCTCATCCCTATCGGACCGCGACAATGCCCTACAACAAACAAGGAGTGCTTTAAAAGAGAAGATGGTTACAGGGAAGCGTACTTGGAAACACTGTTTGCATCCCTTCAGTTTCTTCAGCCCTCAGAGAGCCTTCTTGGTCTCAGTGTGTCAATCAACCTTGAAAATACTTGGGGGGGGGGGGTGGAGGGGAGATGGGGAAGGAATTTTCCAGAGTGCTGCTTCCAGAGCTAGTTAATCCTATGGGTTAATAATGGAGAGTGAAAGACCTTAGCACCAAGAAACATGAGTGTCCCCTGCCTCAAGGCACAATGAGCAGGAAGGACATTTAACTGTTGCTCTGCTGGTAGTAGATGCTGAAGGCAGAGGAAGAGCTCTGGAGATGAAGGGAAAAGGAAAGTGGAAAGGGAATGCTATGTGAGATGCTCAGCAATCACTACTAGGCCAATACAAACCAGAATTATGGTGCATGCTATTCAATATATCCCCTTACAATGTGCTTAAGGCTACAATAAGATAATCCATCTACTTATACTAGAGTTAGGGTTACCTTTAGATCTTATTTCAGCATATGTGCAAATAATAGTCTTTCTCTGCCAGACTTTATTTACTATTTTGCAAGTTCAAGACTAAAGAATTTATTTTTTTTTTTAACAAAGTAGCACTCACAGAGTTCATTTAAGATACTCTTTATTTGTGGCTCATCAGATTTTACATGACAGGGAAGAAGAAAATCTTGAGAAAGTTCAAGAAATCCAAACATCTCCCATGTGGTACTGCTTCATACCAGCACCTCCAGATGGCTGGTTCTGAGAATGTGAGCAAACTGTGCATTAACATTAAGCTTGGAATTGTACAATCATGGAACATCCTGAGTTAGAAGGGACCTACAAGGATCATCAAAATCCAGCTCCTGGCCCTGCACAGGACAGTCCCAAGAATTATACCATGTACACTTCTTGAATTCTTTCAGTCTTGGTTCTGTGACCACTGCCCTGGGGAGCCTGGGGAAAGTCTTAAGATCCCTTTACCATAAGTAACAGAATACACAAATAAATTTTGATAACTGATTGTTCACACATGAAAACCTGCATGTATAAGAATGATGGGACTTCCACCCCCTCTCCATATGTTTCCCTAGAGAAGCAGAGTTGTATATTTATGTATGCATATACAGTGAAGTACAACACTAAAATGGGGGGGGGGGGGGAGAAAAAGGCTAAGGGACAGCAAAGACACTTAATTTCATCAGCTAAGACTTGCCTTTAGATGATATATGTGGGTTTTGAAAAAAATCCTTCCAAAAGAACATTTTAGTAATAATCCTGTTTAGAAACCACCGGATTTTAACTTTTTTATGTTTTGTAATTAATACATTAGAGTTCCATTATAGCTGATTACACACCTAAAATAAGGAGAAATGAAATAAAGATATACATGTGTTAACTACATTCCCCCAAGGGTAAAATAGTCTATGTTAGAGATGTGATAGGTTTTAATGTAGAAATAGTAGTTTTTATGAGCACTTTGGCTGTAAAAGTTTACAAATATTATTGATGACTGAAATACGACATTTTTTATGTTCAACTGGGACCAAACAACACAGAAAAAAAAGTAAGTGAAGCCATTTGCCAGTAGTGTTTATTAAAATAAACATGGCAAAGGATATATTTCTGTACAGCTCTGAACTATGTGCATGCGTAAATTCGCTGTTCATAAACAGGTCATTTTTTCACAGCTGAATTTAAGTTTTATTTAGAAGGAATCTACTACCTTTCAGAAAAGAGGAGAAAATTCCTTTCCTAAGGGATTTCGTAATGCACATGTGATGAGTATGCTTATAAATAAAATTTTGCAGTGAAGTGTGAATGGTGTTCCAAGTGGTCAACCTGTGGACGCCATGGAACACCCACTTCCCCTTTCTCTACCTGAAAGAACCTTCATCTCTTCTGGCCAAAGAACTGTTCCCATTTGGCACATTATTCTATCAAAGTTTACACCAGCATGGCATGGGGAAACAGAAATGAAAACATCTGTTTTGTGAGTAAGAGTGCATCTTTTTGAGGTACAAGCCCATCCACAAAAGCTCTATCTAGAGTAGTTTGCATTCACAATAAAGTCTGCTAAATTCCTCACTTAGATTGTAAACACTGCTCCTACCAGGAATTTTATATTGGATCCTGGACATTGTTACAGAAAATAAGCATTTCTGTACCTAAATACAGAAGCTATGGCCATTTGTGGCACAATGGCAGTAAAAGTTTAAAGAGAAGAACACTGAGAAATTACAATTTAGGTATTATATGCAGTTAAACCCTGCTTTTCAGATAGATTAAACTGCCATTCATTTTAGGCAGGGTTGTGGCGGTTCATCATCTTTACTACCAAAATTGCAAAGCTGAAACTCTTAGAGTAGCTAACTAAAGTTAGGGCTTTGAATTCGGGCTTATTTAAAGCCAGGTGTTGCTGTGAGATGATTTTTAAGTGCTCTTGAAAATATTCTCCAAGTTAGCTGAGAGACCAAGCAAGAGCTTCCTAACTGAAATAGCAGAACAAAACAAATGAACCAAACCTCATCTAATGAATTCAGGCCAGAAAAGATTTTCTGACTTGAGAACTTACAGCACCAGGGTTACCACTGTCAATAAGATATAGTGGTAGCGCTTTGGTAGGAAATGCACAAAACTGTATCAAAATTTCAGCACCAGTTCTTTGTCAATATCCTGACCAAAAAGCTTCATAGCGGCTTGTCCATTGCAGCTGTGTCATTGCAAATTACAGTGTGAGATTGTGGTCAGATAGTTACTGATCAATCAACAAAAACACAAGTGTTTTATTGTTGTCGGTGACTTAAAAGGATTCTGTTACTTATGGAGCTTTTTAAGCAATACAGCTGTCAAATAAGTCACCTGGTTTTATTCACAGACCTTGCAGAATTGCACTGAATTTATTTGTCTACTAGGTTTTTTTCAACATGTTACAGGATTACACAATGCACATCATACAGTATTTGGGCCATTGTCTGTGAGGCAATGCTTTTGGATTTAAAAGACAGAATACGTATCAAAGTGCAGCAGAGTTTTTTCAGTAAAACTGCCACCAGTTAAGTTACTGCTCTCAGTAGGAATCATATTGTCTAACTATCTCACTCACACAGCAAGACAGTAAGAAATTTACTGTTAACAGCTGCACAACTACTGCTGGATGTGCACATGAAGATGTAGGTGATTTTAAAGAGTTCACAATGAGATGGAAAAATTAGGACTTATGGATACAAAAACATGAAGAGAAAATTTCAGTAGAGAAAAATTGAAAATACAGACTGCTATGAAAGGGTGAGTGGTACAGTGAAACGTCTTTTCAAATTATAGTGGCTTTATCAGTGCTTTACATGCGAGGGAAAGTCAATCTGACTGAAATCACCAAAGGTTGCTGCTATGTTTTGGGTAGTTATGAGGGAGGGAAATGCTACATTGGAAATTCATTATTATAGTGTAAACTTCAAACTCTGGAAGTAGAAGATGTGGTCCAGTTGAACGTAGTAATAGGATGGTGTCTTCAAATAACCCAGATATGATAGTGGGACATGTCAAGGCACGCTATTCATGAGAAAGGACTATAGGCATCAAGACGAACAGGAAAATCTCAAAGTTGGGCAGAAATAAAAATTTGGTGGCTGTCATGATCTTGGGATGAAGAGTCACAAACAGTGTGGCCTTAAACTATTGTAAGACTCAGGTTTACCAGAGCCCAGTATAAAATTTTAAAGATTGGGTTATATACTATGCTAACCCCAAGGCACAGGCGAAGTCCCCCAGCTGCACTAAGGCAGCAATGTGAGTACCCAGATGAAAGAAAACCCTATACACATGTAAGGACAAGTACACTGGAACTAGTACATTGGCCCTTCAACAGCACATTACATTAAAAAAAAAAGGCAAAACCTCCAAAACAGTAAATAAACAGCCAATCAAACACTAAATTTATGTAACTGCTTTTCATCTTCACCAAATACAATTAAATAATATTAAAAGAAATTGTAAGGCTCCTAAAGAGACATAGTACAAACATTCAGGTAGTGTAGAAATTAAGTCTACATGTGCAAATTTGTTCTTTTTATACTGCTCTCTTACAATATATCAAACAGTTCTTTAATTTGTATACTCACTAGCTTTGCTGAATTAGCTCAGAATCAGTTCTGAAGAGAGTTCTTGAGACTTTATGACTTTCTCTAAGCACAATGGCATCACCCCCTTAGATCTTGATTTTGAATGAAAGTGAACAAATTAAACAATGTGTCTGGATATTAGCGAAAATGCTTTCTATGTGAGAGTCATCATGTAAGTGTAAATGGTTTGGGTTTTTTTAAATGAAATCGACATAGGAAATTATGCCCATTGGATTGTGTCACATTGTGACTACTAACCTAATTACCACTTATGCAAGCCAGTCAGTCGCATCTTAAGCCCTTCCCAAGTAAAAGGTATTTCTATATAGTACATGTACCTGTTTATGTTCTTCTGAGACTATTACTTGTCTTCTTACTGAATCTCTCTCTGGTCATCACCTCTGTTTCTTAGAATCCAAAAAATCGAGACTTGGAAATTGCTTTTTTTGAAACTCAATAATGTTATGTTAAGTCTATAAGAGGTCAGTAAAGTCACTTTCTAAATTCTGCCCATTTTTGTTCTGTCATTACCCGGATTTCACAGTCTGTTCCTCACATTGACTCTTTTTCTCTTGATCTAAAACACTAAAACATGACAAAGTTCGGAATGAAAATGGACATGAGATCCAGTAGAGTACAGGTTTGGGGAGAACAGATTCACTGTTATATTAAATTATACAATTAAAAATAAGAGAAAGAATAAGCCACAACACCAAAACCCAAATCTTAAACTTTGTGCATGCACAAGTAATTACCTGGAAAACAGAACTACTTGTGTTATTTAAATTATACTCCTGTCAAAGGAATTTTCTGAATCAGATCCCTTATGCATATAAATATGACATTTTGGAAATAGAAATCAAAATCAAAGTAACATCTTTTTTGTAAGGTCCCTTAAGGAGGGAGCTTTTACCTCAGCCTTTTTTCTTACTCTGTTAAGGTACTGAAAAAATTGTGTTGCAAAATATGATTGTACTTCTATCTTGCATGGTGCTACAGTAATTTTGTAGTGTTGACTTATTATTTTTAAACAGTTTGAAATATTCAGAGAAAACTCCTGGTATCTCTATGCTAATTTTCATTGTAAGTCTAAGAGCCCAAATCTTCTTGAACTAATTGGCAATGATGATCATCAAACATAAACAGCAGTGCAACTTCCTGTAGTACTACTTGGGACTTAGACTCACCTCTTCACTTATCCTAAACTTATGCATTGTTCCCCCTGGTCTCTGATGTGTCAGCAGAACAGAGAAGACTTCTTAAGAATTTAACAAAAAAAAAAAAAACAAAAAAAAGCTTTTTTTAAGTGAAACAATGCAAATGCTTTCCGGGCAAGTGTAAAGTACATGATGTTCAGTTTGGTGTGCAATAATTAACCAATTGTATTTGCTTTTTATATAACTTTCATCAGTTTCAGATTACAAAATCTGACTTGTGAGGTGTGGAAAAACTAATTAACACCATGATTCAAAGTACCATGATTCAAACACTGTTGAGTCTTGGATTCATGCTAGAATGACATTCAAGTGGGCATCAATCTTTCCTTCCTGCATGTTGCTCACCGGTGGAAGGGAACCTGTGCTTGGCAGGCAAGAAAAGATGTGAGAAGTTAATACTATGACTTAATAAGGTCCACCTTTCTCAGATAGCTTTTAATGTCCCATAGTTGCCTAACTGCTACAGTACTAGACTGTCATGATGCAAAGTCAGTCTGATCCTGAAAATAGGAGACCCTCCATCCTTACAAAAGACAATTTTTTTTTTAATGGAAAAAACACTTATTGTGATAGACAGGTAAACTGAAGTAAGCTATGATAAACTAATGTCAATTATGCCTTTCATTCATCCTGTAATTGGCTCAGAGCAAAGAGGCTCAAGACAACCTTGTATATCCCTTCATTCTTAGCTATGACCAACAACGGTCAAAAAAATCTTCCTGTTAGACTGAAATGACAAAGACAGTAAAGACAGAGGCATAATGCTTTTGGTCAGATTGCCTTTGGAGCAATTTCAATGCAATAAACTCCAGGTACAGAACTATTGCAGCTCACAGTTGTCATGCCATCCAATCTAGCAGGGAGAGAAGGAAAGCATTACTACTAGTATCCCAAGGGCATATCTAGTATAATGGAGATTCTACATGCAAAAGTGACATAGAAATACTAACTCCTCCTCATTAGCAACAGTTCTTTGCCATCTTTAATACTAACCAATTATCCAGCTAGAAAGGGGTTCAGTACAAACCAAGAGAAAAAAAAATCAAGAAAGCATTTAGCCTTCTGCCAGGCTTGTGTTACATCAGACACTGTAGACGTATCTGAAAGTGGTACTGGAATTTAAGAAAGAAACAGTTAATCTGAATCAATTCCTCTGTAATTAGCCCTCCCTTTCAAAAAGCTCTTAGATTTTGGCAACCAAATGACAAATCACGAGAAACTGGGTGCCTTATTCCCTTGATTGATTTTTTTCTGTTCTTTACTTAAAATTTTAAAATGTTATGAGTTACCACTAGCTTTTAGCACAGTAATTTTTTTTAATCATAGTTTTTATTATATTGCTTAATTAATTTAAACACAGTAATCTTCAGAAAGATGTTTTGACAGTCAATTTTATATAATAAGGAAGAAAAAAAAAGAGAAAGAAGTCATAGATAAATATATGAAGGGCATGAGTTCTGTTCATTAGCATAATAAAGTCATAATTAATAGTCAACAGTAAATGTTTTTTACCTAGTAAAAATACATTATTTTAGAATAATTAATATTTAACATAGTTTGAATTCTCACTGTTAAGGTGAAATTAACAAATAAGTGGGCTTATAGAGAAAATGGAACTTCATTTATTGTTTAAATAATGTTTTGTCATACATAATAATATTTGCCTGGGTAGTCTCTTAAATTATTTGTGCTCTTTCTTGTAAATTCTAGTAAAATGTAAAATTTCCAGATCTTTTGTGTGGTATAGATCTGAGCAGAAGAGAACACTGACAGGTCGGTTTATGATGCTGATGAGCAAAGGTAGAAGTAAATAATAGTATGACCTTTAAAAGAGTGGTCTGGTTGTCAGTAAAGTGAGTACATGTGTTCTACCCTCTAAAGAATATAAAATGAGTATGAATAAGTCTTATTAGTTACATGGATAATAAATACAAACTGCCTTCTGCTTCCCTGCAAGTCATTTTGCTGTGATAAAGCTCAACATTTTTGCACACCAATTTCATGTCCACTTGATGAATCTCAGATAGAAAAGCAACCCAAACCTTTTGATAAAGATAATTTGAGATGTGAGAGTATGTCACCAAATGTTAAACCTAAGTAGCAAAGATCATTAACAAGTATTCCGGTTTACTACTTCAGATGAAGAACCAAGACAAGAAGCTATATTGTTCCTGGGTCTTGTAGGAGAACACAAAAAGCCAAACCTTCAGGTTGGTTTTCCTATATTTTTTTTTTAATTTAATAAGGTGAGGAAGCAGAAGCTATGATCTATCCCCAAAAAAACACATCATTCACAATCTTGATTGAAATGAAAAGATCAAATCATGGTAATAAATGCGCACGATATTGTAATGTTGTTATATTGGCCATCAAGTCCACCACCATCCAGTTTACTGTTCACATAGAGTAATGCAGTCTTACTTGTAGTGGTACTTGAAACCACAGCGGTAGTTTGCAAATGTGAAGGATGGTATATGCCCTGTATTGTATACAAGTGCCTACGTTTGGAAAGGCAAGTTGTTCCACAGGGATTTGATATGCCCAAGTGGAGAAAAGAGCTTTTGCAGTTTACATGTGTACTTAGTTTCCTATTTCAAGCCGATTCAGAAGAGGAGAGTGTGTGTACATCACACAGCATTTCTTAGGGTGGTTGTTTGTGTAAAAGATTTCATCTTGGACATCCATAGGCCAGTGTACTTGAAACAAATCAATAGTTTTCTAAATCCATTTTGAAAACATCCTTCCACTCACTTATGTCATATGGTTGCATAATTTCTTTTCCTGCATTCTCATTCTTGAGTCATTATCCTTTATTTACTACATTTTATGCTGCTGAGAATAATAATTTCTTGTAATTATGGTGTATTTTTCTTTTGGTCTCCTGAAGAGAGTTTGAAACATACCTACAGTGGTGTGTATATGTGTGTCTAGGAATTAGAAAGGGAAAGGCAGAACATTTTGCAGTGCCTGTGTAAAAATAATGAATGAACAGTATGTTTTTATTTTACCTAAAGCACTATTCTGACATCTCTACTAATTATATCCCCACCTCTTTTAAAAACAGCCTTTTTTGAAAACAGATGTATGCTGTCTTTCTTGTATACATTGATTCCAAACCTATCACCATTGCATTGCTTGGTTTCAGCATGGAAAAAATTATGACAGATAAAAATGTGTTTAGCTATTCATGGTTAGAAGAAATCATTTTCTTTGATTGTTCTACTGCAATATCATTTCTATTTGAAAAAAAATATTTGTTTTGTGGGGGCAAGTTTCTTTCTTTGTTAGCTTTGCACAACCCATAGTTTCTCTGGATCTACTTTCTTTCCAACCTGCATAGAGGACACTCTTCCATGTAGAAATTTTGTTGACATATACTCCATGCTATTTGTCCAGCTTACAGAACATAATTAAATTGATGTTCATTCTGAATAACATCAGATGTATTCTTTATGTATGAGGATTTCAGTGACTCCAACAGGCTTCATTTCAGCTTTTCCAGAGATCTATTGTAATTTCAAAACTATGGCCATATTAATAATCTTGTTTTATTTTTTAGGTCTCCCCCACTTCAGTTTAACAGAATGCATTGAAAAATATTACCCTTAAATAATGAAATTAGGAAAAGTTTTGTCATGATGGTTTATGTTATACTTTGTCATATGTCAATATTGTCTTTTCATCTAAGCTCATTCTTATGTCAGCTTTGCTTGGTGGACTCAACAGAGAAGTGAAGTAGATCTTGTACAAGGAAAACATGATATTGTTCCTGAACCTAAGTTTCAAGAGCCTTGACAACATTTATCAATTAAGTTCAAAGTTTTCGTAATTGAAGTCCATTGCAAATTTGCCAAAATGTGTAGTTGAAGGAAATTTTCATAAATTGGTTTTTTTGGGGTAACAGAGGATTATCCATTTTCAGTCAAAAATATTTCATTTTTAAAGGTACTTATAAATGTTTGTAGTGGTTTGAACCTTGTTTTCCCCCAGAGACTGAAAAAGTGGTAACCCCCAGGGGTGGAGACCCCTGGAAGTTTTGAAGTTCTGCCCAATTAGCGCTCCTGCAGAAATGTAAACATATCACAAGCACCGGAAGAGAAGGGGTTGTAGTTTGGTTGGTAGAAGAAGTTGCCATGTTGTGAGACCACGAGGAAAGGGGCCCAGAGCCCCTCGGGGCCTCTGGCCCCCCCCAGCCCCAGCTGGGGGCTACAGAGACAGAGCAGAAGCGGCGGCAGTGTCCAGAGACTCTGGGTAAGAGCCAGGACAGATAAGAACTGAACCGGAGGAAGCAGCAGAAGAGAGAGCCCGCAGCAGAACTTCAGAGTTCTGGGGGTAGGAACTGTACCAAACCCCAAACTCCTTGAAACCTCCTGGAAGGAGGAAGATGATGGACTCTTGCTTGAAAGAGCCTTGGAGTGCTACAGCACTTGCAGAGAGGAGCTGAGAAGCTCAAAGGCGTCCTGGGAAGCTGGACCGGGACGGAGAAGGAATGCGGGGGGGTTGACCTTGGCCCCCCTCGCTGCTGCTGCTAAGCTAGCAGCCTTGAGACAGAGCACGGAGCTCTGCAAAGGGGAATTTGAATCCCCTGAGGAAGGGACTTTCACGAAGATGCCCCTGCATTTCGTGATATACCTGTGGTGACGCGAGTCTGGTCCCTGCTGGCAGCCCACAGGTGAGGCCTTCGCTTGGACCGAAGGAGAGTCGAGGGGCTTGGAGACACCCTTGTGTGTACTGAACAGAGATCCAGCTACAACAATCCAGTTACTGCTGCATGCATGAGATGAGGAGACCTGCTGCCTTAGAAGAGATTCCTGAGAGACTGGAAGGGATCTGTCCTTCTTTCCCTCCTGGACTTTTATTTGGAGGGGAGAAGAGATCTGATCCTTTGTAAATACTATATGTCATGGTAGAGATAGTTGTGATCGTGTGTATAATGTGTTATAGTATTTATTTGTACAGTCATTGTAATATATTCCCTTTCCCCCATTCTGAGTCTGGTTGTGTTTTGTCTGAAAAAAAAAACCCATCTCACATTAGGTTGAGATGTGGGAGGGGGGGATGGAGCTAGGGAATTGGATTTTGGGGCTATCTCAAACCATGACAATGTTTAAAACCAAACATTAAATTAACATTTGAGTCATTGTTTTCTTTTTCATTTATCAGGAAATATGAGGAAGAAGGCATCATTTTACAGTTTT
Source organism: Corapipo altera (assembly GCF_003945725.1). Lineage (NCBI taxonomy): Eukaryota > Metazoa > Chordata > Aves > Passeriformes > Pipridae > Corapipo > Corapipo altera. The sequence continues at coordinate 1,387,143 of NW_020884955.1, read as the reverse complement.
GACATCCTTTTTTTTCCTTTTCTCAAGGAACATGATGCCATTATTTCTACATATTCATTTGCCTTCCAATAAGAGTGGAGAGAAAAGAAAGGGGGAATGATGTGATGTTTTATCAACTTCTCTGACACTTATTCCTCATATATTAAAAAAAAAAAAATGAAACAAGAGAAATCTGTTGTGAATTACCGACTATTTTACCCAGTAAGTAATAATTGTCACATAATTGTCAAAATGTGAGTAGTTCTAAAGGATACAGTTTATATGAAAAAAGAACAACAGAGAAAGAGTCTGTTTCTCTCTTATTCAAATTCATGAGAACATTGTGACCAAAATTCTATAAAGTTCAATGAAAATGGGGAAGTTTTTTATGAAATCGTCAGAAAAGACACCTAGAAACTTTGATGGCCTTTGCATCCCTGTACATCAGACCTCTGATGAGAGAGGGAAGGTATCTTCTGAGTTTTATTTTAAACTGTTTCCAGCGTAACTTTGGTCTTGCAGAGATTCACCAGAGCAAGTCCTTCTTTGTCAGATGCCTGAACCTTCAATGGAATCTGATGCCAGGTACAATGGTGTTGTCAATAATTAATATGATACCTAATTGAATGCCTACAGTGTCCACCTGTCTTCTATAATACAGCCCTTCCATTGCATTGTGCGGGATTTTTTAGGTTTCTAGACTAAATTTATTGATTTCTGCTAAATTGTCTTATCTAGGCAATGCCATGGCATGAGTCTCCATTCTGTGACATTGAAAAGCCAACCTGACAGATCCCTGTGCAAATGGTTTCTCAAAGAAGCACATTGAACCACAAAACTTCAATCTTATAGGTAGAGTTGGCATAATATGTCAGAAGAGGACTGTGATTTTGACAAAACAGTAGTGAGTAGGTAGCTAAAACTTGCATTACCTCAATCCCTATCTTGGCTTACTACTTCAGGGTAAATAAGTTTCATTATATAATCTGATTTTGCAGAAGGTCTTGGAAATCTTATAGCCATTTCTAGAGGTGGGGTTATGATGACTCCAAAATAATAACTGATTCACTGACAATTAAAGGTAAAATCATGTTTTATTATCATGCCTGAGGGGAATAGCAATTCTTCTCAGCAGTATATGTTGGCCTGACAACCTTCTACCACATAAAGGTTTCATCTGCCAACACATATGGAAGTTTGCAAATATTGTCTCTATCAAAAAACAATTATCACATGTGTCACAGTAAAACCAAGGAAAAAATTCTATTTTCTTTTAATTTTAATTGTAATTCATAGGCTGTCATTAAAATGGCAACTTAGTGTTCCCTTGTTAAATCATCAACAGGGCAAACAAATGCTACATCCTGCAATTGGAGGGGAACAAACCCAGGGGCTCATCCAGCTGGAAAGTAGCTTTGTAGAAAAGGAGGTGGGGTTTCTGATGGACACCAATTCAAATATGAGGCAGTGATGTGTCCTTTCTGCAAAGACAGATTGCAGCATCCTGGGCTGCATCAGGAGGCCCACCTCCTAATATGTGGCCAGCAGGTTGAGGGACATGAACTTTCTCCTCTACTCAGTCCTGGTGAGGCCACACCTGGAGTGATGGGGGCAGTCCTGAGCTCCTTGGAACAACAGAGACATATTGGTGCAGTGATGCTCCACAAAGATGCTAAAGGGACTAGAGCATCTCTGCCATGATGAAAGGCTGGCAGAAATGGGACTGTTCCCACAGAGAACAAAAAACTCAGGGATATCTTGTCCACCTGATCAGGAAATATAAAGAAGAGTAAATCAGACTTTCTTCTCAATAGTGCCCAGTGACAGGACAGAAGGCAATGGACACAAATGGGAAAACAGAAAATTAGAGGATTTTTACTTTGTGATCAGACTCTGGAGCAAATAGCCCTACAAGGCTGGGGAGTCTACAGCCTTCAATACCTACCTGGACATGGTCTCAAGCAGCTGATTCAGGTGATAATATTTTTGAAAAGCACATGAATTTAACTGCAAAGGGTGCAAGTTTCAGACTGATCTGCCTAGCACTGGGTAGCCTCAGAACGCAGTTTGTAGTTGAGAATCCTATCATGTTAAAATAAAGCAAAAGCAGGCAGGAAAAAAAGAAAGATAAAAAAAAGCAAAGGCCTACAGAAGAAAAAATGCAAGAGAACAGCATACACATCAATACACAATGATTTTTCTATGGAGATAGCAAGCTTTGTAACAAATACAGTGAGAACAAATGTTTTTTCTATGACATGTAGGTACATTTTAAGCAAAGGAGGTAATATGGTGTTACAACTGCCCTCCTGCCTGTATTGCAGAGCTATACAAGTTTTGTGAGTTTCCTTCACTTTGACAAAAGTCAATCTGCAGATTTCAGAGGGATCATAATGTACTTCCTACTAATTTGGCTTTGCACCCTGGTCTCTGCAGCATCTGTATAGTACAATTAGTCCCTGTGTTCCCTGGATACAAGATGAAAGCTTTAAACATTACTTTACTTATATAAAAAGTTACAATTCTTTTCTATATCCAAAAAATACGCTTCTTTTTCTGTAAAAGCATACAGTTTATTCTTTGTAAGGGCAGTAGGAAGATATTTTCTATGCTAGATTGCATTAGACTAACACAGAGTGACAGAAAATTTATAAAGTCCATTGATGTGAAATATATGTGGAAGGCGTTTTTGTCACTCAATAATAAAAACATAGAAAAGTTGGGGAAAGTAACATAGTGCTAAAAAAAATAAATTATGTTTTATGAATAGTTTGTTATTAGCTTCTAAAACAAGATATCAGTTCTCACAGAAATGACTGTAGCATCATTTGTTTCACAGTGCCTCTGCTAAAAGTAGATGTAATCTGCCACAGGCCTCAAAGGCTTATGATATAGACAAAGGGGTTTTGTTGCTGTTGGCTTTGGGGGTAATTTTTCTGGTTTGGAGTTGTTCTGCCTTTTTTTTTTTTTCCCCAGAGAAAACTGAGGCAAAACACAGCTGATAGTGACTGGAAAGAGAAGAAATTCTAAATATCACATGCATAGAATAAGGAAGCCTTTCCATTTGAAACAATTAATGTTGAACTAAATTATGGTTCAGTTATGAAACATGCATTAAGAAATATAATCAGTGTGGTTTTTTCCATCAACCTTCGCTCAATTAAATACATATTAAAATATTTAGACTGAGACAAACTTATCACTGAACAGGGAAACTTAAGTGTCAACTACTAAAAATGTTCTCCCTGTATCCTCCATGAATCTCTGTCACCAGAAGCTGAAAGTTCTGCAAAGCCGGGTTTGGATGGCTTTTGCAAGCGTGGATACCCTGGAGAAGATGTATGAAGACAGTTCCTCAAAGGATTTTGTAAGTTGTGTTTCAGACATACTTGACCACAGTATGCCAAATATATATTCCTTTAGATTCTTAAGATGGCCTACAATTACATCCTTTTTTTTCCCCTCATATGCTACACTCTGGTAGATAGGATTTGCTTTGTCTGCACTGTTGTCCAGACATAAGGTGACTTATAAATTTTCTTAATACAGCTTTTCTTAAAAAAAAAAAAAAAAGCATAGATACCTCTTCTTATACTTTTCTTCTTATATTCATTTTACTTCTTAGTCAGCTGTCTGATCTAAAATACCCTCTTGAAAAATAAGGAAATTCATACTTGAATTAAATGTAAATCAGCTCTGTCTTTGCTCTTAAAAATGAAGGACTCATACAGTTTTTCTACATGAAAAACTTCTTTAGACTAGAAGACTGATAAACGAGTACTAGATTGAAGTTATTTGGTGCATAGCCCCCTCCCTACTCCCTTTCCCTTTGCAAAATACAAGGGCAGTATGTTTTATCACATACACAACTCCATCAGCAGCTTCTGCAAATGGAGCATAGTCATAATAGCAGGCAAAAAGAAAGCCTTGGAGAATTATCTCAAAAACAGAGCATTCTCTGCCCACCTAAAGAACAGAATTAACAGGATGCTGTTTAGTAGAACAAAAAGGGTAAAAAGTCGGATGTAGCTGAATTAGATAAGAGCTCAGTGGGACCCCGGCTTCAAATTCCCTTGATACCCTTTTTCTAAAGGTCAAACATTCAGGGTGTTTTCAAATTGATTTGCTACAGATGGATAATTTGCATTAGCTGAATTGTAACTCCTTCCATGGATGTAGATTCCTGACTCTCCCACCCCTGTTTTTATACAGTTGACCCTAACAGTCCACTGTGAAATTTCACTTGCTGTTTAGCTTTATAAGCATCTTTCTGGTATCATATCAGTTCAAAACATTCAGCACTCAGAGTCCCTTTTTTTATGCTTGATTATTTCTGTATGAGAAAAGTATTGCTATCTCTAGGAAAAATATCCAGGATAGCTGGATACTCTTTTGTTGGGTCTCATTTTTTCTGAAAATTGCCTGTCTTTTCTTAAGCAACCAATTCAGGAGTACCACAGACATGGTATTTGTTCTCAGACAACTGCAAGAGAAGTGTAGGGAACAGAACAAAGGTCTCTATGTAACCTTTGTTGACCTCATCAAAGCTTTCGATACTGTGAGCAGAAAAGGTCTGTGGCAGATTTTGGAATGTATAGGATGTCCCTCCAGGTTCCTTAAAATGATCATCTCACTCCATGAGGATCAGCCAAGTCAGGTGTGGCAACACACTTTCTGAGCCCTTTCTAATAACCAATGGGGTGAAAGAAGGATGCATTCTTGCACCAACCCTATTCATAATCTTTTTCAGCATGATGCTCCAACGGGCCACAGCAGACCTCGATGATCAGGACAGTATCTACATTTGATACCGTACTGATACAAGCCTGTTCAACCTAAGGTGACTGAAGGCCCACACCAGGACCCTAAACCATCTTGTCCAGGAGCTGCTTTATGCTGATGACGCCGCCCTCGTGGCCCACACAGAAGCAGCCCTGCAGTGTTTAACATCCTGCTTTGCAGATGCTGCTGAGCTCTTTGGGCTGGAAGTCAGCTTAAAGAAGACAGAGGTTCTCCATCAACCTGTACCTCAGGAAGTCTTCCATCATCCCCATATCACCATTGGCCAATCAGAGCTTAAATCAGTCCAGCAGTTTAATTACCTAGGCAGCCTCATCTCCTCGGATGGTAAGATTGACGGGGAGATAGACAACAGCTTAGCAAAGGCATATAGTGCTTTTGGAAAACTCCATAAAAGAGTTTGGCGAAATAAACACTTGAAGAAAAGTACCAAGATCAGTGTTTACAGAGCCATTGTGCTGTCTACTCTCTTATATGGGTCTGAATCATGAGTCATCTACCGCCACCACCTGCGACTCCTAGAACGCTTCCATCAACGCTGTCTCTGTACAATCCTAAACATCCACTGGTCAGATTACGTGACCAATACATCTGTTCGAGAACAAGCAGCAATCACAAGTATTGAGGCCATGTTCATGAGAACACAGCTGCGTTGGGCAGGTCCAGGATGAAGGACCAACCACCGCCTCCCTAAGATCTTGCTTTATGGTGAACTTACCACTGGCTGCCGCAAGAGAGGAGCCCCGAAGAGAAGGACTCCCTGAAACAACATCTCAGCCTTGGCCATATTGATCACCATAACTGGTCTACTCTGGCCTCAAATCGGGAGGCCTGGAGGCACACCATCTATAACACTGCGGATGCCTTTGAGAACGCACGCAGGATCACTCTTGAGGAGAAAAGACAACACAGAAAGAATCGTGTCTTGCACAATATTCCACCTAAGGAGTCTTTCTGCTGTGCCTTTTGCAACCAGACATGTCTACCTTGTATTGGCCTTTTTAGTGACCAGCGTACTTGCAACAAACATTGGTAGAGCTCTTCCCAAATCTTCATTCACAAAGGTAACCATGAATGAATGATGACTCAAACTCTCTTATTTTTTGTCTTTGCAACTCAGTATTTGAAGATCAAAAGGAATCTGTGAATAGCAGCTCTTTTACACGGCAAAGCACAGATGCTACAGTATTCCTTCCTTCCTCTAAACAAACTGCTCAGGAAAACTGCAAGAAAAATATTATCACTCAACAAAACGGAGGGCAAAAGTCCTTTTCATGAAAGGTTTTTATGAGCACAGACACAGAGATAAACTTTCTCACCAAATTATTGTTCCATAATCAACAGCTGGTACTTGGAAAATTTCACATGACAGAGACATTAATTTTTATTTCTTAAGAATGTATTTTATTAGGGTGGAATATCCAAAGGAAATTAAAGGTAATTCTGAAAAAAAAAAAGAATAAGAAAAAAGGAAGTGTGTCACTTGAGAAATGAACAAACAAGTGTCTTTGACATTGCTTTAACTTTTGGTTTGGTTTTCTTCTACATCTGCCTCTCAGAGAAATTAACTCAATTTTGGACTATGATTAAAGTGCAATAGAACATGGCCCTTCTAAAGTTTCTCGAAATAATTATCCAAAAATATTAATGGTATTCTCATATCCATGAAGCTTTGCTAGCAGCATAACAGCAGGTTTCAGGAATTTTCTTTCCAGCTAAACATGACAAATTTTCTTTCCTTTAAGCACAGATCAAACCAGAATCCAAACTAAGTGCAAAGGACACTAGTTGTGCTGGATAGGAAAGATATTACCTTTTCATGAGTCAGTCACAGTAGCTAATGGCTACCTCATACAACACTTAGAGTATATCACACAGTTTGCAAATTTGGGAACAAAACAGCAAGGAAGTCTCAGAGGAAGTTTAATTAGCTACATATCTCCTCCAGCCTAGTAAGCTAGAGCTCCATTAATCACTGTCATACACCTCATGAAGCAATTTGTATCTCCACTTACTCTTTTGTGTAAAACATTATGGTAAAGCAGAAGAATGAAGAAAACACCTGTAAGCCTCCTAGCAATTTAGGATACCTCTTCTAACTCATTTTGGGAAGGGTTTTCATAGGATACGATACTGAAAACCACCAGCCTCCAAGCTTTTAAGCAGAACTAACAAGTCATTCATTGCAAGACAAGGTGAAGAGAGATATGAAAAATTATACAAGAAAAAAATATTAGGCCATGTTTGAAGGGAAACTCTACTGTCCTTCAATATTTGTATAGTTAAAGGACTGATCTTACCAATATTGGAAATTATGGGACAAGGACAACTGATTCTTCTTTTTACAACTGACGATTTATGTACTTGTCCCTCAAGTGTGCCCACTAACCCACAAGTCTGCTCAGATTTTCTCATTTTTCTCATTCTTCTCCATGGATTAAGAGGTCAAACAAACATACAGAGGTAGAACAGGATTTCTCAGAGTGAAAAATACAGTGAAATAACACACCATTAATTCTGCTGGCTATGAATCTCAGCTTTGTTCTCTTGCCACAGGAGAAAGCATGCAGTTTTGAGAGTCAAACAATTAAAAAATGTGTTATTTATTAGAAATTCAATAAAGGAGGCTGTAGGCTCTGGGCCAGTAAAAGGAATGTTGCGGGAAGGCTTTGACAGAATATTTTACAAGTGTTTGGGGTTTTGGATGATCTGGGGAAAACAGGTTATTAGATGACTATAAAGATTTCACAACTGCTACAGAGCCAAAGTCCATTTTAAACAAATGTTATATGTAAGGGCTATCTGTGCCCTAATATACCGTGCTGTTATCAGGCACCAGTCAAATTTGTAACTATTTAATTGGTTTTGGAGATCTTTGCTTTTTGTTTTCTCTTGACTATACATAAGACAGCAGGGTTGAAGTTGTAGACCTCTGACTGCTTTTAAGTTGCACGCCTTCCTGTGAGCCATCTTCTTCTGCCACCATGACAGTCTACCCTCTGATCACTGCCTGCAGGGAACTGCTCCATGAAACCTCCCTGCAAGCTGTACTACATGGGCATGTGGCTTGGAAGGTCATCTACATGGAACCCTGAACCTCCCTAGAACTAACAGAAACACTGCAAATCAGATCTAGAAGAAAGGCATGCTGCATGCCTCTTTCTCTGTTTCTCATTTAGTACGAAGGTGGATTGTCACATCTCCAGTCTGCCCCACCAGACATGGGAGTACCACTGTGAACTGACCTAACTGTCTTCTCAAGTCAGCAGACACTAAGATGTGGCTGATGTTTGAAGCAAAATCATTCCAAGCAACCTTCAGGAGTGCATGCACTGGAAACTTTGAATACTTTGGGCTTGCCTATCCCCACTCCATGTTCAGCCCACAGGCAACATACTAAGGGCTGCAGCCCCCAATGGAAGTGATTGAAAGCACAAAAGCTGTAGCACCCAGGTTCCTGTGTCAGGTATGAGCTTGGTTATGACTCTACCCAGACAAACTAATCATGTGTGACCCTACTTATTTGCAGTCAGTCTGCTTTTATTCCTGACACCAGTACTTTTGACAGCTGGCCGTATTTTTAGGGAAGAAATCTCAAAAATTTCAAACATCCTTGATGGAACATAGTTTTTACCAGCTTTTTTTTTTTGGAAAAGACTCTGTCCATTTATTTTGGCAGTCTCTAAAGGGGAAGGCCTAAGTCTTCTGCAAGTGAGGCTGTTAGACAAAAAGAACTTTATTTTCTGCCTCCTGGCAAACCTCACAACAGTACAGGCATGCCAATGGCAATATTTTGGCTTCTAAGCCTCTAGAAAATGAACTGTGATGCTTTGTAAGAGTTTTGGTACCTTATTTTTGAAACTAGCAACAGCAAGAAAAACACTATTGTGTTTCGATATGAAAATATGTTCTTCACATTCCAGTTCCACATTTCTTAGTACTACAGAAAACATAAAATTGGATTTTTAATCTTCAAATTATTCAGTCATGACTAGTGCAAAGAGTATATCTTTAACTATCCTACACTAGGGTGAAATGGATACAGTAAATTTGGATTTGCAGGGTTTCATTTGAATGCGTTTTGGTGATTTTTTTCCCCCCCTTGCCTGTCCACTTTGGAAAGAATAACATGTTCCATGTGAACACTCTGGCTCCTGGTTGGGCTAACATTTGTGCCCTCATGAAAATCTGATACATCCACATGAATTTGATTATACTATAATTAAAAAAAAAGAAAAATCTATAAACAGCAATAAGTTTGCAGTTATCTTTAAGGTCAGCTATTTCAGCAGGTGTTAAGAACTTTTTAAGAACTGGTCACCACCTTTACTATTTGAATACAAATATGCATGGTTTGGTGCTAATTATATTTTGTAATTCAAAAAATCTTCTCAATCACAAGCTAATTGTGTTACCTATAAAAATAGATACCATGTTTCTGTGCTGGTTTAAAAGTACGCTGGCAGGAGAAATGAACACAACTCAAGAGAGATTACAAATCAGAGTTACAATTTACTAAAAAGATTACAATGAATACAATGATACAGGGAAAACTGGTTTTAACCCACAAGGACAGATGTGTAACCCAGCACCCTGAAATAGGAACAAAACGCTATTCATTAGCCCCTGTGCTGAGCACCACGTGGACCCCCGGGGACAAAGTAAAAGTAAAGTGAACCTTTTGATATGGATGGGGTGCCAGGTGTACTCTGGGCTGCAAACGATCCATCATCAACAGTCCATCAGAAATGACACAGAGGCTGTAAAATACACAGTTTTGGTTATACTCACACAGTGATAAACTGGTCCCCATAGCAAAGACAGTTTCTAACTTGGAAAATCTGTTTAAGGAGTATTTCTAATGTCTGCATGCGTGTGTTCATGTATACAGTAAAGTTGTTACATTTAAAATGTACTTTGAAACATCATGTATTTATCATATTGAACTGACTAAATCATTTTAGTATTAACTAGTAGCTTGACAGAGAAAGTCTTGTCCTATGAGAGGAATATGTTCCAAAGTCACTTATATTTGACTCTGAGGTTCTAAATACACAATAAAAAAATTATTTTCTCCTCTTCTTTGTGGGAATCAGGAGAGACTAATTTAAGAAACCAGTGGGAATGTCAATAAGGAACTATCCCTGCCCTAGAAAGAAGGTGTTTCCTCTCTGAATTCTATCAAATCACTCTATCCTTTCAAAGTGATTGATTCTGTTAATTAAATAGGTTGCAGGATATCACCAAGTTTGTTCTACATCATCTTTTCTGCTTCTGTTTCAAAAGTAGTTTTTCCTCCTCCAAATTCTACAGGATTGTGCTGTAGAGCAATAATGCAATTGTGGGAAAACTCAGGAATGGGTAGCAATGCCACAGCAACAAACACAAAGGGCTTTGCAGCAATGGAAAATTATCAATAACAGAAAGAGTTTGTGGTGTTCTATGAAGTAACTTTAGGAAAAATAAAAGTGAGCATCCAGCACAAACAGCAGGAGGTATAAGCTTCAGAATAGGAGGTTTAGTAATGGCAGTAATTTCTTTAGCTATTCTTATAGTCTTAATCAGAGTTCTATATCAACATTGCCAATGTGTTTGCTTTCTCAACATCTCTCTTTATAATGGGACTACTTCCCAGAGGAGAGGCCAAAGTGTTTTGGACATTGAGGACTCTAGAATAAAGTAAGCTTTTCTTCAGATACTCTATGCTTCCAGAATTATCTTTGAAAATAATGAAAGGATAATGACTCTTTTTTTTTTCTGATTTATTCACCAAGCTCCATCTTTTAAAAGCACTTTGACAAACATCCCAATGTTAAAGGTTAAGAAGTCATAACCAGTGAATTCACTCCATGAATCTCCCTGGGACCAGAGAGCTGCTCATCTTCCAATTGTGTTAGCAACTGTGTGGAAGGAGCCCAAGGTTTCTGTTCCACCTGGTACTTGCCATTTGTAAGAAACCAGACAAAAGATGTGACCCTTGGAGAAGAGTGTTAACTGAGTCTGTATGCTGGGAAGATGTTTGCTCTCTCTGCCTCAATCCCCTACCGTAACAATAACAAATAACAACATTTATCTTCTCCTTTCTTTTGTCTTTCTGTAAAGCCAAAGTCAATAAACTCCTCCAGACCAGGCTGCCTCTTCTTAGGCATGTGTTCAGTGCCTAATACCTCAAATATGGTCCCTTGGAGACTTCCAGCAAAGCAAATACATGTTATCTGGCTATTTATAAGCAGGTTGGACAACCTAAAGATATTCGTTCAATTCTGTGAGTTTTAACAGCCCATAATCCCCGGAGCCAAGCAAGGGATAAGTTATTGCTATCTTTAAATATTTCTGAAGTAAACAGAAGTTCACAACTATTTTCTGTTTCAAGTGGGTCATCTGTGACATCTATCCAGACGCATCTGACAAGATATGAAAACTCTCCCACAGAGGATTTATTGGATACCTTAAAAAAATATCTCCTGAATATTAATTTCCAGATAAAAATGGATCAAAAAGTAAATTGAGATAAAAAATATTTTAAAAAATCTGAGATAGGTGTCAACATTTCTTTAGGGTATTTGACAGCAGTTTCTCTCTTCAAACTGACACAAAGTAACAAAGGTATGATTATGGTATCTGAGGCTGGCCTTGAAAAAAAGCAGCTACAAGATGAAAGCAGACCACTGTTTGCAGCTACACCCACAAAAAAAAATTAGAGTAAATAGCGGCTCTTTCTCCTGACACTTGCCACTTATAAGAGAGACAGCAGACACAGCCTTAACAAAAAAAATAGAAGAGAAAAGAAAAGAAGAGAGAAGGGAGGGAAGGTAAGAGGCGAGGTGAGGAAAGGCAAAACAAGGAAAGAAAAATATTTTTCTCCCTCTGAACAGTTCACTGGCTCCTGTGGTTTCTCAGGTGAGATGGAAACACATGGAATAAATATATTTTCAATAAGACACCATTTTCACTCCTGAACAAGACGGTATGAAGTAAAGGAGAGCTGCGTTTGCCTCCTGGGCCTGGTGACACTGATGCACACTTTTCAGTGTTTATAGCTGGAAACACCACAGTATTGCTCAGAGATGGAAAACAGACCTCAGAGACTGACTTGAAAAGTCACAATCTGTAAAGTATGTTTTAATTAAACAAATTCTTAGAAAAAATGTTGATGGTGAATATCCTCAATAAAATACTCCTAGTAACAGCAGCTTTTTCCAGCTATTTAGGAGCTTTGCCAACCCGACTGCATCTACTGTGGGTGAAAATGGATTTTAAAATCAAACAAAGCCCATGAACAATTAAATAACAGGCTTTACAGTTACCCGTACCTGGTCTGTTTTCAATAGATGCGCTTCAATAAAGTCCCAAATGACAGGCTTAGGTAGTAAAGTCAATACCTTCAGAGTACCCCTCTAAATATGTATCTTTTTAAGACTTTAAACGGCCACCATTAGCAAAGTGTCTGAGATTCTTCCCTAAGAACTCAATAGCAAAATGACCAACAGAGTCCTATGGCTTACCATATTTTCTGGTATCTTTGTCTGGAAATCTGTTTAATCTCTCTGTTATAGGTGTGGACTTTTATCATAGGTATTCCAGTACCTTTCTTTAGTTATTGCTAATAATATCACTAATGTACCACTGTTGTCAGTGACAGGTTCCTCAAATGAAACATATACATACTCACCTAGGTAATATGCCTAAATCTCAGTAGTGCCTATACAATGAACAAATTACTCAGAGATGTCTGCTGTCCTGAGAGATGGTAAAATGCCCTCAAAGTATCACAGTAAGCCATGAAAAATAAAGCAAAATCATTACCCATTCCAACAACAAGCCCACCTCATATACCAAAACTCCTGCTCACTTCCTGAAAGATAAACTGGGATAAAAATATATTAAAAAAAAAAAGGAAAGAAAAAATAAATTATAAAAAAATCCCAGTCCATATCCATGAAGTTGACCTGTATACAGTGAAAACGAAAAATATTTCTGAATCTGTCCATAAAATGGTTTCTCTGGAGGAATCATTCTAGTTTTCAAAATAAATAAATAAATAAATTCATTTCAAGCTCTCAAACGCAATTCTCAATTCTGACTTTTTTTATCCAACAAACATAAATTTCAGCTAATAACTTTTCTGTCCTTTGTTGAGGAAAGTCTTTGTTTAATGTACTGTGTTAGCTCTGACCTACCAGGCTTTAGGCAACTGCAACTATTATCTTCAATAACTTGTTTATGGTTAGAGAGGTTTGATCATATTTTCTCTTATGCCTCAGGGTCTAGGCTTGGCAGAAGCTATAGCTTCAATAAAATCTATGATAGTCTTTGTGTTTTAAATCTACACAGTGACCCACTAATGCCTTTTATCTCAGAACAGCGCAAAACACTGTCTCAAGTGACACTGTCAATACCACTGTTATGCTTCCAAAATGCCCAGGGTTAACCATGAAAACAGAGGTCAAGCTGCAAAAAATGTGTTCTCTTCTCCTCAAGCAGACTGCATTTTTGTTCATACTAAACAGTGTGGCAAGTTACTCTGTTTGGTGCTAATGAAGCAGATATTTTTTTTTCCTGGTACAGAGGGCAGGAAAAGCCTCATGGAATGCATGACAGAGGCTTCAGAAGAAGTGAATTCAGTGCAATGTCTTTCTAAGCTGAGCTCAGGAATACCAAACACATATGACCAGGGCCTCCTTATCCCCCAATTTTTTTTGCAACAGACATATTCACCACTGATCTGAGTATTTCCAGTCTCAGATGGTGTCATTCAAGACAGCTGTCAAGTATCTCCGACATCCACTATGTCCCGGTCCCTGTAGCTGTGCAACTGACAGTTCAGACTTCCCAGTGCTAAGGTTACAACTGCTTAATACCTAAACATTGTTAAGATTCAGGCACAAAAAGTAGCTGCCAGTATCCTAGGGGAAGTTCAAGCACAAAAGGAGCCTTCAAAACAGAGAAATACACAGTAAGAACCTGCAGGGATAAGGTCCCCACGTAGAAAAACCTAGCCAGCAATGTGCTGCACTGCTGGAATATCAGCATGGCTTTCAATTGCACTACTAAATAGTTTTCTTTTCATGAAATATGTCAGTGTTGGAACTTTTTTCTTCCATAGATTCAAGCATCAATTCAAGTTCTAGAACATGCAGTTAGAAATCTGAACAATTGCTAGAAATCAATGCATCCTAGACTTGAATCTGAAAATGAGGCTCCTGCAGCAAATGTACAAAAGTCTTTGTTGTCTTTATAAAATCTGATTTTATTAGCTGGTGTACGTACAGCTGCACTTTTTTCCACAGTCAGCAGATATATATTCACCTTGCTCACATACCTCCTTGCAGTGATGGTGTTACTCGGTGGTGTGTAGAAGACAGACTTTTAAATGAGTAATTAGCACTATCCTGTTGCTTCATTTACCGAGTCCATGAGGGAGCTGTAACCTCTTTAAGAGGGCCAAACCTCCTTGGTTATCCCTTTGTATTCTGTCAGTAAAGGTAAAAGCCTCATCCAAGTTGAGTTCTTCAGTAGTATGTGACTGGAATATCTTCTTGAGCTATTCATCATAAGGATGCTGGTAATGCTATTGGTACATTTCTTATTCTTTAGAAAAATGCTTCTTATTCTTTAGAAAAATAAAGACTGCTGAGGTCAAGAGTGAGGAGGGCACAAAGTAGCACCGTTATCTCCCTGTCTCTGGCATATCCCCTAAGTCCACAGGGGACATACTGCAGTGCAAGGGTGAATTTAAGGCAAAGGAGTTAAACTAGATGGGCCAACTTAATAACACGTGAAGGATTTCCATCTGAGAGATCTCCAACCACTTCACAAATAACCATATGAAATGGCAAACTGGCAATGTGATGCAGCTTGTCCAGGGACCAGAAGATCAGGCATGAGGATGGTGTCGAAGTCCAGAAGATAAGGGGATAATATACACGTCTGAAACATCGATAGCTGGATGGCTGTGGAGCCAACCCAGGACTGTTGGCAATAACAACCAATGACTGTTGTTAATAACATGCTGTGAGAAAGAACAGGATGTAGGAGAAGGGAGCCATACGGAAGTAGGACAGCACTTTTCTGGGGCAAACATCCTTTTTCTAGCTATTGGAGATAAGCACAACACAGTACAGCACAAGCACAGGACTAAGATTGAGAACGGGACTTGATCTGGACTGTAGGAGAGGATCCAGACCACCAAAGACCCCCAAACCCTCCAGTCCATTTCCAGAAAGATCTAGAAAATTGGACTGTGCATGATAACTATTTTGCATAGAAAATGAGAAACTTATCTCCAGGGTAAGAAAAACATATCTATAAAAGGGTACCCCCACAAAGCCCAGATGTGCAGGCTGGAGGGTCCATCAGCTGGATCAACACTGGAGCCAGGACTGGTGATCTCTTTTCCTCTCTTTCCTTCTTTTCTTTCTTCCTCCTCCTATTTAATTTCTATTTGTCTCTCTTCCTTTTCATCCTACCCCTTTATCCCAAACCCCCTTCCATGTCATTATACCAGGATGAGGGGCTAACATACCAATTTCCATGACAAGCATGCAATAAAACTTGGTAAGCTTTTGGAGACCCTCTGAATTTTGTCGTTCCTTTCAACCATAAACATTTACAAATCTGGGGTGCTCCCTTCCCCCTTGAGGATGCAATGTCACATGTGCAGATCTAGATTAAAATGGCCACTCAGGATCATTTCTTCCTCTCTTTTCATTTCAGCTATTTAGCATCTAATCCTTACTACAAGATTATTTTTCTAATACTCACTAAATCACATTTGGAAAAATAACAGCATGCTGGCTAACTGACAGCACCTTTGTAAATCTGAAATATTCTTGACATGCTTGTTTACTAACTTCCTTCTTCAAATTACATTTCTCTTTCCTATCTATTTTTGTACCTATATCCCTGTATTTATATGCATGTATACATACACACACATGTATATGTATACATCCATGCCAGGGACCTATGTTTTCCATTCCTAATGTAAAGTGAAACTATTCTTGCTGTTAAAAAACATCGTCATTTTAATGAGAAAGAAAATAAATAAGACTTTTAAATACATTCATCTGACAGTTTCTCTCTGCTGGTGGAAAGCATGTGGTACCTCATAGAGAATGAATTATTGCACGGGCATGACCATCAGAAAATTAGATTTGACTTCTTAAGAAAGACCACTGCACTGTACCCACAAGTTCAGAAAGCACAAAGAAGCTTTTATGATTATTTGCTTTCTTTATTTTCCCAGAAAAATGCAAGTGAAGCAGGCTTTCTGGATGAAGCAAAAAATTCCGGTGTCTGGAAATGAGGCACATCTAACCAAATCAAAATATACGTTGAAAAATTTAGTGACAGAAATATAGTAATGTTCTGCTATGCCCCTCTGTCCTGCCCTCTCCCCCAAGGAAATACTAGAGTTAATATAGGCTTGGGGTCTTGGTTTTTTTCCACATTTTTGGGTGAAAGAGGAATGGGGACAGTCAAGGTATTAATAAATCCAAAAGAATTCAAAATTTAAAAACACATTATATTTAGCTCTCCAACTGAAAATCAAACATGCACTTCTTATCACCATGAAAATGACCTTGAAAAAGTATCCTTGTTTGTTAGGAAAACATACACTGAAAAGCATTTTCATGTAAATGTGTGTCCTTCCAGAAGGATTGTAGATTTCATATGTTGTAAGTAGTCTTTGCTGTCGTTTGAATGACACTAGCTACTCTGTGGTGACATGAGGAAGCTTGCTATCTTTCACATTTCATCATAAGGCCTTTTTTACAATTAGAGAATACAGGTGATGTGAAAGCTTCATCTGTGTACTTACACAAAACAAAAAGCAGCACATTGGCAGAACAAAGTGCACTGTCACTTAAGTCAGAGTAATGGAGTTGTTGAAAAACATCAAATCCAGATGATGGGTGCAAAGTGCAGCTAGGATTTACAAAGTAATGTATGGAGAAAAGTAAGTTGTATCTGATTAAGTGTCTCGAATCCCGACATCTGCTGCTATGAACTTGTTGCACACAGGGATTGTGGCATCCCTGAGCTACTGCTGCACAAATTGTCTACTTCCTGTTGGCAGCATAATGTCTACCTTTACAATTTCAACATAAAGCAATTATTAATAGATTTAATTTTTAGCCCCTTGCAAATTTTTAGCCCCTTTCACAACTTTCTCCTCTAGAAATCATATATTCAGAACAGTAATGTAGACAAAGTCATACACATTCTCAAGAACGAAAGTAATGCAACAAAAAAAAAAAAAGGAAAAAAAGAAATCCCACCGCTCTTCTCTATTCAGACCTGAATATTTTACTGGTTTCAACAACCTTGATTGCTTTCCTGCTTGCGTTTTGTATTTGAATTGGGTTTCTGTACAACAATAAAGGAATAAGCAAATTAACATCCTTTATCTGCCCATTGTAGTAGAAAACAATTACCTTTGAATGTTAAGCTCTTCCTAGGACACCTTATGAGTAAGAAAATAAGGAAGAATAAATAAAGAAAAATTATAAATAAAATTACATCCTGAAGTCTTTTAATTTCCTCAGAACTTATGCAACTAGACTAAGAGAATCCGCAAGGAAAGCCACCACCTCATTCATCACCTCTCTCTTTCCTTGGAAGTGAGACATATGGAGGAGAGCCTGCACTTGAGGTCTAGAAGAAGCCTTCACCCTCATGACAAGTCCACAGAAGTGGCTGTGCACAGCCCTACAGAAACAGTCTGGTAACACAAGCCAGACTTGCACGTCTGCTCTGATAGCATGGTTTTGCCATCCTGCGTATTCTGTCACTTCCCAGTAGTCTACAGCTGCGTGTGCAAACTAATTAAACAAATGAACAAGCAAACAATCAAGCAAGTAAATTAAACTTTCTTCACTATAAGTGTGCTCCATAGTCTAACTCTCGACGTTTTCTTATATGTTTATTTGCTTGTGTTTAGCCTAACTTTAACAAGTCAAGCAGCCTTTAAGCGTTGCCTCCAGTCCAAGGAAACATGTCATGCACTGGTAGCAACTTGGGAAAAGATCTAAGAAATTAAAAGGTAGCACAGTAGAAAAGTATAGGATACCTCAATATAATATTTTGTATTTCATTTTGTTTTGTATATTCCTGTTGCCAGAATAAAGGTGGATTAACAACCTGGAGGACCAAACGGTACACAGTCTGGATATGGAATATATATATATATATATAAAATTGATACTTCCTAAAGCACTGTTAGGCACAGCCAGACTGTAGCTGGAGAATGAGGCCTCATAGTTATGCTGAGTCTGCTCATCAAAAATGGCATGCAAAGAGTATGATAATTATTTTAAGTTCTACAGTTTTTTCATCTGTAATAGCCAGTTTGTTTCTGGGAAGTTGATAGCTATGACAGATATATATCTCATAATCCAGATAACATTACTCCACAAAGAATTTCTTACTTTAGCTGGACATGCTAAATTCTTCTAATGAGTATGTGTTTTTTCCTTAAGCAGGCATATGTGAAAAATTTATACTTAATGAAGTATCTGAACAGCATTTTGAAATTCCATACAGAGTCCCACAGATACAACTGTAAAAGATATAGGTAGAACAAAAAAGCAAGATGTGGGAGTGTGGAAAGTAAATGCAAAAAATTTTCATGAATTCTTAGTAAATCAGTAAAATGAACTGTCTGGGTAGAGTTTATATCACAAAATTTCCAAGAATCAGTTCCTGAATATGCTCATGAATATCTTGTTTCATTTCTTACACATAACTTCATTCACTTGCAAAAATGCATACCTTCTGAATTAATACTCCTGGATTGTTATCTGTTGAGTGATTTCAAAGAGAAAGAAATAAGAAGAATGGAACTTAACTCCAAAAATGGATTTCATAAGATTTTTTTTGTTGTTGTTCAAACAAACGGTTCTCAGAGCAGTCTCTGAAACCATGTCATTACTCTGATTAATCAGTAGAAATAAAATGCAGTTACGGGCATTAAAACTATGTGATTGATTAAATTTTAATAAGCATATGAAAAAGCGAGACTAGAAAGGCATTTGTTCAGTGAGACACAGTTATTTTGTTTTACTTTATGAGGTTTTCTTTTCTCTAAGGTTAAGGTGCTCAAGAGAAAGATTTCATCACCAGTCTCTTCTAGCACTGTTTTCCTGGTCCCACAAAGTCCTTCCTTGCATTCACACAAAGCCTTCTCTCATGCAGATGCTGCTGTAAAGCAGGAGAAACAGGAAAATTAGTTCCACAAAGGCTGTAAAAATGGTGATGACCAGGTGCAGGCAAGAGGACAGGAAAGAAGATGCTAGTGAAAAAATAAGCATAGTGTCTGCTAACTATGTAAAGTATTAAAAGAAGACAGTTCAACTTTCAGAGTTCGTTCTTGCTCCTGTATCTGCTTTAAAAGACAATGCATTATATAGTCAATAGATATAAATCATCAAAAAGAGTAAAAAGGAATAAAAAAGAGAGACTTGGCTTAGGTGGGCAGAAAGGACAAGCATAAATCAGATCTTACAGGCCAGAATTTAGTGACAAAGGGAAAGCAGTTCTAGCAAAATCCAGTGTGTATTATAAAACATAACTGAAATGTAAACTCTACGATCTAGAACTTCTGTTTATGTATGTGTGGATAATAAAACACCTAAATGAAAATTTCCACTGAGTTCAACAGTGAGATTAAATGAAATTATACATTAAAAAACCAAAACAACCACATAAATAAATTTAAAAGTAAATACATAAAACCACACCTGAATAGCAAATGGACTTTTTTTTACAAATATTATAAATTCTCCCTCTGCGTTTATGTAGTTGAGTTATGAATCTCTTTTGAATTCTACTAAATCACTGAAAAAAGCTAAAATTAAATTTTTTGTGGACTATTTCACAGTGCAAAAGGAAGAAAAGAAGTCAATTAGTGTGGGAAATGAAAGCACATACAGGAACAGTAGAAAAAGAGAAACTAGCATGGAAGGTTCTACTGAAAACAAACCTCCTAATATATTAAAATTTCAGCTCACTCAGTTTAGTTGTTGGCATATATGTCAGCATACCTTTCAACTAGAATTTTTTTTTTTTTATGAACACATTTAGATTTCATTTACCTAGTGAGGGAATGAAGGATTTATAAATTTAATTTTATGAATCTAAATGAGAGATGCAGTGGGAAATGTGGAGCAGGGAATATTGGGAAGCACATATGTGAAACATGAAAAGCTATGCTTAAAGGCTTGAATTTTATACTGTATAGGGCAGGGAATGAAAGTGGACCTTAAAAGGTCCTTCTGTTTCAGGAAGACAAATTTTGCCAACTATTTTTAGTATAGTTTTGTAGAAAGAATTTAAGCCTTTACCATAATTGCTGCTCAGAATTATCTTGTGGGTACATCTGTGGGTGCTTGGCACTACTTCAAGTAAAAGTCTTCCTATTAGAATGTACATTTAGGTCCATGAAATCAAACACACCTGTCAAAAGGAACAAGCACACACAATAATTACATGCTAAACACACAGAATTAAAAAACAGAATCACAAACATCTCTATGTATCCCCACATGCTGCTTTAAGCAAAAGCCGCAGATTGGTTTGAGTTGGGTTTTTTTTACCGTTTGCCTGAACCAACTACCATTAGAAGCAAAGCTACCAAATACTGTTTTCATGCAAATGAGGAACCTAAATTATCACAGGCCTACCATGAACAGAAAGAACAAAAATTGAAAATGTCTGTTAGACCTTGAGGAAGGTTGATGTAAATTAGTCGTTTACGTGCTACTTAATCAGACTTTGTCCATGTAAGAACCTGGAAAATAAAGTACTTTAGGATTAGTGTCTTTAATTTTAGATATTTTAGTCTTCATACCAAATAGACATTTATAATGTCTAAGTTTAGGAGTTTTCAAAACTTTTTTGCTTTTATAAGGTATCTTACAGCAAACAGTCCTTTGACAGCCATTTGGCTGTTAAGAACAATGTCATAAGAAAGATTTGGTTTCTACATACCAGAATTTTTTTACAGCGCTGTTTCTCTTTTCCTCTCAGGCATATTAACTACTTAAAATATTTTGTTATCTTAACTACTTTGGTTAAGAGAAAAATTATTATGTGCCTTCCCTTGTTTAATTGTAGTTCAACACAGTAGTAACATCAAAAAGATTTACATACTGATTTTTTGGTTTTTTTCTGACAAGTATAACTTATTTTCTTTGAGAAGCTATAGTAGCATAAAAGAATTTTTAAGCGTGCAATGAGAATGGCATTTGACACCTCTCAGTGTTGCAGTCAAGGAGGTTGTAATAGGGTGACTGCATTACTCTCATTTTATCTGATTATTATGCCAGAAATTATTTTTGCAGTACAGTGTAGCAGCTTGACACACAGGAAAATTAGCTTAAACTATATTTATTATGGTTGGGGGACAGTCTAGGGAACTTTTGCCATTACTAGCCAGCATAAGTGACTTCTCTGAGAGCTGGGAAGCACTATGAGTGAAATTCACTGCTCTGAGAAGAGTAACACACAACCTGTTCTTCACTTCAGTGTCCAACATAGCACTTGCACACACTTTAGGTTTTTATTCCTTTGTGTGGAAAACTCTAGATCAGAAACCTAATCATCTCATTAATGAGAGAGGGTAATTGCTGTGACTGTGAGAATGAAAAGGTATAGCAGTTTCAGCAATATGTAAGAGGGGGGAGAAATATAGTCTCAGATTAGGCCCCATCTTGGGTGAAGAATTTAAAAAAAAAAAAATAATAATTCCCTAAGCTTTTCAGCACATAAGCAGAGCAAATAACAAGTTACCTCTGTCTCTTGTGACTGTGCAAGATCGTGATATGCTGAGGATATGTCTTCACTGTTGCTAGCAGTATCTGGAGGAAACAGAGAAGACAGTATTATATTTAAGTGTCTAGAACTACTATTCTTGTTCTTATTACTATTATTATTTGATTTGTCATGATGTTTTAGGTAAAAATGGAGGGAAGAGAAATTTCTTCATTTCAATACTAGTCCACAACTCAGTCCAGCATTTGTTTTATTACAGTGCATGTTTGGTGTCTATACGCTTTTCTGTATGGGGATAACTTACTGTGTGATCTGGTACAAATTCAGAAATACTTCTGACGTAAGCCTACAGCTGAAATTTGATTGACCCCTGGAAAACAAGACAAACATGAATGAATAGTCTTCATATAAATCAAAGCAGAATCATTCTCAAACACCTCATTTGCGACCTCTAACTTCAAACAAATGAAGAAAACTTGGGTACAATAAGGTCTATAAATTAGATATGAATTGAGTGGGTGTATTCTTGTCACAAAATGTACTTTCCTTGAAACACTTGAAAACAGTGAGTGCCCTGAAAACAATAAAACCAAGTTCCACATCACAAACTCAGAGGAAAAGTAGCCAGATGCACAGGACCTGTTTAGTCATCAGAGTCCATGACTAAGCTGGGTCTGAAAGACCCGTGGTGGAATACAAGGAAAGACTAAAATGTCAAGTGTCCTGAAAGACTATACCTCATTTCCTACTTTCCTTTTTTGTTGCCTTTTGTTTTCTTTTTTCTGTTTTGCAGTCAAGAACTCAAAAATATAGCTTTTTACTGAAGTGTATGTTATTTACTCCAGCATTTTGCCTTGTACTAACGATAAACCAATGGGAACAAATTGTTTCTCCAAAAGCAATAATACAAAGGAGGTATGGTGGGTAGATGGGTGAGGTCTTTGTGCAAGGATGCATCCTGACATTTAGAACTAGCACCCTCTTTCAAAGCTTAAAAAGGGTAGAGTAACAGGCAGATCTAGATGATTAAACTTGTTGCAGAGTTTCACATAATTGAAAAGACTTAAAATAGACAAATATTTGCCCAGTAAATTCTTCTTTTGCTGCATTTGTAGAAGGGTTTATAGAAAAAAAAAAATCAGGAGGAGTAAGATATATGCAAATGAAAAAAAAAAAAAAAAACACAAACACAGAGGGACAAAATAAAGACATACCTGGTATATAGATCACAGCATGGTGCCAAAATCTCATGCATGAAGACTGGGCTCCATGGTCTTATAGATTTGGAAGAAGACAGTAGTGTTTAAGAGATCAGCTGTTTTTCTACTCAAATCCACCCATATGGGTTAACACCCTCATTTTGATGGGTAAAAACAACAAAAACCTCAACCTGTTTGGTCTACCTCTTCAGCTAGAAATGACATACTGGAAAGAAAGCCTTCTCCAGACTATGGGTTCTCAAGAAAAGGTATTCCAAAACAAACTTTTGAATGCAAAATCCCTTGCAACAAATTTAGTTGACCAAGGACACAAATGATAGAAAGTAATTCAGTGTATATTACAGGAATGCAGCATCTATTGGAATGTGTGACATTTAACATTGAAAAACAGTACACCCAATAGTAATAAACTATGAGACAACACTATACTAAGGACTTGCATAATCCTGGAAGAGGTAAAACTTTCCATAGATATTGATAGAAGAGTCCTGTGCTGACTAAAATGGATGAGAGATCACTTATGCCAAATGAAAATCTGAAAATAAAATTAGAAAAAGGAGTTAAGATTACATCAGAGCCAGACATGGTTGGAATACCAAGATGAACCTAGCAAGTCTGGAGTACAACCTTGTTTACATAGAATGGAGGAAGCATAAACACCCGGAAAATTATTTCAGAACAGGAACTAAATACTACTTCTAAAAGGCTCCCCATACAAAATCAGGATGTGGCACAGACACAGAAAGAGGAGAGATTATGATGCTAACAAAAATATCACGGCCAGACCATGATATTTAGACTGCAAATGAGAAACTCGTATGAAAATCAAGCCTATCATTTTGTGATATCTGTGGCACAGCTGGGAATCAGGGCTGTGTCTGTGGTACTCCCGGTACATCCAAGCCGCTAATTTGGGGGTGGCCCAGGAGCTCCTCAGTAGGTGATGGGCAGAGGTGAGACAATGATCTGGCTGGAGACAATGGACACACTTGGAACTGCGTGACTGACTGAACTTTTGGCCACCTGCACAGTTCACAACCTGGCCAGTTGGTGCAGAAGCTCTCCTGGTGGAAATTTGAATGAACCTGGAGATTCCTCCAGGCTGTGTAACACTCAACCTGGAAAACGACTCCCAGAGACACTAGTTCCTGCTGTAAATCTGGTCAGTTTGAACAGCGATAAAATATTCATCAAAAGTATTCTGAAACCGGAGCTGATACAGAAATGATCATGTAGGAGAGTCTTTTGTACAGAGGCAGTTAAAATTAATTTTTCATGTGGTTCAGATTGACTATAATGAGGGATATCAACAAGGAAGAAACTTGTTTGTGCTGGGGTGCTTATACAGACCCACAATTAGCTGAAGAACTGAGGCAAGAAAGGCTTTGGGAAGTATTTCCTATCTAGCCCTACAAGGGACCTTAAAGCAGAGATTCCTATTGCCATCCATGCACTTGTTAGTCACCTTGCTTGGGAGATTTCATTTCTCATATAAGTGTTATGCTGTGTCCATATCCCAGTAAAGTTTTAACTGTAAAAATAACACAGTCCGTGAGATTCTGTGTAACAAGATTGAGTTCTATACTTTGGACTGTGGATTTCAGAGCATAATAGACTACATTTCTAACCTTGGTTTGGACTGACATCTGGAGATACTTGAAAGGAGATTATTTTATAGGAATGGACATTCTTCACTCATAAAAGGGAAGGTTCTTCCCTACCACAAATTTGCGATAAAAAATACAGTAACTACTGTAGAGAGTACATATAGTCCTTTGGCATACACAAGTAGAAAAACCTTAGGAGCACATTGAGGTCAGCCTATCTACTGGCAGAAATCTAAAGTGGAGAATTTATAGCATTTTCATGTAATAGCAAAAAATGTTATAATAATCCTTTTAGACAGGCATGCTGGAACAAGATATAAACAACACAAATAACTGAGTTGCATCATGGACACACAAAACTTCACTATAAATGCATGATAAATTCAAGGTGACACAGCTCAAAGATAAAAACAGAGCTGGTGAAGTTCTATCAGGAGTAAGTATACAATAGAATTATTTGTCCCTTTACAAAGCTGAACCGGCAAATGGAGGCCTTATATATCTCTTTCTTCCATAATTGACACACCTTTCAGTGAAATACCCAAATACCATCAACAAACAATACAGCAAGTAAAGAGGGAAGAGAAACAGGAAACAGCAAGAAACAGTAGACAAAAACCATCATGACAGTCTTAGACAAGAAAAACTGTCTCTAGCAGCATATATGTACTAAACAGTCTGGTTCTAGAGAGAAGGTCCAAACAAATTTGGGTGTCTGCCACATATAGAACAGAGCACAGTCCGGCAGAGAGGATAGGATGCAAGAACAAGTGTCAAAAACAGCTCCTGGGATCCCAGTCTGTTGCTGAGCTGCTGTTTAAGCCCAGGTGATTTCATCTCACTTGTATTTCTCCTCTTCCCTTTTCTCAGTCCCATCATATTGATTTACAAGCCACTCGGTTTGTTGGCAGCATATTCAGCATCCACCACGGTGCATGCCTGGAACATGAGAAAGGCTCACACACATTTATTATCTCTAATGAAGAAGTCATTCTTATACAACAGTGCAGCATCCTTTTCCACATGCACAAAGAAACAGGTGTCTGCACTGAAGTTTGCAATCTGTGCAGCAAAGGTGCCATCAAAATGTTTGCAGGAGAACAGTTTCCCTCATAACTGTCTTGAAAGATGGCCATAAGCCAGCTTGAAAGCAACATCTGTTCTGTACGCATCAAAAATCAGTTTGTATGATGCAGGGGACTTGAAACAAATGGAGGCACAGAAGATTAACAAAAGTTCCAAGGAACTCAGGGACAGACAAACTTCTGAGAGAGCACAGAAATCACATTTCAACATCAGCATTTTTTTTCTTTTTAAGTAATCTCAGAAACAGGAAGATTAAACTATGTCTTTGACAGTAAGCATTTAAATATTTTGCTTGAAAGAAAAAAAAGGTACTAAAAGAAATGCAAAGGCTTCTCAATACATCTAAAAGAATAACAGTGGTATTATTTATTTGGATTTCTAACAGACCTTGATGAGCTCCCTTGTACAGTGGAATTTTTAAAGTGCTGCCAAGGACTAGAAACAGGTGGTGAAATTTGAATGCTACTGAGGTGAGAGGAGTTCTGTCATTGAATTTTGTAAGGTTATGCATTTAGCCAGAAAAACCCAGTGGAAATGAATGGTGGTTTTCCAGCTTGGCAAAAATATCAGAATGTAGTAGTCCATGCATCTCTGCTATGATTGGTTTTGTACAGGATACTTATACAAATAGAAATTAAACCCTGAAAACAAGGGTCTGACTGAGATACCAGAAACAGCAGCATGAAGCAAGTTAGTCAATATTTAATAAGACTTTGTAGAAGCTACCCAGGATAGCAGAACAAATTTCAGTAATAAATGCAAGGTCATGCTTTTTGTGTACACCACTCTGAACTATTGAGCAATGTTGTTTGACTCTATATTTACTAGCACAATTTAGAAAAAAAAAAAAAAAAAACACAGAACCTGTCATGTAGCTAAATATTTATGAAAATTTTTGCAAAAGAGAAACCACTCAATTTCTGTTTGAACAGATGTCTGGATTCATAAGCATCTCTTTGCTCAGGTTCTTCCTCTAGTTTAGCAGAAATGACACATCTGTCATCTCTCTACTCCCAAGCCCAATAATTAGATACTAAAATTGCAAAGCCAGAAAGTCAAACCTAAGTAACAGAAACATATTTGCAAACAGACTTTCAGTGCGGCTTGTAACCTTTACCTCCTCAGAAAGCACAAACAAAACTTTTCAGAGACTTATAATTCAACCATTTACACAGATGAGAGTCAGGATCAGGGAGCAGAGTAACATGGATGGCATTGTCATGGATATCTGCTGTAGACCTCCTGACCAGGAAGATGAGGTAGAATAGGTCTTCAAACAACTGGGTAAAGTCATATGGTTGCAGGCTGTGGTCCTCATGTGGAAATATAACTATCCCAATATCTGCAGGAAGGACAGCATAGGAGAGTACAAACAATCCAAGTTTCTGTAGGGCACTGTTGATGACTTCCTGTGGGGCTAATGTAGAGAGAAACACTATTGGACCTCCTACTGACAGCAAGGAAGGACTGGCTGGGAACTTTGGGGTGACCATGAGACAGAGAACTTCAGAAGCCTGAGAGTCTTCGGAAATCCCAGACCCCTGACACCCAGAGTGAAGGTCTAGAACAAAGATTTACTGTTAGTAGAGGAGAGTCATCTGGTTAGGGAACATTTAAACAAAGCTGACATACACAAGCCCTTGGTAGATTGCACCCAGGAGTGATGAGGGAGATGTCTGGTGTCATTGCATAGTCTCTCTCAATTATCTTTGAAACATGGTAACTGGGAGAGGTCCTGGTTTGCATTATGAGACATGTTTCCAGCAGTTCAAGGGAGATGATCCTCCTTCTCTGTTCAGCCATGGTCAGACACACCTGGATTGCTAGTTCCTTTTCTGGTCTCCCCAGATCAAGAAAGATGTGGACATACTGAAGCAAGTATAGTGCAGGACCACAAAGATGATGTAGGGTCTGGAGCATCTCTCATGTGAGAAGCTGAAAGAGCTGGTATTGTTCAGCATGGAGAAGAGAAGCCTCAGAGAGGATATCTATACATATTTAATACAGAAATATATATTGAATGGTAAATGCATATATTTATTTTTAAAAATTATTTTTCTACATATAAAAATACCTGATGGAACCAGACTCTTCTTATTAGTGCCCAGTTACAGGACAGGAGGTACCACTGAAACACAGAAAATTCCATATAAACAGAAGAAGAACTTGGGGATTTGCTGTGAGAGGAATAAAACACTGTAACAAGTTCCCTAGAAAGCTTCCAGAGTCTTCCACTGTAAAGATCCCAGAGGGACTTCCAAGTCTTATCTGAAAGCCACGAAGCCCACAAAAATAGTACTTCAATAGGTTTAACACTTCTTTATATATGAGAAAAACAAGCTAGTTTACCCTAATCTTACACACAGAAGTGTCTGAGCTGTTAGAATTGAAGGCTGCAGCAGTGACCCAATATGTGAATGCTCTGACCAAAGTAGTAACTGACAAATGGATCTTTTAAAGCAAATATTAAGCAACATTTAACCGAAAATTCTATCCGTTCTACCAAAAACGTTCAGTGGTGAGGTATGCTGGTATGTAGGGAAAGTTCAGTTGCATTCAACTGCTGTTGAAAAATAACAAAAGTATCTGAGTGACAACCATGGTGTTCCTTGGTGGCCACAGGTTTCTTGCCACATCTGGGTGTGGCTATTTAGTATGGACGTTACTGCAAATACACAGAATAGTCTGAGTCCCAAGAACCATCACTCAGATATGAGGAGGGCAAATACCTGCACTTGTCTCCTTTTCAATGATAGGGACATCCATTGCCAGAAAGGGAATAAAACAACACTTTGTTACTCAAGACCATATCTCTATCTCACCCTGCAAGCCCACAATAGCTAGAGCGTGTACACGCAGGCCAAACTGTGTGACTCATGACTATCAATTAGGCATGTAATTACAAAACAGGGTCCAAATATCTGTCTCCAGATTCAGAGGCTCAGCATTGCCGCTCTCTATATCGCAGCATCAGACTTCTGAGTTGCCTGAATGCACTAAATGCCATTTTATTTCCACTAAAATTATGAGGCCGTATTTCAGCATGACAGAAAAAAGGGGTTAAATTAAATCATTTGGGGGGAAAAAAACCAACACAATAATTGTTTTTATTTTGGCTGGGGGAGTCTCAGGAATGGTAGAAATATGAGCCTATGGGAAAAGACATTGTCAGCTGCAAAACTTCTTCTGATTTTAAGTACTTTGTTTGTAGGGTGAGAGGAATCAGCTACTGACTTCTCCGAATGATAACACTTATTTCATACTGAAGCTACACTGCATTGTCTGTAGCAAGATGGTTGTTTTGGTTGTTGTAGGTTTTTTTGTAAATAGACCCTAGTGTTAGTAACCCTGTGTGTGTTGGAAGCATGTGCTTAAATCAGGCTACCTCTGCCAAGATGCATTCTTCTGGAACAATTCCTTTGCAGCTGAGTAAAATGACAAAGGGTCACTAATAGTTACTGTCCCTAAAATGACTTAAAGCCTGTATCTGGGATATAAAGGTTATAGCATGGCCCAGCTAATGTTAGCAAAAGCAGAAACAACATGCAGACAGTAAGTTACTTGAAGTTTGCCCCCAAAAGGTACCTCCAGCAGGTAGCATATTTGTAATGATGCACAGCATCCTCAGTTAGCAGAGATGTAATTAGAAATTTTATTATTAATTGAGAAGCTAAGGGAATACCTTAACATATGGGTAATGTTTTTTGGAAAACTTCAGCAGTGCAGTTACATGGCAGATAATACTAGTGTCTAGCAAGGCACTATATTTTTTTACAGACAAATATGGGAAGAAATGTTTTAGAGAGTATTTTCAAGGCACTGAATGTGTTGATACCTGGTGGAGAACTGAAAGGTGCCACAAAACGAGAATATTCTGTCATTTCATTTCTCAGCTGAGGATTGGTAACATGGAGAGAGGGGAGAGGAAAAATGAAAGTATTGTAGAGTTTCATTTTCCTAATGGCCAATCTGGGAATGTTTCAGGCAATTAACAGGCAGTCTGCTGATTCAAGAACATATGAAAAATTGTTATACAGAATATGCTCATTTGGGATGCTGGAAAAAGTAAGTCCCCAAGTTATTCAATTTGAACATTTTTATGAAGAACAGTAAATGCAATGCTGATAACAACTAGTCTCCTGGCTGGAAAGTTTCATTGAGTAAAATTTCTGCATTAATTTTTATGCTTTCAGAGAACAGTACTGAGAGCGAGTGAAATATTTCATCCCTGAATAAGAACTGTAACAGCAGATGAGTCCAGCACATAGGATGCTCATATCAGTCACCTTCCCTTTTTACCCAGACTGATAACAACTTAAAACATAAAGGAGTCCCCTATCTAGATCTGTGCTAAAAAAAATAAAATCGCAGTATAAAGGTTCCACATGTCTGTTCATTTTGATAAGTGGTGTTGCTCTATACTTAAACATTAAAGACTTTTGTCTTGTTTATTAACAATGTTTACTCTGTAATTGGATATATCCAAGCACGCCAGATACAAAATCTAAAATATCCTACGGCTGATAGATTTTGCTGCTTGATGGTTACTCCCTGTGTCCCATTTGCTGGGAAGAAACTATATGTCCTCACTGTTTTTGTACTCTGAAATCTGTATCATAAAATATAGGCTTATTATTAATAAGACCAATTCTCTTTTTTTTTAATATTTCCCTACTAAGGTAATATGCAATCCCATTCCATAACGTTCCTTACATTATTCTGCTTTTAGACTGTAGGATACTTATATATCTGACTTTTGAAATAGTCTCATTCTTCTGTCATATAACCAACTTGAACTACAGGTTTATTCTGTGTTAATACATCAGATTTTATGTTGGTGGTATTAGAGATCCATATTGTAAAATTTTTTCATGATATAAGATACATTCTTGTAAAATAGATTCTGTTTCTTTAATTACTTTCATCTCATACCCTCTAATGTTTTATTAGTCAAACAATCTAATCTGTAATTTGAGTATGGCAAAATAATTTTGCAAAGTCTTGAACCCTAGTAAAGAGAACTAAGACAAAATTAGGAATGTATATTCCATTTCCTGAAATTTATATACCAGTTAGCCACTGGTAAACTTTAATCTTGTAACTCACACAGAAGTGTCCAGAAGCACTTAGGTTTTCTAGTGAGCTTGAGTTAAAAAGGTAAGAATTATCCCTTGAGTAATAATACATACGGAATAAAGAAAGAATGGAAAGTCAAAAGAGTAAAGAAAGTTCAGATTATTTTTCTCTTCTGATCCACGAATTTGTAGTAACAGATTTATTTATTTTTTAATTTGTTTTCTCCATTTGTGCTGAACCTGACTTTATCTATTAGTGAGATTCATAATATGAAGAAAAGAATTTACTCATAAAGCAATGTTATAAAAAAATTATTTTATGCTGAACAAACTGCATGTGGAGAGGATCATCTGGCTGTGGCCAAGTTGAACTGCAGTAATAAAAATCCTGTGGTGTGTTGAACTGCATTGCTGTATAATGCAGTAAAACTGTATTGATACCATGTATTACAGTTATGTTTTTTATTTCAGTTTATAAGATTGTAAACTGCAGTTGTCAGTGAATTTCCTCACTTCACAAGGGCTTCCTGAGCTGCAAGAATTTAATTCAATTTCAAGGCTGGATTGTACAACATGTTGCTTATCCACAAAGCAAAAGAGATTTCCTATTCTTCAGACCTCAAAAAACCAAGTGGATAAAGAATATAAGAAGGAATAAATCACCCCCATTTCACAGACGAGAAACTGAAACAGGGATTAAGGTTGCTCTGAGCACACCAGCCCCAGGAACTGAAGGACAGGCCTATGCTGTGATAGAACTACAAGTCATCTCTCTTCAAGTCTACCATGTCATAGTTATAGTTATTTACAAAGAAAAAAAAGTGAAAGACCTCCCAAGAGTTCAAGAAATATGGTCCTATAAAACTATCATCAAGGTCTTTTTCTATATCTTGAATATATAATCAGGGTTTCATTTCAATTATTTTATTTAGAGTTGTGAAATTTCTGAAGCCCATTGACCTGTGAAATGCAAATGGATTTCCCTATAACCTGTCCTTGAGAAATTGTTACTCTCCAAACAAAAATCAATTATTTCATTTATGGCTTACTTATTTCTGGATGGTGACCCATCTGTAGGAAGTGTGACAATTTGTTCATGTTTTACCACCTAAGTGATAATTAAGGGTAGGAATCATTCCATACCATTATTTTCTGTTTACAATATGCTAGGAAAGAATGCCAAGAGTGGATTTTGTCTCACACTGATATGCCCAGGTGCAGGTGAAAATATTGTGCTTTTTACTAGGAAAGTATCAAGTATTCCAGTTGTAATCAGAATATATTTTTGTTGGAATTGAAAGATCTTCTGTATCCTCAGCACCATACATGTAGGTAGGATGTTCTGTTTGCCACCATTCTCCCTTTCATCAGGAGTTTTTCTAAATATGTCAGTGCTATAGCTCAGCACAGTTAAGGTGCTCTGAGGGGAAATTCAGCAGGCACATTAGGAACAACTATAATAAAAAAGTAAGTGACAGGTCCCAGGTATATTTGTTGTTCTTTGCTCCTGAGAGTTGTCCCTGAAAGAATAGTCTTCTGCTTCCAAGAAGTCAGACTAAGCATGGAACTAAATAAATTGCAGCTAAATAGCAAAATGATAGCTCTGTACTAAATTCAGCCAGGCTTCCTGCAGAACTTACCAAACATTTCTAACAGTACCTACTGTTATTTTGACACCAGAGAAATCAGAACAATGCTAAGGATGAGACTTAATTTTGCACAAGGCTTCACAGCATAATTAACACTTTTAAAACATAATAAGTCACTGTAAGAGGCCTGGTTACAGTATGCTATTAAAAATAAAATTTTCCCGAGAATCTAACTGGGATAATGATTGAAAAATGTCTGTTACCCACAGAGCTCTGCTGAAGGACCAGTGGCATGCAAAAATAGAGCTAGCTTGCAGCTCAGGCATTTGTAATCCTATCAGCTCAGACCTTTGTTTTCCTGTTTCATCGCCCTCACAGTCACCCACTACAAAGCTTGAAACACATGACGAAAACTCCTCCACATCCCAAGACAAATACAACAACATGAAAACTTTAGCCCAAAAAGAAAGATTTTTGATCATATAGAGAGTTTGATTCCCTAGGTTAGCTTTTACTGACACTGGTACATTCAATTTGCTTGCCTGAATGGGGCATGATGTAGAGATACTTTTTCTAATGAGCAATTGTGACCACAACCTGAAACTTGTCATTCACAAGATTTCATTTGCAAGCAAAATATCTGAAAGCAGAACATAAACCACACACATCACAGAATTACTACAGAGAAATATGCTATTTTTTTGTCTAAATTTGCCCCATGGTTGTCTAGTCAGTATGCCAGCATCTTTACATTTGGAATGTGGACCTTAAAGGCCTAAATGTGTACCAAAGCTATGACATTTCTTACCCTTGCAAGCTGTGAGTTCCTGCTGTTGGCAAAGATGCCAATCTCATTGCAAATGTTTATTTATTTGAAGGGAATGAGTTGTATGATCTGAGATTTACTGTAAATGCAACAATATTTGGCTTCATTTCAAATAAATAAATAAATACGGATTTAGTTAATTTAGAGTGCTGCACACTATTTGCTGTTGAGTTTGGTCATATTAGCAACAGCCCATGACATTACAATGAAGGTTATGTCAGTGTATCCAACATAAAACTTGTTGTTTAGTGTTTAGTACGCAACCAGAAAACCTCACTCTGCGGTGAAATGTAGTGTATAAAGTGTTTGCTCTGTACATTTCCACTGATGTTTCATGTTTGGCTGTAGGTTTCTAACATGTAAAGCCCTGAAAATAAAAAATGTAACAATGGTGAGTGACAATTTTTATCATTAAGGAATATCTTATAGTCTGAAAGTCAACTGTGATAAACTCTATAAAAATAGGGAGGAAACAGATGGTTTTCAATTAAATTCTCAGACCTTTTCACATGATAATGAACTTTTTATAATCACCTTTTCTGAATTGGCTGATTACTAGGACATCCATTGTCTTTCTTCTTTGTGGCAGTCATCCTTAGCAGCACTCTCACTGGTGAGAAATATCTGTACCACTTCATTTATTAACTAAAAGTAGCATCTCCTGAAGAGCAGGGCACATAAGTGACATATTCTAAATTTATTGGTAAAACTGCTACAGAAGGAAAGGAGAGCAAAGAACATTTTTGTCTTTTGAGGACTTAAAATATATATATAAGAGTGGTTTTTTTCTCTATGAATTTCTGCATGTTTGAAACTAAGTATAACAATTTGGGATGACAATATCAGTTACTTTTTCCATAAGAAGGAAATAAGTCTATGATCTGAGCCTAGGTCAATGTGTAAAAGAAATTAACCTACTGTTCATCAAGAAGCTAAGATTTTGTGGTATTTAATCATGCTTTTCAAAGCTAAGTGGGAATTCTAGAATCTTGAAGAATCAGTGTTTAGGGAGAAGTGAGGCATGACTGCTTTTATCTATGTTACTGAATTAGGGATTTGTAAATAAGCTTTGATATGTGATTATAAAGGTTAATTTATATTTCTTTCTATGTTTTTTTGAGCTATGTAGTGTCTCTAGGGGTAACAATTTCCACACAGAAATATTCTGAGAGTGAAATTTACTGCTGTATAAATTTCTTTCATAATAACGAAAGTTGGAAATTTTAACTTCAAATTTCTTGGTCTCTCAATGAAAATGAAGAATTCTTGTGTTAATTTTTCTTAGATATATTACGTGGAAAGTTTTCTATATCTAAAAATAGATCTGAGATAGACACTGTAATTTTAAACTAGCAAAATAGATGCCAGTTTTTTATATCTGGGCATTAAACCTTCGCAAAACATGTTTTAGTAGAAAACATAAAATGTTTCCTGATAAATTTCACAGAGGATTTTGCAATACTTCTATGTAACTCACATTTTAGTCACCAAGACCTCATTTGATTTTATCTTCAGCTCAGTATTCATAAAATGAAGGGTAAATCTTCTTCTTTCAGCACTATATAATGTTCTCTCTTGCTTTCAGAGATTATCTTCATCTAATGTAATCCCTGTACATATCTTTTAGCAAAATATCTGCCTTAGTTGCTTTGATAAACAATGTGTTTTAAAGACAATCTACAAGCATTTGTTAAAACCATAAGTATCTTTAAGAGGAAATTAGAAGATTCAGAAAGATGTTCTTCAAATAAATGTAAGTATAAAAGAGTGCAGCTTAAAGATTGATAATTTATTTCCTTAAAAAATCAATGTGATCTATGTATAAACTTATACTTGACCATAAAAAATAAATGGCACATTAGAGACTTGCTTACCCTCTGTGGCTCCCAGTAACTGACTATTGTTCCTTTTGTCACCTACTACACTGAGTTTTCTGAAGTTTATGGAGAAACTCCCAAATCTGAGGTAGAGTAGCTTTAGACTGGCAAAAGGAACACTTATTTATTGTAATTCCCTATTTCAATGACAGATTCAGCTTTTCTGTCAGAGCTTTCCTCTTTCAAACAAGTTTCCAGTCACTCTGTAAGTTTTCCCCAGTGTTTTGCAGTTTCCAGAATAAAAATATATTTTTCAGCATAATGAATGTCACAGCATGACTTTTCAGCCAGGATTTCACAGGGGAAATTAGAAGTGAGATCACTGAAAGGAGAGACATGCACCACCTATGGACTTAAAATTTACAATTTATTTACAAAGCAGGAGTATTGTAGTGGGTAGATAGAAATTTCAGTCTAGAGCTTTACACCTCTATTCTGAGACATTCACTGACTTCACAGTCACCCCAGTCCAGCCCAGTGCCTCACCTTCCCCTCCAGCTCCCACTAGAGCCATGGTCCCAGGTGACTGGGTGCTTGCTCTGACCTTCCAGCATCTTGGGATTATATGGAATGAATTCTCTGTGGACTCACAATTCTGCATGCTTCTGTGTGTGTATGGTCCCCAAGAGATGGACAGATACAGTGAAGGTCTCACTTACATGTTGCTTTTGTATAGTCTTCACCCCATGACAAAGGCCATAAATTCTTTTCGGTTTGGATAATCCCCATCTGCTGTTCTGAGGTACGATTCATCAGTTGTTGCAATAGTAAAATAGACATGATGCATTGCAAGCAGGTTGCTTCCTCCCCACCCATCACAGCCCATTCCCCACGCTCCCTCCCCATAGGAGCATCTTTGCTTTCCAAGGCTGAGAAGTTATTCTCTTGTAGTTGCTAAAACTTTTGCTTTGCAAGGGCCAGTGTCTTACCTTCAATTGCAAGAGAGGAACTTTCCCTTTAGGAACTCCGGCAGAAGTATGATAATGAGACAGCAGCCTGCCAGACTAAACAAGTACATTTCTTACTGTTTACCTGAATCTCTCAAATTCTGGAATAAGCCACATTCATTGCATGAATTGGTATATGGGGTACCCCAGCTTCCCTTTTTTTTTTTCAAAACCATTTGACTTCAAGTAACAGTCTTCTGAGGCAACTCACAATTCCACAAAGCTCTAAAATTATATATATCTAAGCTCTTTCTGTATTTCATGGAAAGTACCTACTGTCCTCTAACTCAATATAAAAGGAGAGGATTAACATTTTGTAATTGCTTTTAATTTCTTTTTGGTTGCTTCTTTTACTGGTCTTACTGGCAAGATAATTTTAATGCTTTGCTGAAACAGTGTGTGTATTTTTTCCCCTGACAGTAAAAACACGATGAACCACAGACTGTTATTCAGTTGTCATGTAGACACAGTGCTTTCTGCAGCACATTGATTTGGTGGAGAGGCTGTCAGAAACATGCCAGCTTGTATGCTATATTCATATAAGCAATGGTTTTGGTACAGAAAGAACAAACTGGCTGGGCACAAGTCACATAGATGCACTCAGGTGTTCATGGCTCCAGCTCTGCACAGCATTAGTGTCTTTCATCTGGGGATTACTATACTATACTATGGTTTTGCTCATCTTTTTGTCTGAAAAACATATGATGACCTTGGATTTATTACCATTACTCTAGCACTAACACAACCTATAATCCAGATACAATGAATTCCAGGTAGCATTAAGTAAATGGAAGTTATAAATCCTTCCTTGAATTCACCTTTTCATCACACATATATGGTAGCTCTGCTAGCTCTGTACAACCACACTGTTGTGAAAAGTCTCTTGTGTGTCACTGAGATGTCAGTGTGTCTGCAAAGCATACAAAACTGTCCCCAGTGAATAGTGTGCAAATGTTATTTCATACTTGGTTCACATAAAGAAAATTAACTGAAACCCAGGTAATATTTGACCAAAGGTTGTGTACACACATGCACAAATATATATGACAGCTTGTCATAGTTTGAACTCTCCAAAAATCCAATTCCCAAATCTCCCACAATTTGTCTCAATGTGAGAGAAATTTTCAGACATAACACAATTAATAACATGGAGAAATTATATTAAAATTTATTACTAACACAATACTAAAATACATATATGTACAACAATTTTAACTATTTCTCCTATGGTAAAGCAATATATATACATAGATCATTCCTCTTTCCCTCTATAAATGTCCAGAAGGAAAGAAGAAAAAGTATTTTCCACTTTCAGAGCAACACAGTCTCTCCTTTATCTTCGAGGTAGCAGTTTCGATTTGTCGTAGCTGGAAAATATCTCTCTCTCTCTCTCTCTCTCTTTTCATTACAAAGCAGGAGTTTTTCTCTCACTCCTCTCAGCCCTTCGGCTCCAATCGAAGGTCTCTCTCTCCCATGGACTGCAAAAGCAGGGACAAAGCTCACTTCATCACAGTCATATCACGAAGTGCAAGGCATTCCATGAAAGTCCCTCACCTCAGGGGGTCAAGTTCCCCCGAGTCAGAATGGTTTAGGGGCTCTCAGTTCAGTTCTTGCCCCAAGCATTCTGACAGAGTTCCTTTGCTCCGTCTCAGCTACAAACGTGGCAGGGGAGGGTCACTTCCCCCGCACTCCTTGGTCTGACTGTCCCAGTCTGGCTCACAGGACGTCTCCAAGCTCTCAGCTCCTCTCTCTCTCTCTAGCTGCTGCTGCATTTTGGAACTCCCTTCAAATGGAAGCCCACCCCTCCTTCCGAGGAGGGTTTAAAGGTTTTGGGGATTTAATTTCAGTCTTACCCCAAAACAGTCTCTCCTAAGCTTTCTTTGCTCTGTTGCCAGCTCTCCCTCTCTGCAGGACATCTCTGTGTCCCTCAGACTGGGACCATGCCATCTTGCTGCTCGCTGGCTATCTTCTTGGCTTTCAGCCACAGCTCTCTATTCAGTGCTGCCTATGCTGCCGTTTCAGCGTCTTCTGTTGCCTACTCACGGTGGAGAAACTCCCCCAGCCTTTGGCCATGGCACCCAGTTCGGCTTTAACAGTACACCGGGTCTCCCATGGTCCTGGCCAGGGGGACGGGGGCCTTGTCCCCCAGCGGGGCTCACTGGCCCCTCAGCTCTAACACGTGGTGTCTCAAGTCATGGCTGCCTCTCCTTCCAGCTACATAATTCCAGGTCTCCTTTTCCAGTCTGTGTAATATGTTAATTTCACAGGGGCAGCCTGATAGGCTCAACACCAAGAACACCATTCCCTGGGGTTAACTACTTTCCAACTCCAGGAGGGAAGGAAGCTTTTTCAAACTAAGACACAGTTTATACTATGAACTGTTTAGTCTAAATGTTTAAGTGAGGAAAGATCATGTAAGTACATCATGTAAGTGAAGGAAGAATTTCTATAATGCTACTTGCAGTAACTTGCATCTGCATCCCAAGTGTCCCCAGAGGTAAGGCCTCTAAATGCTTCTGCATCAGCACTGATTTGAGAGACTCTATAGAATTTTTTTCCCTCCTTTAGAAATACTGATCCTAACCCAAACATTGGTTTTTCCTACCATTTCTGGTGTGTCGAATGTGAACAAAGAGAAATCTTTGTGCAATCACTAGTGACACTGTCCATTTGAAAAACTCCATCCTGAATCCTAGTAGTTCTGTCATAATTAATATTCACCCTCACTACTGAAATTCATATTAAAGTCTCATCCTTTACTAAGTGAGCCTTACACACTATGGCCTTGACAGAACTATACACTTTTACTAGTGTTTTTCACAAAATTATCACATATTCCTCTTGATTCACCAAAATGACAGAAAGGGACCCTTTCTTCTTGCTATAACTGTCTGTTGTGGTTTGATGCCAGCCAGCAACCAAATACTACACAGCCACTCACTCACTCCCCCAACAGTGGGATCAGGAAGAACATCAGAAGGGTAAAAGGTAGAAAACTTGTGGGTTAGATAAGAACAGTTTAACAGGGAAAGAAAAAGCTGCATATACAAGCAAAGGAAAACAAGGAATTAATTCACTGCTTCCCATGGTCAGGTAGGTGTTCAGCAATCCCCAGGAAATCTGGGCTCCTTCATGCATAATGGTGACTTGGGAAGTCAAACACCATCACTTTGAAGGTCCCCCACTTTCTCCTTCTTCACACCACTTTATATGCCCAGCATGATGTCATATTATATGGAATATTCCTTTGGACAGTTTGGGCCA
The DNA here is from genome assembly GCF_003945725.1 of Corapipo altera. NCBI lineage: Eukaryota > Metazoa > Chordata > Aves > Passeriformes > Pipridae > Corapipo > Corapipo altera. The sequence continues at coordinate 1,348,097 of NW_020884955.1, read as the reverse complement.
CCTGTCCCAGCTGTGTCTCCTCCAACTTCCCATGCACCCCCAGTCTCCTCACCACTGTGGCAGTACGAAAATCAGAAAAAACTTTGGCTCTGTGTAAGCCCTGCTCAGCAGTAACTAAAATATCTCTATACTCTAAACACTGTTTTCAGTACAAACCCAAAACATATCACCATTCTAGCCACTGTGAAGAAAATTAACCCCAGTCAAAATCAATACACTGTCAGATGCAACTTCTCTGAGTCACCAGTCTCCTGTATACCTCTTCACTCCAAGTCACAGCAGGACGCCATTCAGTCCTTGTTACCAACAATCTGTTTCACCTTAAATGCTCTTTCTTGCAAATGCTTATAAACAAACATTTATTAATTTGCCTAAATATTTGTATTGAAAATGTTCCCTTTTTTGTTTCAAGTATCTTCTTCAATGGCAATTCTTTCAGCAGCCTACACAGTACAGCCAGGGGCTCAGTGAGGAAGAGACAATGACTATTGCTTAATTCCTGTTCCTGTCACCCCATGTTTCTTCATCATTTGAATATCAGTGGCTTGGATTTGGATGGTTTTTTGCTGGTTTGTTTTTGGGGGTTTTTTTTAATAGCTGTCTGTTTCTTTCCAAATGCAAAAATCTCCACAGGGACTTATAAGAGCTGGGATAGTTTATTACCCATGCTACACGTTTGCTCTACTTTTCTCCTTTTAATTTTTCTCTATTGTTCAAGCACCAAGCACAGAAGACTATTTGGGTACATTATTCAACTATTATAAAGTGTACCACAGGAAGATTATCTGGTCTCTAAAGAGAACGAAAACATGTGCCATGGAAAATGTATAATATTTTTTTGTTCTTCTTACCATCTTTGACTTTGTCTAGCATTCTTTGACCTTCGGTAGCAGAGAAAAAGTTAGATAAAAATAATTTCATTAAGTAATATTATATCACTTATCTTAAGTTACAAAAGGAATGAAGCAATCACAGCCCTCAAGGATGCATTAGAGTGGATTACTGTAATACCTGGAGGGTCAAGATAAACTTTAAATATCTTATCCTTTCCATCTCAGGAGCAAGCCTGAGGCATTATCTCTTACTCAGAAAACTTGACCTAAATTAGTGACAGAAAGAGACAGGTAAAAACTCCAGTAATCATGGGTAATTGGCAGAACAATTCTTCAGCCTTTTGACTGAAGAGATACAAAATAGTATAATCATGGAATTGAAGCTAAATCACTAGAAAATATTTCTCCTTATGTGAGTATCAAGCATTTATATCTAGCATTGTCAAAAACTCAGCTTCTCCTGAACTACTCCTCAGATAATTAAAGGACATAATCTGAATTCTCCAGGCACTTTTTTTGGCCAAAGTACAAATTTCTCCATTTGCAATTGAATCTGAAAGAAATTCCATCTGGGGTACATGCAAAGTCTCATCTTTGCCTAGTGGCATCTCCATTTCTGTTTTCAGACTGTGTACAAGAGAAAAATGCAGCTCCTTTGCTTCAGTAGTAGCATTTTATGCTTTGATGTTTCAGATTTGCTGACTCAGATCTTAGTTTCTCATTTAGAGGATTTTAGGTACCAGATCAGTAATTATTGGGTCAGAACTACCTTGTGAGGAGTGTGTGTGTGTATGGAGTGGGAAGGGATGGGTCATACCCCAGGGAGGTGGGGTGGTGTCGTATCCCTCATGGCAGCCCCTGGAGCCTACATGGGAAAGCCCTGGAGTAGCTGTCAATCACAAACAGCCCGGGAATACTACAACACACCACACATCCTGGAGCCCCTAATCCACCTCAGATTGGCAGGGACAGTGATAACACTGCCCCTCACCCTGCCCTGGAACCCCAGAGTGGCCAGTGGGTCAGAGGCCTCACCTGGAGGGTTTGGCCATTGGGACCAGAGCAGATAAAACCACAAACGTGTGTTTGCTTCATGTTGCAGCCCTGCCATTGACCTTGAAAGCTGGTCTTATATAAAGCTGTCTCTCCTTCTTTCTCCTTCTCTCTTCTTGCTCCCTCTGCTTCTCTTTCTTTACTCCTTTCTTGATGTTAAGGGTGGTTTGGAGCTGGAGGGATTGGATCTTGACTTAAGAGTTGTGGATTTATTGGATGTTGACTTAAGGGTTGTGGATTGTTTGGATTTTGACATAAGGGTTGTGGGTTAATAGTATATGCTGAGTCAGTATTGTGGTGGAACATTTTTGTCTAGCCTGTGTGATGTCCCTTTGAGCTTTGACCAAATTCCCTTATTTACTCTCCTAAATTAATAAAGAAATGTCTTGGGAACAAGTCCGTGGCTTATTCTCTTTACGCTATCTTGAGGTATTAAAGAACCCTACATATACAAAGTAAAACTCCTAGCCAAGCCCGTGAGCCAGCAGCTCCTGGGGCTGGAGTCCTACAGGGAGTTGTGATTTATATGAAAGCCCTTTCTCTGATGGACTCTGGACACCAAAACATTGCCAAACCATTTTGGAAATCTTCTTTTTAATGTTAGAAGGTTCATCATGGTGCACATGCACACCCACGTGCTGGGACACACAGACCTGGAGGCACAGCTGTATATTAAAGGGTTAACCTGTGAAACTGAAAGTCAGACTTTGCCTATATAATGTTACTATTTGAAACTTTTGCAAAAGCTTTTTGTAGCAGTTTGCAGAGAGAAGAGTTCAAGGTCTCCACCACATTCAAATCCTAATCAACTCTTGTTTTTTAAAAGTATCTGAATGTCAGTATCTGGATTAATCACCTATTTTGGACAGACAAGATTTTACTACATATTTGTATATTTAAAAGTGAAGTGGTCAAAGTTTATATGACAATTTTAGAGGGCATGTATCATGATCCTTATAATGAAGAATTTTTACCATGGGATTAAGCATAGAATTTTTAAAACAATTCTGGTTTACATGTGAGTCTTTTGGATAATTCATTTAGTTGTGTCCTAAAGAAAACCCAATAGTGAAAAGGAGTTCAGTAAAGCTGTACTAAGTAGTTTGTAAAATTACTGGTAACTGGTTACATCTTAAACAAAGACACATTATTTAGGTACGTGCAATTCAGAGTCTCCCTTAAAGCTCCAGCATTCCTAGGGATGAAAAGTATTGACTTCTTTTCTTCAAGACAACTCTGTACAATATTTACTGTTTGATTTAAGATGGTAATTGACTACAGCAAAATAAAATTAATAGAAAAACTTTCATGAAATGTTTCTGATAGTGGAACTTTCTTTGCCATAGATAACTGCATTCTCAGGCATTTTAGATTGAAATCTACAGCTCCATTGTCCAAATAATCTCTAATTTTGCTTTCATTGAATAGTGTTTCTAAGAGTGGAAGAAAAAAAAAAAAAAGAAAACAAAAGTGATCTCTCACCAAGATGAGATTCCAGTACCATTGACATCAAGGGCAAAAGTCTCACTGATATCACAGGAATCATGTCCTGTCTGCTGGTGATTTTTCTGTAGTATACAATGAGTTGTTAGAAAATAAATACCCTCTCAGTGCATTAGAGAGGTACTTTAAAAGGCAGAAAACAATTTTGCCTTTGTTTTCTTTCAACTTCTACACTTCATTCTTGTTTCCTTCTTAGGGAAAATACAACCAGTGCTCCTGATGATGCAATGCTTTGTAGATAAGGTGAATATTCAGGCGAATATTCAGCTTGAAGTTCCACAGAACCGGCTCAGCTTCATCTGCTAATTTCAGAAAATCTCTTATTTGTCATTTGGAATAGGCCATTAGAAGACTTAATCCACTTCAGATTTAATTAACTTTCTTCTTATTATTATTATTAGTTGGAATTTTAGTAAGGCTTCCAGAAAGCCATGAGGAACTAGGCATTTTTCAAAGCAAATTTGGAGAGGATTTTTGCCTGAGAGAATCCCTTGCTGCTTCTTGCACAGGAGATGGAATGGCTGAGTTACTGTGTAGCTCTTCATGAGGATGAAATATCTTTACCTTTCAAAAGCAAATTCCTTCCTAATATTTTCCTCACTGTCTACACCCAAACAGAGACCAAAAAATTGAGAAGGTGATATTACATGTCTTTATTACCCTCCTGAGACCTATTCTTGGGTACCACCTGCAGTCACAAGTAATTTTTTTTTAAAAACGTCTCCTTAAAAATCAAAATACTGCACTGAATCCTGGTAAAGTTAAGGAACTCACTCTTTTTAGCTGTTCAGAAGACTGAACCATGGTGACATACCTGCAGAAAGATCTTCAATCCATTCAAAATGCAAAATAAAAATTCCTGTTCAAGTATTAAAGATGAACAATTTTAATTAAAAAAAAAAAAAATCGCTAAATTGTATCGTTGCAGCAATGTGCACCCAGCAAATATTTGTCTTTATGTTTAGCCTTTTCCTCTAGTTAGAAGATTAATTAAGTTATAAGTTGAAGGAAAGAATAAGTGGATTATAACTATTATTTGGTTATATAAAAGCCCATGCAAAATAATCTAATGATCCACTCTGGATTAAAAGAAAAAATAATCCATACATAATGTTAGCATTCATTAGCATGAAAAAAAAAAGCCTAGGTATTGCATATTAATGTACTAGTGATAACATTCACATGGACATGAGTTCCTTCAGAATATAGGGCCAACTTGAACTGCATGACAAAAAAACAAACAAACAAGAAAAACCCTGCATATTTACCACAATCAGGATTGGATTTCCACATGTAGTTCTTCTTTTGTTTCTGCAAAGCTAAATTAAAGTTTAAGGTAAGTTTCTTTTTTAGTAAAATAAGTAAATTCTCAATTTCTGAAAATAGTCAAGTTCTAGTTATCAACCTATGTCACTTCCTGATTTATTGAAATGGTCAACAAAATAAATATATTTTGGTTAATATGTTTAATTTTTATTCCTTTTTTCCCTTTAATATTTTAGGTTATTAAAAATGGTAGCATTAGAAAAATCTTATTTTCTTTTCACAGTTCTTCATGTCTGTTTTTTGTTAGATTACTGTCATTTGCTTAGTTTTGTTTCTTAGTGAGCAATTGTAGGGGTAACTAAAACTCATAGTCAGAAGAGCTGTATTTACATTTCCAAATATTTGGGGAAGCTTTACCTGGAAGGGTAACAGAGCTTCTGTTGTGACTGGGCTTTGAATGTGGGTGGATGTATCACACACCCATATTCTGAGCAAAACCTGCCAATAAGTAGTCAGCTTATATTTGTCAGTCTTAGCACTTTCTTTCTTGTGTGCAGACCTTGTGCAGAGAAGGGCTGCTGAATCACTCTAACATGCTGAGAACAAATCATCAGCATTTATTTTATTCTCTCTGCTCTTCCAATTATCCTTATATCTGTAGCTTTCCTTCAAGACAGACCTTTCTTATGTACCAATAAATAAATGTATCAAGTGGTTATCTCCTGCATTACGACTGGACAGAGACTGATTTTATTCAGGTGAAATTGAATCATGTGAACTGTGTTGAGGTATTTTAGTCCCTTTTGTTCACGGTCCGTGAAGCTACTGGTGATATGAAAAACTGGCACTTGCAGACTGGATGAATACTTTGAGATGCCATTTCTTCAGAAAATGAAACAAAATATGTGAGAGGAAAGCACATAAGATTCCAACAAATGAAAGAAAGGATGAAAAAGCTAAAATAGAAGAAAAAACCTCATGACAAAGGATCATCCTGAAAAAAAAGAAAGAAAAAAAAAACAAAATAAAAATTAGAAAAAAAATCATAACCCAACTATTAGAAAACTATCTGAAATGACTGAGGATTATGAGCAGGAGCAGGCATATATACACCCTCAAGGAGTTCAGCTGTCAAGGGAGTACCCTCAAAAATGTCCACATCATGGGCTAGGCTGTGTCTCATTCATGTTGTGACAGTACCTTCGTGTCCCGCAGGAGCACAGCAGCACAGAGGGTGAAGGAAGGCTGGGGAGTAATCTGCAGAAACTCTCAGGAGAGTAACTGAAATGAAAAGAAAGGTACCACTTAGGAGGTACAACCAAGGGAGGGCTCACCCCACAGCAGAACCCAAGCCTCTGCTGAAGCTTTGCAGCATACTTTATGAACGCACAGGCAAGGCCCTAAGTTAAGGTGCTTGAAATGTTTCTATATATTGGACCAACACAGTGCAACATGTATGGTAAACAACTCTCCACCACAGTGAGGAGGCAGGTGGTCAAATCAGGGCTTCGTGTCACATGTAGGTTGCTGAAAGGTCCAGCACACTCAATGTCTCATCTCTGCTCCCTCCTCACAGTGTCTAGCTTGCCCATGACCAACTCATAGCACAAAAAGTAACTTCAGACCTTTGTGTTTAAGCTCAAGGTTCTCTGTAAACTTTTTTTGTATCATTTTGTTGGTCACAGTGTTGGATTTTGTCCTTGCTGTTTCAGCTCCAATACGTCTTCTGAAAATCTGAAGAGTTTCATCACTGGCACACTTAATCACATTAGCATATGACAATGAGCACACTTATAATTTGTGGAAACCGATAAAGCTCTTTGGGCTCCTCTGCCTGGGATTTGTCCTTGCATGTTTCTGAATCTCCTTCTGAGTACTGAGGGTTTTTATAGCACAGAGCCCAGGGAAGCACCAACTTTGAAGTCTTCTGAGTACCTCAGTCACACTTCAGCTGTAAATAATTGCCTTCCCATCAGTATTTATGTTTGTCTGGAGTTTTAGTCACAGAGGTCATATTTTGCAGTCAACAAGCAAACACTACTTGTCTTACACTAATTGTCTTATCTCTCTGGTAGGCAGAATCCCTCACAGGGCCTCTAGCAGACAGTCAGGTAGGGAACAGGGATGAAGGAATAAAGGGTATAAATAATATGTCTTGGAGAATGCAGTCATTGTAGAAAAGCCATACATTAAAAAGGGTGTTTAATTGCATACAGTGCTTATGTAGGTCCTTTCATCCCATATAAATTTGGACATGTGTACCAAGCATGTGTAGCAAGCTAGAATTCCCCATAATAATACTCAAAACCACCTCGTGGTTTTTCTAAAGACATCTTCAGTTTATTTACCAGAATCTTGAAGATGGTGGACTTATAATAAGCAGAAAGTACGGCTGGTCATTTCATTATATTTCATGGGGTTTTTTGTATTTCTGTCAGGTATTTTTTGCAAACTGCCATCTATTGTATTATGCCTGGGCTTGTAATGCTTGGATGTTCAGATGCTATTAATGTTTTATCAAATCATGGACTTCTCGAGTACCTAGTAAATTACAAATAACTAACATTATTGAGTCACGTGACATGTACTATCTGAATTAGCTTTCAAAACTGAAGAAATAATTAATTTGTACTTCCTTTAAGTTTTTTTACTGCCTTTAGAGTGCTTTACAGATGCAAACCTACAATGAATGCTGTGACATGTACTACTTAGTACCAAGGCCTAGTTTTTTCTGTGCATGTTCAATTCTAAGTTGCTTTCATACCACTTTCAAAGTCAGAATCTGATAAAGAGCACATTTTTATTTCTGCAAAGTTCATTTATTTTGGCAGCCAGAGAATGTAATTTCCTTTAAAAATGGTTGAGAAGTCCCCTCCCCTTTTCCCCTGTCTCCTACACATTCAAAACATTCCAATTTTTTTCCACAATTCCCTCCATAGAAAATATTACATTGGTACTCTTTGGCAGTGGTGTAGTCAAAATACTGATTTAAATAGAGACTGTAAAGTAAAAGCACATGGGAAGTTGGACTTATTGATTTTTTTCTCTTTAAATGAGACATTTTATGAGTCAAATGATTTTATTGAAAGTTCATATTGTCTAGCTTAAGTAGCAGAGGAATTCTTGTCGGTACCAAAACACAAAATTAAATGTAATTTTTTATATTCCTTCCAAGTTGTAAATGTTGTTTTGTGTTTGTTATCAAGGTAAGACTCTTTTCCTCTAATAGGCATTCCGTGCTCTTTTAATCCTAGAATCTTAAGGGGAGTTTCACTTTTGGCTGCTATTAATACTATCTGTTTTCCAGAACCAGATGGGATCACTCCAGAGGGACTTTAAATCCAAACTGCAGGAGCTGCCAAACCTCACAACCTCCAGGACCTGTGTGTCTGTGTGTTTGTTGACAATTTGCATGTAATTTGTTATTTCTTTTACACTTTTACCACATTTTTGGTCCTTAGACAAATAACAATGAACCAGCTGCTCTCAGATGGCTTATAGCTCTATATAAATAACTAAAAAAGGCAGACACTAGTGAAAGAAAAGGATTAAGGTTATTCAGCTCTCTTATATTTTTACCAGTATTTCATCATTTGTCATGATCCTGAAAAAAATGAATGTGCATTTCAAAGTCTTTTAAAGAAACAAGCAAGAAAAACAGACTACGAAAGGGGCAGAACAGTTTGATTTTTAAACTGGTACTAAATCTCTTGTGTCAGGTCAGCTCAGTAGTAAGATCCCTACGGATATTGTGTCACAGTGTCTGATGAGACCTGCATTTTTGTTTGGTTATCTTATTCACTGTGAGCCAGACTCTCTTGCTTCCCATTTTGCATTATGTGGCTTGTCCAGGGGAGATTTTGTAGACTCCAGAGGAGGCACAGTTCATACAGGAGATTTGGGTCCTGCAAAGCATCAGCACATCAGATTACCTGACAACAGTTTTCGTGAAGACAGTATAGCATCATAGCAAAACACAGCTTAGTGCTGAACCACTTCAGAATTTTGGGTAAGGAGGATTTGCTTTTTCAAGCAACTCACAATTAAGCAATTAAATAGTTCATCAATGTTTTCCTGTTGTAAAAATATGTATTCCTGATAAAATAAAATTTTTTGAACACACAATAGGAAATTCAGTTATGAGGTAAAGAAATTACAGGCTAGGACAGAAAATAAGCAACATGCTCGTCGTGAGAGAGAAGATAAGCTCTTTGGTAAATGTGACAGACTCTTACTTGCAAGTCAAGATAGCACTAAGTTTACAAAATCTTCTGGGATTGCCCTCACAGTTTAAACCTCCTGGTTGTTCAGCTGGATGGAGGTGTCATGAAAACTACCAACCATTTCAAACCTTCTGAATTGTGAGCAGAGGAAGAGGACAGGTAAACACACCTCATTTTCATTTAGATACCAGACATATTCATCGCAGGCAACATCTGCCTCCCAGATTGACTTGCTGGTAGGGACACAGCAGATGTGGATTTTGATTTCTGGAGGGGTTCTTTCCCATGTAAGCAGAACACAATTTTCTTTGTATGCATTTATTCTTACGCGTTTTGTGCTTTGTGTGTCCTTTTTTGTGGTGGTGCAACCTACCTGTTTCAGGCAAAAAGGGTCTGATTGAAGAAGCGGGAATTCACATAGCTGTCCCACCACAGCAGAGATCTGCAGAGGCAGATGTGGCAACCGGAACATGCAGAGGGAAGGTGTGCACATTCAGGAAAACCCACTGATCTCTTTAGTTACTCTCCCATGTAGCTTGGGTAGTAAACTTAAAACCAGTGCACAAGTGGCAGATCTAAGGGAATCAAATTGTCACTGGCTGAATTCATGTCGCAGGGTAGTTGAAATGAAAGAAAAAGTATAACCACTTCCTAGAGTATTAGGCAATGAACAATTAGATATACAGTTCAGGTCTCCACCTAATTCTAGTTGATGGCTGCACTGGCCAGCAGAAATGCAGTATTTGTAAGGTATAATTTATTGTGATATACAACCCCTAAATCAGATGTTAATGGTAGATGAACCTTGTGACAGTTTTTATTTTATTTCTTTATCATGCTACTTTTTTCTTGTTGTACAGACAGTGTTTTGATTCAAACAACATTTTTTTACATTTAAAATCCTTAGATAAATGAACTAGGATTAAGTAGAATACAGAGAGTTGTCACCACTCAGTTCCTTGCTCTCTGAAACAGCGCAAACAAGTCTGGTAGATATTACCAGTGTCTTTGCACCTTTTTCATAGACCCTGCATTCAAACAACAACAAACACAAATTGCAACACACATCCAAAATTGAGCTAGGATGAAGAAAGTCCACAAGAGGAGAGTGGTTAGAAAGAGTAGTGAAAATGCAATCACACTTTTTCAAGTTTCAAAACAGAATATGGCTCACAGCTACTCCTCTTCGTGGGAATCTCGATATTGAACATCTAATTATCTTAAAGTGTACATATGGCAGTGTGGTATGCAATGCTCAATTTTCTGATTATCCCAAAACGGTATTGTAAATTAAAAAAAATTAAACTGAATGGTTCGTTTAATAACAAGACTGGTACCCAGATGAGTTCTTTAATGAACTACATTATTTCTGTGTTCAAGTTCAATTTCACAAAGTGTTTTTTAAAATAAGTCTCACAGTGAGACTGATTTGGATTGTACACACATGCATCCAGCAAGTAAAAGAAATCTCAAAAAATTGTGTGAACTAAAAGATGGCAGAACAGGCTTTCCATGCTTATTTGCTTTCATGATCTTTGCTATTCACCGATCTGTCCCCCTATTTTCAATATGTGACCATAAATATAAAAAATAAAGATTTTCTGATGTTTCTTTTTAGTTAAAAAAAAAGAAATTAAAATTCCTGCTAATTCTTTCAGGTTTTGTGAAGTATTCACAGTAGCGTTACTCTGCTGCAGTATTAGCAGCCAGTCAAATGTGAATTTTAGGATTTGCTAAAATATGTCCTATGCATCCATACTTTGGGATTTGTTTCTTCCAGATATAACTGCAGTTCTTTGCAAGTATATTTTCTTTCTTCCTTCTTCTAGGTTTTGTTTATTGTAACCTAGAAATGAGTTGTCTTTGGCAGGAAAGTAACTCCAAAGGTTATTTCTTCTAAGCCTTTTGGAGTTTTTTTTTTCCTTGGTCCTTTGACTAAATATAGGAAAATGAGTAGTTTTTATTTTGAACCAAGGGGGGGGAAATTGCTAAAATTGAATTTCTATCAAGCTAATACAGAATGGTCACCTGTCTCATTAGAATAAAAACCTTGACTTAACTGTGTGGATAGCTGAATTCAAAATAAGATCATGAACTGAAAAATTTAAATAAGAAAACAGATCTCTTCTCTTAAAATAAGGACTACTATCTTCTAGGGAACACAGAAAAAGGGGGACGGTGGGGGAAGGTAGAGAAAGAAAGGGATTTTGTTAATTTCTGGGGGTTTAAAAATATTTTTTTCTTATCTTGACAAAAAGGATTCATCAGTTCTGCACAATTCAGCCATCCTCAAGCTAAGTTTTTTTAATTAAAGAGATTGTTCAAGAAAAAATTGTTTGCTTCTTGATATCTGAGCCAGTCCTGCTTCCCTTGGAGAAGTGTGGGTTTTGCTTTAAGTTTCAAGGAGCTTTGGGTCAGCATCTCAGATTACAAGTTCATTACAGCAGGGATATCTCATGCCTTCTCTTTTCACCAATAATGACTCATGATAGTATTTTCTTTATGAAATAGTTGTCTTACTGAGAAAAAAATCACCCATAGCTCACTGTTTAAACAAAAAAGGTTTCATTGAAAATCATTAAAGGTTTCACTGAAAATCATTCCACATCATTGTTGGGCTGTGTCTGACAAGCACAGCATCAACAATAATGCAGATACAGCTGTCAGGCTAGCTATGGTTTTCTTCAAGTACAATTAAAAAGAAAAACAAAACAAAAAAAAACAAACAAAAAAAAAAAAACCCAGTAAAATAAAGCTACTCACGATAAGCTGGGGCACTTGACCTATCCCATAAGCAAAAGAACACACTTGTGAACTTCAAATACCACCATGCCATGTCCCCAGAGATAATCAGCAAAAATCATTCCAGCCTCTGACAGACCGAGTGGAGCAGCCCAGATTTACATGCTCTTTTCTGGATCTCCCTAAATGATATCATGCAAAACATTGATTGTTTAGTAATATTTTGCTCTGTTTTCCACCTTCATCTCTGCGTGTTCACATCTGGCATTAGTGCCTGCCAGTCATTTTGCCAAGCTGTTTTGCCTACATGGGTCAAATGGTGGTGGAGAGCCCCTTGTGCACGGGCTATTCAACACCTGGTGGAGAAAGGCGACCCCCGTTATTTGAGAGCTGAGCAGTGTGATTAGAGGAAAAAGGAAGGCTTTGGGAGGAATGAATGAAACCAGCAAAATTATGACGAGGTGCTTTTATTTCCACCTCCATATGCTTACTGAAAAAAAAAAATAAAGTTAGATATTTCTGATGGGAACCACAGGCATAAAATACAAGATCGATTTCATTGAAAGTCTGCTGAGAGTTGTGCTGAACAAGAGGCTCATAGATGAAGAGGGGAGGAATCTTTATCACGCAGGCTCAGAGCTCATGCTGGTAGGAGCTCACTGGCTCCAAGGAGGAAAGGAGTGCATGTAATGACCTTTTGAAGCAGGATCTTGCATGATATTTTGCTAACATTTCTCTGTTACAGAAGAAGTCACTTAGTGTGACTATTTACTGCTCAATGTTATGTAAAGGAGAGGCTGTTCCTAAAACAAAACTTTTTCTCTATGGAATTGTAGTTTGACAGTGAAATAAATGGCTTCTTATTAAGTGGTGCTCAGACAGCTTCAGTTTCTGAGGCCTGAACAGAATTTCTGAGGCTAGAAATGCTTTGCAATTTTACCCTCTTTTTCTTTATGCTGTAATCTCAGATGTCAGGTATGGACATGAAGAGATGTATTTTATTCGCACCGATTCTCAGAATAGTGTAATTCACAGAATGCACAGCCTGAGAGGTAGACTCTGAAATGAAAGAAGGCTTCTTGTGTCATGATGAAATAAGATGAGGACATGCTCATGTAATTTCTCTTCTGCACAGATAAGTTTCAGAGCCAATAAGAGACAAAGTTCCAGTTTCACTGATTTTCCCCATAACCCCTCAGCGAGTCATAGAAATGAAAGCAGAACAGTCAGTCCCTGACATTTAGATAGATGGACTAGAGAACCAAAAGCAAGATAACTGGCATTATTTGCCGTACTAGAATATTTTGCAGCAGTGATCTGAAATGTTATATAGCAGCAAATGTGCAGCTGTGTTCAAGTATCTTACTACTAATTATTGTAGCAATTAGGAAAAGCATCATAAATCCTAATTTCCAAAGTAATAAAGACTTATTTGGTTGAGTAGTTGGTTCCAGTTCTCACCCTTTCTCCCACCTTCCTCTGAAAGTTTCAAACTCACTGACAAATTTCAGTCACAATTGATAGAGAGGGGTAGAACTGAGAGAAACTGCAGTGCTGCAAGTTTCTGACAAATGAAGGAAAAGATTCAAGTGAGTTTTTTCAACAGAAGGTTGACATCTGTGCCATATGTTCAGCTATGATACCTAGCTAGAACCTATAAGAGATGGTGCCAGAGGAAATGAGGCCCTGAAAAATCTCTGCTTACTGTAGACATGTTTGTTAATGGTTTGGGTTGTTGCTTTTTCCCCAGTGAAGAGGTATCTTCTTAGTAAAAGTGATAGAAAATTTTTTTTCTTAAATGGTTTTTTTTTCCTGGCTGTGTTGAACCGAATTATTATAGTTACTATCATTGATTCTTCTTGTTTCTTGTTAAAGATTGTCTCCCAAATTCGCTCTTACCCCTTCAAAAGCTGAAAGCTACTAGTATACAAAGTTATTCTTCTCTTGGGCATCTCTTTGTAAGCAATTAACAATTAATTAGGCTCTCACGTGAGAACAGAAGAAAATGTAAACACAACACTCTAATCAGCAGAAGGGAGGGCTTTCAGAAGAAGCGTCAGGGAATTCACTTACTTCATCCATTTGGCTGTATTCAGAACACAGTGTGCAATTTCCAGTTCAAAGGGCCTTTGTTTTATCAGCTAGACCAAGTCAAGTGACATGGCAAGAATTGTAGGGAGAAAATTCGTGCTCCCACCGCTCAACTGCTGTTTAAGCTGAACAGAAACATGGGGGGCAATAAAAAGAGTTTTTTCAAATACATTAATGGCGATAGGCAGTATAGAAATATCATTGGCCCATTACAGGATGAGGATGGTCACCTCACAAACAGAGACAGAGACAAGGCAGAGGTGTTTAATGTTTTCTTTGCCTCTGTCTTCAACATGGATGATGGACTGAGGGGGTCCATCATCACCATGACTGTGGAAATTATCAACTCCAAGTTGCCCCTGAAGGTGTGAAAGATCTGTTGCTCCAACTGCATCCCTACAAATCTATAGGGCTTGATGGGATTAATCCAAGAATCCTCAAAGAGCTGGTTGATGTCATTGCAAAACCTCTCACAATGATTTTTGAGAAGTCTTGGGAATCTGGAGAGATCTCAGCTGACTGGAAGCTGGTAAACATTCCTGATTTTCAAGAAGGGCAAGAAGGAGGACCCAGGAAACTACAGGCCTGTCAGTCTCACTTCAGTGCCTGGTAAAGTTATGGAAAAGATTATTCTGGGAGGTATTGAAAAATGCCTGAAAGACAGCACAGTCATTGGTCACAGCCAGCACAGCTTCATGACAGGAACATCCTGCTTATCCAACTTGATTTCCTTTTATGACAAGGTAACCCACACAGCTGATCAAGGGAAGCCAGGTCATGTCACCTTTTTGGATTTCAGTAAAGCTTTCGACACTGTCTCTCCCAGAATACTTCTGGAGAAACTGTCCAGCCCGCAGCTAGATAAACACATCATGTGGTGGGTCAGCAATTGGCTCATGGGGGGAGCACAGAGGGAATAGTGAATGGGGTGACATCAGATTGGAAACCTGTCACTGGTGGGGTTCCACAGGGCTCCATCTTGGGCCCTGTGCTCTTCAATACCTTCATGAATGACTTGGATACAGGACTGGAAGGGATATTAAGCAAGTTTGCAGACAATACAAAACTGGGAGGAGCTGTTGATTCCCTCGAAAACAGGGAGGTCCTGCAAAGAGACCTCGACAAATTAGAGAGCTGGGCAATACCTACCATATCAAGTTCAACAAGGGGAAGTGAGGGATTCTGCACCAGGGACAGACAGAGTAGGGAATGAGATGCTGGAAAGCAGTGCTAGAAAAGAGACTGGGAGTCCTGGTTGACAGCAAGTTGAATGTGAGTCAGCAGTGCCCTGGCAGCCAGGAGGGCAAACCCTGTCCTGGGGGGCATCAGGCAGAGCATCACCAGCCAGTCGAGGGAGGGGATTGTCCCACTCTACTCTGCACTGGGGTGTCCTCACCTTGAATATTGTGGCAGTTTGGGGCACCTCAATATAAGAAAGATATTAAGCTGTTAGAGAGCATCAAAAGCAGGGCAATGAAGATGGTGAAGAACCTTGAGGAGAAGCTGCGTGAGGAGCAGCTGAGGGCACTTAGTCTGTTCAGCCTGGAGAAGAGGAAGCTGAGGGGAGACCTCATTGCAGTTACAATTTCCTGTGAGGGGAAGAGGAGGGGCAGACAGTGTTCCCTTCTCTGTGGTGACCAGGGACAGGACCTGAGGGAATGGCCTGAAGTTGAGTCAGGGGAGGCTTAGGCTGGATATGAGAAAGAGGTTCCTCACCCAGATTTGGCACTGGTGCCTTGTACACTTCCACTCCCTGGAAGGTTCCCTCAGTTACTTGTCTGCAGTTTGCCAATCAGTCACACAATTCCCCTTAACCATCTGCAAAATCTAGCCACCTCACAGTGCTCATGATAAGTTTTGTCAGCTTCTGACTGTTGTCATCACAGCCAGCAATTTTCTGAGTCATGTCCTGTGGCATCTCATGCTCTGTTCAATTATATTACCCTTGAGTCAGCACCTATTCATTTGCTTGCAACCCTAACAGCATACATAACCCTGAAGATAGATATCTACCAAGGCCTATCAGTACAGATACAAATCTTACCATCATATCAACTAAAACATCCATCACTGATGCCTGCACTTTGGTGATCTCCTCATCTGACAGCACTGTGAATTTGCATGGGGTGCGGCAGAATCTAATCAGCATCAAAGTACTAGCCTTTTATTGCTCAGAAAAATGCAGAATCAGAAAGCCCTCCCGAGGTTTTTCAAAGCTTTTATATTTCCACATACTTTTTTTTCCTGGAAGAAAATTCCTGGCTCTTTCTGTCAAAGAAGGTCTATATGAATCCTCTCCCAGGTTACAGTGCAGGGTTCACAAGCTTCTGTTTTATGTATGCTCTTTACTAGAAATATATAGACCCATGTATGGGGCTATAACATGCAAGAAGCCTAAAAAACTTCTCACTGATTGATTCTATACAACATTAGGTAGCTCAAAGCTCTAGCACAAGGTAGACAAAAGTATTCTCCCATACTTACATTGTCTCAAATAATTTTCTACCCCAAGACTCTTCCATTGTCCTCTTTAATCCTTCATCTCATCCAAATTCAGTGCTAACAGCCCTAAAGAACATCTTAACAAAAGGCATTCAAGATGATTAGGAAGTGCAAGATCCTTTCTTATGCAGGCAATAGTTAAAAAAGTCAGCAGGAAAACTGAGACTAACTAGTTGTAATTGCTGCAACCAGGCATCCTGCCAGTTCCCTAACAGTAGGTTATGTTACGTACTCTATATATAGCAACAAGGAGGAGGAATGGGAAAAGCTTAGATTTATCCTGTGTCAGTTCCTCAGCTGGTATGAATCAACAGAATACCACCAACACATAAGGACCAACCTATCAGCCCTGCTCAGGAGAGGTTGTTTTCTGTCATGTGCAAGTACTCCCAAAAAGCATGGCTCATGGGGAGAAGCTTGTCTGACTTGTATTAAAAAAATGATTGAGGAAAACATTTAACATCTGTTTTGAGAGAGAATTCAATATCATGATGAGACCTAGGCTCTTCTTAAGAGATTTCTTTGGTGAGTGTATGGAGATTGATTGTCAGGAGTCTTTCATCCTGTCAAAGTTGGTGGGGTTTTGCCTTGTCATGGTTTCAGCATGAAGATCTCAGACCCAGAAAGTTTGCAGGAGAAACTAAGATGTAGTTAGCACAAACCCTTTGACACCTGTTACCTCCACAGATGGTTAGCCATTGAAGAAAGCTCATAAGAAGCACTGAGATATCTGAGATCAATGAGTTGGAGAACTACCTTAACTAAAACCTGGAGTTTATTCTTAAGTAGAATAATACAATTTGTGCCTCCCTAAAGGCAAGGACTACTTCGGAAAAGCTGTTACCTGCTCTCCAACATGAGAGAAGAACCCTTAGGATATTTCTCGTAACTTATTTTGTCTCTCACACTCCCCTAGTTCCATTAAAACAGGGATCTTCTAGTTTATTGTACCCTGGATATGCCAAAGAAAGTGAATTTATTGTGTGAGTGGCCTTATTAGTCTTAAATTATACAGCTTATTTCTCAACTAACCAAAGGAACCTCTTTTAGCCTAATTACAGCCAGTAATTCTACTCTCTGCTGTTTGTCTAATTCACTAACATTCCTCTCAGAACCAGAACAGAAACTGTTTCTACTGCAGAGAAATCAACAAATTAATTTAAAAGCGCTGCAGGTTTTAGACCAATCTGAAGTGGGAATACGCTGGCCAATGTCAAAAGAGCTTGAAAGAAAGTTCCTGCATTGTGCTGCAATTGAACAGTTTCAGAAACTGCATAACTAGCTATTACTATTTTGAAAGAACGCTTGCACATGCAGAGTGAGGCGAGATGTTAAATTTGTTTCCAGCTCCTATCAAGTGTTTCAGTGAGAGCCCCTCTACCCTCCGGTTGAGAGTCAGTGCTGTCAGGGCTGTGCCTCTGGGATGTATGCCATGTGGCAAAGTATAAACACACCTATTTTTTAGGCCAACAGTTTCTCACCTTCTAGGAGCAGTAAATTAATCATGAGGATTTAATTGGACTTGACCATATGACTGTGAGGATAGTTCCATTCTTAGCAATAAAGAAATGGCAGACCAATCCATTAGATATATTGCTGGTATTTCAGTCACAATTTAAGTCAATGTTGAGCTCGGTCTCTTCCTCTTCTTATTATCCCAACAGTCATTTGTGTCAGCAGTATCCAAGGATACCTATATTTGCAAGTAATTATGAGCTTCATTATTTTTCTTCATTCACCATCACACAGCAGGAAATTTATATTAAGCATAATCTACACTAAATTCTACCACTCAGAAGCAGAACAGTTGTACATACATTAATAATATGATTATATATATATATATATATATATATATATATATGAATATACTTAGTGGCAGTACACAGTCTCCTAGAGTGTTGTATGAAAGGCAGACATTGGCATAGTTAGTGCCATAGCTTATGGGACTTATATGAGTTTAAGTAAATTTAGTGAACTTAGTGGAAGCATCTTTTGAGCAGGCAGGCTCAGAGAAAGTGCAGCAGGTGAGTCCCAATGAGGTGTCAGCAGAACACATCACAAGTTTATATCAAAAAATTAACACACCTGAGACCCAGATGTTATTTAAGCCTAAGGAAAGAACAGCACACTTCATTGCATAGGAAGAGAGGAGCAAACCACGGTACACTGACTAGCATCAAATTATTTCCCCCTTCAACTGCCTCGTTTCTCTTGGTTGGGGCTGAAAGTGAGATCACAGCTATTTGCTGTTGCCTTGAACTGGAAGGGGCAGAATGTCTGTCTTGACTTGCACCACAAATGAAAAAAACAAGTGAACTGAGGAATAAAGTTACTGTAGGTTAAGAGCGAAAATGACTATCACAAACTTTTTAATTCATGGCACATCTTCTCCCTATCTGTTCAACTACATGCTAGACCTGCTGCCAGGCTCACTGCATTTTTGCTTTCAATCAGTGCATCCAGGGATGCTCCTCTTTAGACCCCTGTATGTTTGTTCTTTAGCTCACACCAAACCCAGGCACCCATGAACAGCTCTCCCAGAGGTGGGACCAGGTGCCTAGGGTCTCCAAGCTCAGCTGTTCCCAACCCCAAATCTCCTTTCCTTTCTGCCTAGTATATCCTCTGTCCCTTGGCAACTCTTTATTCTGACCTTCTGGAACTTCTCCACCGCTGTCTTAGTCCCATTTCACAAACTGTGCAGGGCAGCCTGTGCCATGATTAACAAACACCTCAAGTAAACAAGAGTCAAGACATCTACAGTCCCTAAGGTCTAATTCCTTATTTAGCCCTTGGGTCTTTTCTCTCTGTCCTCATTGCCTGATTCCTGAAGGATGCTCTCCTATGAGTTCTGCAAACCAAAGCAGAGTGTTAACACTTGAGTGTTCTTTGACCCTCCTGCATTAGCAGCTGTTAAACATCAACTGGTGCATGCCACTAGTGTTATCTTCTCAGCAGACTTCTTCAGCCTCCACCAAACACGTAAGTAGTGCCTCCCTACTTTCTTGAGCTTCACATCTCCCTGGAGAGGTCACCCAAGGACATCATCTGCTGCTCAGTCTCATTGTTCAGGAAGGCAAGTCCAGAAGGGGTTTCAAACACAAGAAATTCTCTAGTGAGACAAGGAGTAGGGTACTGTGAATCACAAACATACCTATCTCTCTGAAGGTTTTAGATTTTAGTTTTTAAAGAACATTCTAACTTTGCTGCTTTTCCTAATCTGTTACCTGATTCACTTTTTCTTTATTCAGGCTTGTTCCTCAAGAGTACTTTGGAGTCAAATAGATGTCTTCTGGGTTTTCTGTATGCAACATATTCATTACAAAAACAGCAGAGAGACACTGGAGGCTAATTATTTAGTAGGGAGCAACTCCGTATGGTATGCACTAGAGTATTGGATTCAGATACAGAAATTCTGAGGACTCTTAATCGGTGTGACTAAGTATTTTGCATGACTAAGACTTCTGTCATGCACCTTTTTAAGATTAGGCTGGTGATATTAGCTTAAAGAATTGGAAAGCTGAAGAGAAAGTTTAGAAATAATTAAGTGGCATCATTTATTGGATTTACTCACATCTTACAGCAGAGAATTCTGTAGCAAAATTTAACTTGAAGCATTTGTATCTGATCTGATGAGAAAGAAGAAAAAAGAAGAAAAAAAAAAAGGAAAGTTTTACTGCTTTAACTATGTGCTATCAAACTGCAGTGAGCCAGAGTGCCAGTATTAGATAATTTGACTACAAGATTGCTCTAATAGAAGAGAGGTCTGATTTTTCCAGATATCTGAGAACCAAAAAACTCAGATATTGCTAGATCACCAAAGACAAGTACATCAAATGCTTAAATGAGAAATATATGTTAAACATTCTTAAACTCCCACCACTAAATTAAACACAAATCTCAGCCAAGAAAATAATTAGGCAGCGGTGTAGGAACTGCAGAGCTGATATCCTCTTCCTCTTTTACTTCAACTACAGAATAACCTAAATATTCTCCTTTCTATATATGACTTTCTGTTAGATTTTCTTTTTTCTAAGACCAAAAATGCCATAGGTATATCTCACAACAGTTCTTCAATCCCACTTAGTACTGGAACATTTCTATTAAATTCTCTTGTTTATGCTTTTATATACAGGACACATTTGTATTAGAAAAACAAAGTCACAAGAGATCTAAGAGGCAACAAACTGCTGAACTTTTATTATCTGCCTTTAATTGCACATATGGTTTGTTGATAATGATTTCTCATTTCTTCCTCATTGAAAAAAGTAGGATAGAAAAATATTTTCTGATGGAAAAATATGCTTAAATATTAGGACAAAAAATAAACACCACACAGATGTATCAAAATAAAGTCAACCTTTATGGACAACTGTTTATTTTAAACCAGAATTAATAGCAATCAGCAAGTAATTTTTGGATTCTAGTCAAATAGTGAAATATCTACTAGTCCTTTGAAACATTTCCTAGATATGGTGGTATTTATTTCATGTGACTATTTTTAGAAAGAACCTGTATTACTTTATTTCTAGGGGAGGGAAGGGTGTGTTGACCAGCACACCCAGCTCCTGTTCTGCAGGGCTGATCCCCAACCACTCTTCTCGCAGTTCCTACTTGTGTCCAGAATCACTGCATCACAGGTGCAGAATATGGCACTTGTACTTGTTAAATTTCATACCATTGATTATTGCCCAATACTTCAATCTATCTAGATCTTTCTGCAAGGCCTCTCAACCCTCGCGAGGTCAACAGCACCATCCAGTTTGATATCAACAGCAAGCTTGTTAATGGTACATTCAACTGCCTCATCTAGATTGTTGATAAATATATTGAGCAGAACTGGTCCTAGAATTGAGCTCTGAGGAACACTGCTGTTGGCCAGTCACCAGCCAGATACGTCTGATGAGTTAAATAGGACTTTAGCTCTGTGAACATGTCTTGAGTGTGTCTGATGATTGCAGTGTTCTTTATATGCCTTTCAATAGTACCCAGTATAACTTTCTCCATACCTTTTTCAGGAACTAGGGTTGGACTCACAGGTCTGTAGTTTTTTGAATCTTCCCTCGTGCTTTGTGCAATAATCTTAGTATCCCCTTCCAGGGAGATGTAGAGAGCATTTACGTCTCCCCTGAGCCTCCTTTTCTCCAGGCAAAACAACTCCAGCTCCCTCAGCTACTCATCACAGAAATTAGCCTCCAGATCCTTTACCAGCTTCGTTGCCTTTCCACAGACAGGCTTCAGCACCTCAACATCTCTCTTGAAGTGTGGGGCCCAGACCTGGACACAGTACCTGTGGTGTGGCCTCATCAGTGCCAGGTACAGAGGGTCCCACCATAACATCCACTAGCTCTGTCAGTACTCTGAGATGAAAGCATTACCTCTTTTTTAATGGATCTCTGCCGAATGAACATTTGCATAAGATGAATGAACCAGGTTATTACCAGCTGAGTGTATCGACCAGTGTATAACTATTTGTCTCTGAATTTGTTAAAAGAGTGTAAATGCCTTCCTGTGAAAATCATTACTGGCCATGTAAGTCAACTGCATATGCTACGTAATATTACTAACTTGCCATGTAATTTCAAATAAATTCAAATAAGTAAATGTTGTATGATGTATTAAATCCTTTAAGGTTGAATATCTGAAAGAAAAAGAACAGTACTGAACTCCAGCATACTATAAGCCCCATCCAGCGCTTTCTTTCCTGACTACCATCGCTGAAACATCTGGATAGTATCTCTGATCTTCTCCTCTGCATAATCACTCAAGCATCACAATCTATCCTTTAGCTCAGTGGCTACTACTGAATTATCCATGGAAAAGCATTTGTTTTCAAAGTGCTTAACTGCTTATCTCATAAGGACTAGGACTTTTTTCTTTGTCACAGGAAGTTTTTTTTCTTCTCTCCTTGCATAAATTTATTTCATAGGTCTTGCAGTTTCTAGTTTTTCTTGGTATTAGAACCAAGTTCTAATGTCTGGAATCATCTATATTGTCCTTACCTCAAGAACCAGGATTGTCTCATTTTTTCTGGGTAATTATCAGGTATCAGTATGAGTATGGAAGTAGAAAACCGCGATACCCATCTGTTACCAGCCACCTTCTATATGTGTTTAAGAACCAGTCTTATTTTTGTCCCATTTGACTGAATCCTTTCCTGTTGACCTCTTGGACATGTTGCAAGGCCAAAGGCTACCCTCATAGAAGATACTGAATACGTAGTTAGGAAACCATGGAATTTTGTTAATAGTATAGAAATATGTTCTGTATATATTCATATATGAGCTCTGTAAGTTCCCAATACAGTTCAGTGGACTTAAAAGCTTATATTTTTTCCTTTTCTAGTTTCCAGGTTCTCATAGAGTACAAATAATACATTCTTTTAATTCAGAGAGGAACTCCCTCCCTCCAACCATTTCTCATATTTTTCTCTTATTACTGCTAAAATGGCTCAGGTTTTCTAGAATTTTTATAAGATGTTTTAATTTCATGATAAAATAAAATACCTTTTATAGTTTTGTTCTGGCATTCAAAGAATATAACAATATTACTATTTTTATATCTGTTAATTGGAGTAGGTTAATAGAAATATTACCATTTCTGAGTCTTATTGGAAAAAAGTAAAAAGTAATCTAATGAGAAGAAATTCACAGTAGTGTCTAATCCTGATCTTACTGCAATTTTGGACAAGAAAAGAAGTCACTAAAAATGTTTAAATACAGCTTAATTCTATGGTTGTATCTCTGCAAGGATGTCAAAATACATTATATTAATTAAAGGTTACTTCTACAGAGGAATGGACAAATCAAACAAGCATTTCTAGTGGCAGAAGGTGTCCTGTTCATAGAGGTTTATTATTTTTTTCCCATCTTGCCTTTCTGACTTCACACTCTCCCATGCAGAAGATTCCAATATGTGAAAGCCTTTGATTCTTTGCCTACTGATATGAGTAGTGGATAATTTCCCTTCTCTTCACTGGTGAAAGACTGGAGCCTTTACATGTTGTTAGGATCAAGTAGAATAATTAGCCAACTGAAAGAATCAGAAGACCTTTTTTTTTTTTTTAGGCAAGAGTAAAATGCTTTTTTGCACAGTTGACCTGATTTGTTCTACGCATCCTGCCAGAAGTCTTAAGATACCTTCCCTCTCACTTCTCCAACAAAGCTTAATGTGAAGCTTAGTTGAGAAGGGGGAATGAAAACAATAGGGTGCTGACATTATTTCTAAATACAGAAATGGTAAAACAGCTACCAGAGTATGGTGCACTGACCTATTTCCCGACACAACAAAAAGGGTTGCAAAATGAATAACATCCTGGAAAGTACTTCCAAGATTGATAGACCTGAACTGGTCTCCAAAGCTGTGAGAAAAGCTTGAGGAAGGCAACTGGTTTTATTTTTCTTATAATGATATTGGGAGAGTACAATTAGAATCCTCCCACTAGAGAAAAACTTGCAGTTGCACTGCAGCTCCATGACCATGATGGGCAGAAATGCAGAGATGACTCCTGGCTTGCTTCTCAGGCTGGTTGCTATGAATCACATAAACTCAGTTTCTAGAGAAGGATGGAGGAGGTAAAGATGCCAGCTGGTTGTACAGAATGACATATGCTATTTCTGCTTACACTGTTTGCTCAAGGGGTTTTGGGGTAGGCCATCTGCACAAAAACAAAGGTTGTTCATGGTGAGCATGTGTATCCAGCATATGTGTCACTTCTATAGTGCCTAAAGAACTGGCAGGACCAAGGTGACTGAGCAACTTTGGGAGGGAAATAACAATTGCATGAATTATGAAGAGATTAAAGACCTAGGAAGAATAATTTACCTCACTAAAAACAAATGCAATACCATGGATTTCAGTGTATTAATGGAATGATGACTTAATAGTTTAGAAAACAAGCTTAGGTATTTTTCTAATAAGCAGAAGTGTAGGGGGATAATATGAGTTTAGACGAACTATGGTTTGTATTCTGTAGCAGGTTCATGGTGTGTGGAAGACATTGGGATTAAGAGCCTGAAACTAATGTCATAGCTCCCATTGAGAAAAAAGAAATGTACATTTATCTGACTCAATTTCAAATCCCCATCTTCAAGGAATAGGGTGCTGCCATCCCTCCAAACAGAATGCAGATGCTTGATAAATTAGATGAGGAATAATCTGAGGGCAATTTACATCAGATGGACTTGAAAGCCATTTGATTCCTGTGTATCGTTTACTTGCTTATGTAGATATTGTTTCTCTTCTGGCCTCTTCTGACAGTTTCTTCCTATTTTCCTTTCCCTTGTGTCTGTTCCAGTTATCACTGACTAAGCTTGAACAATAAGCAAGCCTACTCACTCAGCTTTGTCAAAACCCCAGTACCTTCCCTGCATGCCAGCTAACTACCATCTTAGAATCATAGACTTGTGTAACTCTTAAGGTTGGAAAAGACCTCTAAGATCATTGGGTCCAACACTGCTAAGTCTACCAACAAACTATGTCCCTAAGTGCCACATCTACAAGGTTTTTTTAATGCTTCCAGGGATGGCAATTCCAAAAATTCCCAAGGCATCCTGTTCGAATGTCTGACCACCATTTTAGTGAAGAAATTTTTTCCTAACATCCAATCTAAACTTCCCTTGGTGATATTTGAGGCCATTTCCTCTTGTCCTATCACTTGTTGCCTGGGAGAAGAGACCAATCCTCACCTGGCTTCAACCTCCTTTCAGGGAGTTGTAGAGAGTGATAAGGTCTCCTTTCAGTCTCCTTTTCTCCAGCTGAACTAGCACCAGCTCCCTGAGCTACTCCTCATAGGAATTACTCTGTATTTCCTCCATAGCCTTTCTCTGGGCTCATTGCAGCACCTCAACATCCTTCCTGAATCGAGAGGCCCAGAACTGGACACAGAACTCGATGTGCAGCCTCATCAGTGCCACATACAGGGAAAGAATCCCTGTCCTGGTCCTGCTGGCCACACTATTTCTGATACAGGCCAGGTTGCCACTGGCCTTCTCAGCCACCCAGGCACACTGATGGCTTGTGTCCAGCTGCTGTCAACCAGTACCCCCAGGTCCTTTGCCACTGGGCAGCTCTCCAGCCACTCTTGCCCCAGCCTGTAGCACTGCATAGAGTTGTAGCGACCCAAGGGCAGGATAAGGCACTTTGCCTTGTTGAACCTCATACCATCGGCTTTGGTCCATTGATCTAGATCCCTCTGCAGCAAATCCTACCCTCCAGCAAATCAACACTCCCACCCACCTTGTTGTTCTTTGCAAAATGACTGAGGGTGCACTCAATACTCTGTCATTAAACAGAAATGACCCCAAAGAGAAGGGCGTCTTGGTATATGACCATGTGATGCTGTGAGCAGAAATGCAAATTCTCTTTAGTTTAAAATAACCATTTCACAGCACAATTCTGCTCTTCTTTCTCTTTCAGCCTCTGTTTCCTTCCACTGTACTCAAAGCATTTCTTAGTGTGGATATTACCTTGTTTCTTTCCATGACAGCTAATTTCTTCCTTTCTCATCCAGGAGAAGACATCTGAAATGTAGGGGTGAAGATTTTATGCTAAAACTGAGTTTTTTCTGCATCCGCTGAGCTTAGACTGTAGCAATTTTAAATACTAAATAATTGATTCTGGAGGTTACTAAAGGCAGAAGAAAACAGCTTCTCAGATGTAGCATCTTCAAAAGAAATTACATCCACACAGGCCACTACTAATTCTGCTAGCATCACCTCAAACTGATCACTGTATTACTGTTTTACTTCTAACATAGTAAAAAGAAAAAGAAAACAATCACATTCAATGACTCAAAAAAAGAAAAAAGTTTGGGTTTCAAACCCCAGTCACTAAAAGTATGCGTAGGCTCGCTGACTCTATTTTAAAATTGTGACAAATTTTTGAACTGGGAAACAAAAAAACTTTTTCTTTATTTAACCATTTGTCTCATCACTTTATGGATATGAAAAATATTTAATCTGTAAAAATATTTTTATTAAAAATTCTAGAAATTTTAAAATAGTTATATCAAGCCATTTGAAAGTTCTCTTCCAGAATTACAAGAAACATTATTGTGCTGACTGTTACTACAGAAATGTTCAGACAGCTTTTTTTGTGTGTTTTTAACAAAAATCCTAAGTCTAAACAGCAAAACTGATCCATTTCCAAGACTTACCCGAAGTCGATGTGACCTTCAGTTTTGTTTCCTAAAAACTACCATTTTCAGTTCTTTAATTACAAGATTAATTTATTTTAAAAATCAGCTCCTTAGATAATGGGGAACTGTATATGTTTAAAATATACAGTTATTATTGTCACTAATGTAGTTCAGGAGTGGTCTATACTTATACAGGGAAGCTGGGTGTGATCATATTAAATGAATATATTTTCCACTTGATTATTCTTCTGTGTTTGTCATATAAATTGGAAGGAGGAAAATAATTTTCTCTGTTGGAGCATAAAACAAATTAGACATAATGGCACATAAAAAGCAAACCATAATCACCCTCTTGAAAACGAATGCGTTTTACAGGATATGTAGCCATTAAGCCAGTCACAACATTTTAAACCTACTCAGTTCAACACACCTGCAATCTATTCACTTTCCGATGGCAGCATTTTTTGAAGCTGGCAGTGATAATTAAATAAATTGTACAGTGGAAATCCTAAACTCATCTTGCATGGCAATGTGCCAGATTTTTCTTCCTTTGTCTTCAGTATTTCATCAAACATTTTTTGTTCATTCTGTAGTTTTTTTATGGTATTTCCTTTAGAGATTAGGGGTATTTTTATTTTTTGTTCTGAACACAGTATTAACAGATGAGCTTAGAAATAGTCCGTGGATGGGGTGGACATTATATTGTAGCTTAGCATGACCAAAGGGAGCAGGGAGCAAAGCTGAGGGTAACCAATATAAACTGCTATGGTTGAATGCTAAGGAAAACATTGCTTCATACCGTACTTCCAGAAATACTCTTTCTGTTAAATCAATTCATGGAAAAACAGTGGAAAGGTTTTCCCTGACAATTTTTTACAACCTTCCAGCTTCATTGAAACAGTTAAAGGGCAAGAATCTTTTTTCTTTCCTCCATTTACTTCCAACTACTAAAGGGCACGCTTTCACGTCACCTCTAGATGTTTCATGATAGCTTTTAACCACCATAAATGAGTTCTCATTCAGCTGATGACTGGGAGCACAGAAGAGATTTCTGTTACTGATCAGGCAAAGGTCTGTTTCTGGAAAGACCGTAGTCACCTTTATGCCCTGGAGCTCTCAGATTCATTTTCACTTTTAAGCCCCTGCCCAAGTGATTTGCAAAATAAGCAATATTAGTAAATGTGCCTCCAAGAGTGAAATTTGAGCATCACTGGAGTTTTTCCACTTAAAGCCAGAAGAGTCAGATTGCACCGCAAGTGATCAGATAGGATGTTTTAGAATAAAACACTTACATTTTAGAAACTCTGTAGAGTGTAACTGTGTTTATGGCTTTGGTGTCTGAAAATCCTGGGGGGTTTAAGAGCTTTAGGTATGGTAAATGACTTCAGCGGAATCGGTATTTACTTCTGGGGGAATAGTCTCTAGGCACAACACTCCTAGGGACTGAATGAAGAATTCCTCTAACAAAAGGTCCACCTAAAGTCAGAAAGGATGAGGGAGCAACATCTAGATGGAAAGGTGGCTAATCTCTAATAAGGTGTGTATGTTATCATGAAGTTACCCTCGCACAGCAAAAAAAAAAAAAAAAAGGGGGGAAAAAAATAAGAAAAATAAAAAGTCACCCTAAAGCACGGATAACATGATCTATGCACAGCAGAGAAGAGGGATATTGAAATTGAAGTCAAAATCCTTAGTAAAATACTCTAGTGTCAGCACACCGGGAGTAGCACACCAGCAAAGAAGGGCTCCGAAATCCTTCTGATGTTATGGTTAACAGGTATTTTTCATGTTATTTAGTTTAAAGGTGATCACCTCCAGATAAAGAGATGTGACAGAACCTCTGCTGGTGGTGCAGACTGATCAGACTCTCTATATGAGATTCTGGTAATCTCCTTATCCGATAAGAGATACAG
The DNA here is from genome assembly GCF_003945725.1 of Corapipo altera. Classification (NCBI taxonomy): domain Eukaryota; kingdom Metazoa; phylum Chordata; class Aves; order Passeriformes; family Pipridae; genus Corapipo; species Corapipo altera. The sequence goes on along the minus strand of NW_020884955.1, from coordinate 1,319,833 downwards.
AGAAAATCCTTCAAGGCTCAATGAAGAGGAATTTCAGAAATATGAAGGTAAAGCGCTTTCTATCTTTCTCAATCTCAACTGAGGAAAACATTATTTGATAAAGATTTTTTTTCTCTGAAAAAAGGAGATGAAACTGCCCTTTATTTATTTCCTTATAAGTTTACTGTGAAATGTCAGGGTAAAATCAGTCTTTTTCAGGAGGCAAAATTCACAGGTCACCTTGAGGAAAATATTAAAGATGACAATGTAAAACTCACTGACAACTTTGACTCAAGCCTCAGCAATGATTGACTGTGAAATTTTTCCACATCTGATGCTACTGAATTATCAAGGTGTAAGCTGAAGTTCTTTGAGAAAAAGATTTCTCTCAGTAGTGGGTGCTCAGAGAATAAAATTTAAGACAAATAATCTGTAGGTCACATATTACCAACAGCTTTCCAGAGCATTTTCGGTTTGCTAACCATTTTGAGTAGTCTACCATGAACATTTTCATTCTGATCTCTCTTACAAAAAGAGAGAGAAGGGAGACACTTACAACTGGACTAACCAGCAGGGCTGCAGCCAAGTGTTGTGCAACTGTCATTATTTCCCATTGCACGTGGCAGGCAACCATGGTGATGTGTGCCTGAACCCAGCTCACAAAGCCCAAAGGTTGCCTCAGCCAGCTGGACCTTGGTGGGACTCTCCGAGGAGCACCCCAGTGCCACAGGGATGGTCCAAAAATCTGGGCAATCATCTCCCATAGTGTGTCCCTGTGGGACTGTGTAAGGTGCTAGTGTTTTGCACCATTGAAGCCAGTGGAAATTTGATCCCAAATAACAATGCAGTCATGGTTTCAGGCCACAGAATTTAAGTACTGGTGGTAGAAAAATGGCTTGCAAGCACAGCTGTTGCTCATTCTTGAAGATATTCTGTGAGCAATATTCTCTGAGCAATTCCTCAGAAGAAACAAGACTGATAAACCTGGCAGTGATTTTGTCATTGCAAAACAGAGAGTATTTCCATATATTTTCTCATTTAGAATTATTCACCCACTTTTGATAAATCAGCACCCATAATTTTCTACAGTTATTTGGCCACAATTTTTTATTTTGTTCCCTTTCTCTGTTTTGCACCCTGATCAGCCTAAAACTTCTCGAAGGGTTGAATTTGTTTAACTGTTGTAATCAAACCTTGCAGGCAATGTTCAGGCTACCATTTAATCTTCTGCAAAGACAGCTCAGTTATAGCTCAGTCCCCCCACTGCACTTAAATACAGTAGGGACAATGGGATGTTTTGCAATGGGTTTTCTACTTAATTCTTTATTGTATTTTCTGCTCTCTATTGATTCTCTTTTTCAGTCTGACAAAGGAGGTTCTCCAACAGTGACTCCTGCTCCCAAGCTCCAACATACCTCACCTGCACTCTTGAACCATGCACATGAACTTAGATTTCCTAGTGCAGAAGCACTAGGAACAACTGTTTTGCTTTAGAAGTGATGTGTTTGAAGTGGTATTCAGTTGGAGGTATATTAATTTTGAAATCCTCATACAGCTTGAAGTACCAAGTTTTCTTTGTAGCTAAATGTGTTTTCTTTGCTGTCAGCTTAGTTCCTTTAGGATGAGTATTGCAATAGCATAACTTATTTGCATTTCTTGAAAAGAAACTTCAATAAACTTGGGGATAGATGGCCCTAGACTCCCTGCATGATCGGCATAGAGACAGTCACCTCCAGACCACACTTCAAAATCACCTAAAATCTGCCAAAAATTGACTAGTAAAGCATTTTGAGACTGGTCTCCCAAATTAGGTGATGACAATTCCAGGTCAAGAATGCTGAGCAGCAGTGAAACAAAATTTTAAACATTATGCTTGTAAATTGAAAAGAAAGGTTAACAAAAATCTACCCAACTGGCAATGCTAGATAGAAGAAAGCAAGTTCAGTTTTCATAATATACTTGCCTTTAGACAAAGGAAGATAAACACAGCACAGTTTCTACATCATAAGACTACTAAACAAATTATTCCAACTCAGGTCTGATAGTCTAGGATATTCAACTCTGTAAGATTTTGAGTTCTCTTTTATCAAAGCCTATCGTTATTTCTGGCCTGAGCTCCAGCCAAACACCTTGCATTTACAAAATGAAAAAAATGGAGATGGCCAAATGACCACATATCTATTGACGTGAAAGAGGACAATAGTTAGGCTTCACAGTTTATGTCAGCTGCAGAAATATAGGCAACACTTGATCCATTACAAATATCTCAAGGACAAAGCTGATATTTAACAAACATCCCAAAGCAGCATATTATAGTATTTACACTTCGAATAGTCTGCACAACAGTATTTTTCATTCTGTAACTGAAGTACTGAAGTCTGTGTGACTAAATCACAGTCTAACCATCCTATCCACAATCTGTCCAGCCCCATGGATTTCAGTATACCGATACAATTTCTATTTACAGACAAATACCAGAAAAATAACTGAAACATTGTCTCTAAGCCTGCAAGACATCTGAAAACAGTCTATGGTATTAACTCGGTTATCCTCTATATCATATAGGGAAGAAAAGCACAGCTTTGTTCAAGAGGGATGACAATCCCTTCAGAAGTGGTTGTTGCCCAGTCTTGGTTCAGCACCAGGAGCCAGACCACAATGAGCACAGTCAGCCTTTGGAATAATCTCTCCAGGGAAGCAATGGATTTCCCAATATTAGACACTTTCAAGATTTAGCTGCGCAAGGTGTTGGGCCATCTTGTCTAGACCATGCTTTTGCTAAGAAAGTTTGAACCAGGTGGTCCTTGGGGTCCCTTCCAACCTGGTATTTTACTATTCTATGGCCTTGCCCTGCAGAGGAGTCTGTGAGCAAAGGCATGGTCGCCATGAGCCCACACACAGGGCAGGTGTACATGTCTGCATGTGCCTTCACAGAGGGGCACATGAGAAGATATACCACTTCTGAGCAGAGCTCTGGCTTTAGAGGTTGCAGCAGGTCAGAGCAGAACTCCTAGATTCACTGAATGAAAAATTACATTGGTTTGATTGTATAATAAATATATTGTAATAATATATATTTTATAACAAAAATATAATAAAAGGCAGCTTTATTACTGCCATCAGTGGAGTTGTTTTTCACACGGAATTTTGTCACATCTTGCCACAAGAAGCATGTGCTCACAGTTACGACTGCTTTTCCAGCACCTATATTTAAAATTTTGCTCTCCGTCTTTTGCCAATATAGGTAAATATGGGACCTACTAGGGACCCCTCACATAGAAATGCCCGGAGCAAAAATTCCTAGAACATTTATACTGTTCATGAAAGACAACTCAAAAGTTTCCACCCAAGCTGAACTCATTTTACAGGTATCTTGTCCTTTCAACAGTTAGATTGAAAGGAGATGGGTAGGAACATATAACATTAGTTCAGAAGTCCAAGTGCCATTTTTGTGATGTCTCACTTTGGACATGCAGCTGGCTATGCCTGCAGTCTGGTCCTGTCCAGATTAACCTTCAGACAAATTGCTTCAGTATTTCTGATATGACTCTGCTGTTAGAAAAGCACATACAATCACCATAGTGCTGTTGGACAACGTTCACCTAACTCAGAAAACAGCCAGACTGCCATTCTGCACACGTATTGCTAGATTAGATGGAAAGATTCACTAGGGATATGATGCACTGAGATCTGACGTCTATTTTTTTTTTTTTTTTTGCAGCTGGAGCAAGAGCACATAAAACTCCACATTGTAATAGAAAAACAAATAGGGTTACTGTCATTTGAAGGAATAGAGGTTTATTTTATTTGGGTTTTTTTTAAATGACCCATAGAAGAACCTGATTAGCTTCTTCTACAAAGAAATAAACACTTGGAAATGGCTGTATATTCTTTATCTGAACAACATTGTGAGACGGTAAAAAACTGGTGCAATCTCAGGAATAAAATATTTGCTGGGGGGTTGTTTTGTTTTTATTCCATAATCCCGCAAAAAAAAATCATTTTAGTTTAAATTATTTTTCTATATATGTATATATATACCTAGCAACATAAGAATCCAAAGAATAAGATGGTCTGCTTCTAGTATTCAAATATTTACCTTGTTTTCTGAGTCATAGAAACATACATATTTTATTTTGACTGTTGTATTATTTTGACATAACTGTTTCAGAAAGTCCCTTCACAGGAGTCAGTTTACTTCCTTATTATTTTATGGCTTCTATTTCAGGAAGTGAGGCAAAAAAATAAAGAAACAGCATAGCATTAGGTTGGATTTTTGTGAACAGTGCATATTATTTTGAGTAAGTCTAAACCAAAAAACAGCCTACTTTTCTGAATTACGAACCTTTATGTTCTGATTCTTTAGCTGAATTCAGCTTTTGTCTCCCTTGGAGTAAATGGTGACAATCCTTATCTACAAGGGAGAGGAAAAGTAGAGATCTTTATTATTAATCGAACCTTTGCAGCATATAATCTGCTGAAATCACTAATCTGGCTCTGGGACTTTTCTCTACAGCTTCTATCTTCCTGAGTATTTTAACTTTATGGAAACTGACCATTTGAGGAAGGGTGGTTGGATTTTCTCCCCTGCTTGCATTCCATGTCTAATGCCATGGTATATCATAAGAACAAGAGGGTTTAGACACTTTTAGTACTGTCCTTTAACTCTCCAATTCCTTCAAAATCAGCAATATGTTTGCGTTTTTATTCCCTTGGCACCTTCCCTTTAGTTTTTAGACATATACTTCATGGCTGTTTTCTGAATCGCCTGTTCTGATTTCTCACACGATTTCAAAGATGGATAATTATGGGATTTGAGGGTGGGGATTTTGTTGGGTTTTTTCCCTGTGCTGCTACAAATTATATTCAGTTGAGGTAAAAATCAAACACTCCTCTACAGATGTCTAATTAAACTCATTCTAAAACCTACATAATGTGGCAGCTACTGCTCCCACAAGAAAATAAGATACTCCCCATTTGTGCCATCTTATTACAGTTATTGTGTAATAATAGATTCCTTACATACTATAAGCATAAAAGTCTTTGTGCATCAGCTAAATCTTTTTATGTCAATGACATAATGTGAGTATAGCATTGCTCCATCTGTTCAGGACAAAAATGTACATGCACTGAGCATATTCACATTTATTTATGTCTATGTAAAAAACTCTTTCAATTAAGCAGAATATACTCAAAGGAACAACAAAATGCAAAGGTACTGGAACAACATTCAAAATCCAAAGGTAGTATATGCTTCAAATGATATCTGCATTCAGGTTTATAAAGGAGATTTTCAAGTCTGAATTTTCCTTCTACGAACTAAAGAATACCACAACTTCAGGGTTGGGTGCTGATGACAGAATTCAGTCAGCATTTGCTCTGCTGAGATACAGGAAGTCTTGTATTCAAAGGAACTTTTTTTTTTCCACAAGACACTGCAAGACTTTTCAATATACTAAAAAGAAAGATAAAAAATTCTTTAGTGTTTAAGAATAGCATTTGAGATCAATTTAGCTTGCCCATCATCTTCAGAAACGAACCTGAAACCCTAAATACAAACCTGGGAAATTTAGGCATGCTGAAATGTGGAAATGTAAGGATGTTTTTAACCCCAAAACTCAGAGACAGAAGATTAGTCCTTGGGAAAACAGGTAAACAAAGAATGAATGGTAAATAAAGAATGAACAGAACAAAGAAAAAAATCAGGGAGCAGCAACTAATGAGCTTTTCCTGCTATATCAATGAGATGTTTTGAAATAAGTATTGGATGACATGTTGCACCAAAAATGTTGTGCCATGGGGCCTGGACCACGTCAATTTCCAGGGAAAGCCTGTCCCTTTCACTAGTGACACAGTCCCCAGTGTGGAGCTGAGAGCTCTGGAAGAAAACATACCTGTACTCTGCCTGGAATAGTACAAGCACACAGACAGAGACAATTTCTTTTAAATAATATACACATTCTGTGTAACTGTTTTCTCTTTCATGATTGAAGACAGCCTGGTAGGACAGGGGTTTCCCTTTCCTTGGTATGGCATGGCAATTAGGAGGAAAAAAGTCTTCCTTTTTGCTACTATAACCAGTTGTACTTCACCTCCCATGCCTTGAACCAGAAAAAAAACCCTGAGAATTATGCAAGGTTTTCAGGTAATTCTTTGCCTACCATGACAGTAATAGGGAAAAGAATGTAGACTGACCTCTCTTTCTGGATTCTGGGAATTTGGAGAGAATAGAGCAGCCATGATAGCTGGGGGCTGGACCCTGGGATGTACAAGGAGAACCTGAGGGAAATGGGCTAGTTCAGCCTGGAGAAGAAAAGGGGAAGGGGAGATTTAGCTGCTGTTTCCAAACACCTGATGGCATTTACAAAAAAGGTAGAAGTGTGTGAAGGTAAAACAAAATGCAACAGAAACAAGCTGAGACACAGTAAATTCCATTAGATGTAAAGAAAAACATTTTTAGAGTGAGGATGTATAGGGAAGAAGAGGCAGGATATGAGAAAAATAATTTAATAAATATTCTTCTCTGCAGAGGCTGCTCTCTCAAAGCTTCAGCAGAGCATCAAAATGGACTTCTGCTCACTGTTTTCACAAAGTGTTTCTGACTGACTGGTGGTGTTTGTGGTGAGTTCTGGTTCAAACATTTTATTTGTTTAGATATATTTTTTACCACCTCTTACTGTCATTATTTCATAAGTTAAATGAGTGAATTATGTTCTCCTAAAACAGTCTTAAACTGCTTCTGGATTTTCTTAAACCATGTGGCTCTTTTGTTGTGTGTCCTTTTGGGCAGAGCTTCAACAATCTACCATGAAGAAGATTTCACTTTCTATCTGCTCTTAATTGAGCAGTCTAACTGCTTCTTTCCACTAGTTTTGGTGTTCATCAGATCTCTCACTGTGGTATTTCAAATCACTGACATGACAGGAAATGATTATTCACCAAATGGTTTTGGCCATTTATGTGTGTTAGTAAGCTCACATAGAGACTGGCAGGCTCTAACAGGTGAGCTATTAAGTCCACTCCAACCATCTTTCTTGCATACATATTTAAAAAAAAAAAAGACAGACTAGGTGAGTGTTGGCCATGACTACTTGTGGTTTCATAACCTCTGCCTTCACTTGCGCAATTTGCTGTTGGCACTTGTGATTTGTTTTAATACAGACACCTTGATTTGCCTGTTTTCACTGTCCTGCTGACTCTGTTACAAGGCCTTTTGTCATCACTGTTGTTCAACATTGACAAGACTGTCAGGAAACATGAACTGCTTGGAGCGAGATGGAGGCTGACAGCAACAGAGCTTGGCAGTGCTCTGTGTGCCCTGGTAAACAATTGTAACCTCCTGGCTATTATTTCCTGGCTCGGCAAAACCGCCAGTGCAGTATCATGGTGCCAATCTTTTTGCCTCCAGCTGGGCTGTGCACAGATACGCTGCTGGTAATAAAAGAAAAGGAGCAAGATTAAGACCAGTGGCTGAAAATTTTGAGTAGACAGCACATACCTAATTTGACCCTGGTGATGAAAGACTGACAGACTACACTCAGGGATGTAAGTTTTATCCTGAAACCCACCTTTGTACATGCATGTATAGTCATTGTGTTTGGTAGAGAACTGTCTGTGAAATACAACTGTTTACTTTCTTAGGGTGACTTCAAAAATAAAAATTCATAATGCAGTCCTAAAATTTCCTGGTTTGGGGATAAAACCATATCTCGACAAAATAGTTTCTTCCCAAGTAAGGGAATTATAAGAATTAATTTTCCAACAGTAAGATAAAACTATGGGGATTTACATCTACTGTTTCTTAGTACAGAACCATGAGCTGTTCAGATTTCCCAGAGTATGACCAGCTTATTCTACACATTTATATGTATGGGAACATGGCTATTCCAAATTTGCAGTACTTGAGAATAATACCGTGTAGACATCCTAAAGTCAACTTTCTATTAGCAATCCCACCATGGAAAGGTTTCCACAGCTGGGAGGAAATTTCATGGTTAGAACTGAAATGTAGACAAGAGAGAGAGCACGTGTAGCAGAAGCTACTCAAGGTTGCAGTTTCATAGTCATGAATACAGCAATCAACAATCCAAATTTAATCCAGGTCAGTTACAAACACAAGATTGCATTTTTGACAAATTAGCTAGAGGATGCAGTATGGATTTCTGCTGAATGCAGGAGGATGGATGAGAGCTATCTGGCAAAAAGCCTGGGGGAATACAGCAAACTAGTTTTTTGCTGTCTTTGTTGTTTTTCTCCAGGTTCCAGGGCTTTGTGCTTTGTCTTAAATGGGGTAAGGTAGTTGAGGCAAAGAGAAAGAGGGGAAATAAATCTGTATCAGTTCATGCTGTATTGGCCTCTTGTATTGTACATTTCATGTGGTTTTGGCATCTGAAAGATGGATTTGCTGAAAGATCAACCCATGACTTCAGAGCAAAAATATCACCTTGTGAAAAAGGGATTGTGCCTTTTGGATACCAAAGAATGCCCCCCAGGCCACTTCACAGACCATCATGCAGAGGGAACTACAGGATGAGCATCTGTAGAACTGTCTGGCTCTGTACCACCAGAATAGGCATCGTCTATATCACAATTTAATTTTTAAAACATCTTGTGCTGTTGCCACATCCTAAGGCCTGATTCTGCACCCTGTGAGCTAGTGGCAAAGTTTCATCCACTCCAGGTGGAAATAACTCTAATTTCCTTATTTTTTGTAGAATTAATTTCTCTTAATGAGGTGGTTTTAACCATTTCTCACCAATCAACTTTTAAACTTTTTTCTACATCACACTGTAAATGTTGGAAACATGAACAGAAAAGGTGTAACAGGAGCACTAAAATTTGCAGTGTCACAATCCTCTTCCACAAATGCCATTTCCCAAAGATAAAGTGCCTCACGAGGGTATCCCAGTCAAAACCTACACAATTATTAGTAAATATGTGTTAAATAATGAATGTGAAGTTTGCCAGATACCAACAGCCTATTGCAACAAGCATAAATCTGAAGCAATTGCAAAACCTTGTCAATGTTCTAAGAATACGTACAAGAATGGTCAAGGTACAAGCGTAGATAGAAGCACTGTCAGCAAGGCCAGATAACTTGAAACTAAGTGTAGTTTTTTGGTGTGTGTGAAGTTATAGTTTAGAAAAAAAATGTCTTAAATGCAGTCTGATTCAGACAAGTAGGAGCACTCAAGAAAAATGCTTTAAATTTATGTCTCCAATGGTTGTATAGTCTCTAAACCACAAGCTGTGTCCCTTTGTTAAGAGTTTGGGAGTGGAGGAGGTGGGGGGTGTTTGAGGCAGAAAAAGTGGTAGCAGATAACAGAAACTTGGATGTCAATGCAAAAAGAGATGAAGAAAAAAAATTCTCTGAAGCTTAACACATAATATATGTTTTAGAAAATTCTGTTGGGGATAAACCGCAATATCCAGGGTCACTGCAAAAAATATACTGCTGTTTATTTGGATTTTAGCTTTGTACCTTAATTAAGGTCTTGACTGGTAAAAATTTTCTTTTCCTTCTGGAATAGCTTTACATAACTTTAATAGCCTACCACAGCAATTCTGAAGCACAGGCACTGCATGAAAATGTCTCTTGCCCTTGTTAAGGAACTCTTTTCCCAGTTACTTGCCAACCTGCAGACACCATGAATTTGTGTGGAAACCTTGAGCATTCAGCTGAAAACTACATTTCTTCCCCTAGATAGACTTCCCCCAGCTGTGTATATAAGTGTAGGCTGAGATAACTTCAAATTAAAAAAAAATAAGCTGAAGATAGGATTAGGAGTTACTTTCAGAAAGCATCTGATCCTTGCTTTCATTACTTCAGATAAAGTTCAGAAGAGTCATGTATCACTGAAGAGGTCTACCATTAAATGAAGAGACTGGGAAGGGATTTTTAAAGTGGGTGGTGAAACCTAGAGTGCCTACACATTATATTTTCATAATCCCATAAAATATTTAGATCCAGTCATTAACAGAGACAGACAGACTATCAAACTAGAACAGCTCCGTTATAGCTATAAGGATACATGGAATTATCCCGGGATATAAGAATCACAAAACCGCTGTTAACCACTTTTTCCCCTTCTTACAGTTTGTTTTGTTTCATCTAGCACTGCACTTCCAAGGTTCTGTTGAAATTCTAAGCAGAGATATTTAAATACTATCATCATTAAAAAGGAAAAGAAATATGCCTTCACAAAAGAAACAACTGAGTATTTATCTTGAGGTGTTCTGTCAGGCTTCAGTAAGCAGCTAAAACCATTGTTTTGAAGTAAATTTTCCTATTTGAACAAAAGGTTGAAAGACACCCACAATAAAGACCATAATACATTGGCAGTTTATCATTCATAAATGCAGAAAGCTCAACCGGAAAAAGTGGGGAAAAAATTACTTTAGTAAATAGCTGTCTAAATTTAGTTCTCTAAGCATGTGTAGAAGTATCTAATTAGCTGCTGTATTTTCAAAGTTGCTGAGCAACAATCAGGTGCTCTCAACTTCTGTGTAAACCACTTAGATAAGCAATGAAAACTTAATCTTTGTTTCTCTGAAAGTCTTGTTGGTTTTATGTGTGTTTTGAGTTTTTATAGAAACATTTAAAAATATGGCAATAAATACCACTAGCTGGCGTGACTTGCTGTGGTATCTAAAACTTGCTTATTGTTTTTCTAGTGTGCAAGAGTGAGAGAAACAGATTAACAAAGAATAATCAAGCAGCAGGGGGAAACACAGCTGTATCTTGCTTGTGGCTCTTACCTAATTTGCACCTGTTCACTGATTGTTTTTTCAGAGTGTTTCACCTATTAATGCTCTCCAGATGCAGAGGCCAGGTTCCAGGATTATTTTTTTTTTTTAATGTACATAGAACAGAGAAATTCCACCTATTTAGACTTCATTAATACAGACCCACTCAGCTGACTCACTGTTGTAATTGCAAGGAGGTTTGTGATTAAAATATTCCCTTAAAATAGTTTCTTTTTTTCTTTTTCTTGGCCCACGTATTGAGTTTTGAAGGAAAAATCATTTATCTGACTGGTGACTTTTTTGTCTCAATGAGAATAGAATACCCACTCAGTAACTGCTTTCACTGATCTATATCTGTTTAGATAAATTTTCTGGACTCTAAATTCAGCTCTAATGTCTTCTCAATAGTTGACAGTCCCCATTACAAGTTAGCAAGATTTACAAAGCAGAAAACGTTGCAGCATTGCTGTGTAAATTTGCAGCTAAATCTACTGGCAGCAAGAACAGCTCTGGGAAGGACTACATTATGATTTAATATAGAATCTCACAATTCCTGGTTGGTTTGTTTTCTAATTATTATTCATACATACATTATGTGACATTATTTTAAAAGGATACATTTAGTGTCTAATATTTATGAAATTTACACCCTGCTATGCAGAAAGCATTATTCTTCATCGTGTCTGACTACAGGCAAATTCTGAGGGGAATGTGGCATGAAGCACGCACCAGAGAAGGAAAACAATATCACAGCCTCTGGAGTATTAGGACTGGTAGCATTAGAAAGGAAAACTCCATCAGTTAACTGTTACTGTGACTTCCTTTACGAATCATTCAACTTCATTTGTCCTTAGCAATAAAAATTTCATTGTACACTCCCAGAAATCTACACAAGGTAAATACAAGCAGTGTAAGGAAAAAGAGTAATAAAAAATTATAAAGGAGAGGAAAGAAAATATAAGAAGGTTGAGAGTGGAAAGGAAATTCAGCAGAAAACTTCCAAAATTTTATGGTTTTAAATTAACACACTTGCATTTTCTTTCTTTTTCTTCCCCTACCCTTTACCCTTCCCGTTCCCCTTTCCATTTACCCCTTCCTCCTTCCCCCTTTTCTTTTTCTCCTTTCCTTTCCCTTTTTTCCTTTCCCTTTTTTCTTTCATTTTCCTTTGATTTTTCTTTCTTTTTCTTTTCTTTTCTAGAAAGTGCTTTCTGCAGAATAAGTAAAATGTCAACATGCTCTCAGGAAAGTGCATTTCTGAAAAGACTGAACTTAAAAAGGTAGACAGAAATAAGGGAATATGAAGAGAAAGGAATAGAAAGGAGAGACCAGCAGCAAATGAGTGACTTTAGACACTAGAAAGAGAACAAGTCTGATATCGTCTCGTTTTGTCATGAGAGGAATCTGAGACCTTAAATTCAGTTTTGGCATTCCCACAGGTTCGTGAAGTTCTAAACAGGTACTATTTTCTCAGCTTTTCCTTTCTTCTCAGAATTTTTTTGGTGTACTGCTGCCTAAACCAAGGATGGAAAGCGACACTGGTACAGATTTATTCTTTACCCACTTATAGGAAGGCTTCAAGTAATTAAAAAAATATGTCTATTAGAGTTGGTGGTTACTAACAGTCCATAGAGAAGACTACAGGATAAACATCATCCTCTCAAATATTAGGTTTCAGTCTGTGTCATAACTCTTAGTAAAAAGATTTGTGCTTGTAGGTCAGTTTCCCATATTCTCAACTCCTTCTATCTAGATTTGTCAACTGAATTTAAAGACGGCATTTAGGAATAGTCATTTCACAGTAGCATGTTTGTCATGTAGATACTCACAGGACATTTATGTTTTTGCAGAAGAGAAACCTTCAGTTAGACATATTTGGCTTTGCAGGAATAGCTGTGGCTTATCTACATGTCTTATGACATATATGGGGTCCTTGTCCCCATATGCATCAGTAATGGAAATAGCTGTGTAAGCAGTTAGCCAGCAATTAAAAATACAGAAATTCAATGTACTTTTCAATTACTTGATGAATTCTCAAGTCTCAGATATGGGTAAGCTAGAGCTGGTTATTAGCATCCGAATGGATGCTAAGATGCCAAATGACAGACCCATTTTACTTCTGTAATTCTTTTATTCAGCACTGCTCCAATGAGTAGATATTTTATTGATTTATTTATAACTGCATAAATAATTTAACTAATAATCATAAGTCTCCACTTTCTTTTCTAAACCTCAAATACAGTATGTTCCAGGCTAATGCACAATTCTTAGATCTATTCTAGAGAATATAATTACTATTTTTAGTATTATTCCTATTATTTAATCATATTCTAAACATTTCCCAAAAAAAGTGGAGAGTTGCAGTAAAATTATATAGATATACAGGGAAATCTATTTGTACATCATAGACTAAAATTGGTTTCTTGCTGTTTAATTAAAAAAAGGGTAAGGATTACCTGACAGAAAAACTAAAGGCATTTAACATTAATTTTTTTTCCTGCATTATATGAATCAGATTACAAAAATATTACAAAAACATAGAAACAAAAAGGAACAAAAATGTAACATATCATGGGAAGATGGTTAGGGCTAAAAATTAGAGGAGACTAAAAATTATAGGGTAAAATCCAGCTACATCTCCCTGGATGAAACGTGGTTGGCATCCTCCACTCGGTATGTTAGCTAAAGGTATAACATGTGGCTAACAGTGTCTAGGAATCATTATCTGGAGAATTTAAAGAACTGTTAATCTGTGCTTTATACCCAAAACGTAGAGCTGAAAGTAGTCTTTCCTCTCATTTAAAAAAAAAATTTAAAAAAAAAAAATCACAGAATTTAACAGATACCAAACTATGTGATTGTATGAACTACAGTTATACTATTGTCCCAATCTTGTCATCTGTCAAAATACTAGGAAACACTCATCAGCTAAAACGAAGTGAAAACATGTATAAAAATAAATAAATAAGAACTGGGAAAAGAAGCAAGACAAAATTGATAGTACATAGATTACAGACATTTATCCTTTGAATAGAACAGGTCCAAGATACCATCATAGCAGGAAAATGTAAATGTTTGGAACTGAAGAAAAACAAAGAATTTTCAGAACCATTGTGACCCAAACCACTGCAGGCACAGCTGAACACCAAGAGTCATAGAGCAAGAATCAGACAAACTAAGAGACCTCACTGGAAAGCAAATGCTGTGACAGGACAAATCTCCATGCTGAGACCAGGAAAGTAATATCAGGAGAAGACATACATGAGCAAGCACTAAATTCAAGGAGTGACTGATGGAAGAAATAAATGGATCTACAGTGGAAACAGAAATTCAGGCAAACAGTGCTGTGATAGGAAAGCACTTATCATGGGAAGAGTGAAACTCCATGTGGAAATTTCAAAGTAAGAAATGGACAAGTCAAAAGCAGTGAAGGAAAAATTCTTACAAATGTGTGCAGCCAAAAAGCCTCCAACTTTCCCCTGTCAATAAAGCAGATAACAACATTCTTGAGAAGCCTTCAACAAACACCATTCAGCATCAGATTTTGAGAAAATAAGGGACAGTCACTGTAATTAACTCAATGAAAACATGAATCTAGGAAAAAGTCAGAAGTACAGGCTGCAAATGAACTGATGAAAACAGAAAAGCAACAGAAAACTATGCAGCGACAGCAGACCTGGCAAAAAAGCATTTTCTGTACCACTTCGCTCATGCTGAAAAAGCTGTACAGAGAAGAGCAAAGGAATCCCTCCCAAACAATGCCAGCTTTTAATCATGATCAGAATATCCCAACAAGAAATTTGCAACTACTGTAGCAACTCCAAAGGTGGCTGTGTCCTGTAGACATAGAGTTTTTCGAAAAGCAAAACTGCATGGAAAAGAGGAAAAGATATATGCAAAGCTGAGAGAGACGGGCAGAGTATGTAGAGATCACAGGTACGCCAGTTATTCACCCTAAAGACTACAGCAGAACTGTGGAAGACAGCTGACCCCAAAATTGCATTTTACAGTCTTCCTCAAATCTCCTTTTTGAAATATTAAATATCACAAAGCGAAAAAATTACAGGAGTTAAACATTTCAGTTATCGTATGAATCAAATATATTCCATAAACACAACAAACAGAAAACAATTGAAGGAAATTTTAAATTGTAATTTGTACAACATAACAAAAGGATGTGAAGAGAAGCATCTCTCTGACTTCTCTCCGAAAGTCTTTCACTGGACTTAAAATGTCTTTAATTCCATGCTAGATAGTGAACATGCTAAATCAGCTGCAAAAACTTTTCTTAGGCAGGTCAGAAGCTGTGACAGAAAGGGTCAAATGAGACATTGCTCCCAGGTTTCATAAGTCATTTGATTTTGATAGTCTAGTTTACATCCAGTTTGTCATGACAGTCATCCTCAGTCTGCCATCTGAGCTGGGGTTTTGTTAGTAGTTACCTGCTTTATCATCAGAAAAGATCACATAAAATAGCCAAAGGTCGGCTATTGCATGTAGTAAACTTAATGGCAAAACTCTGAACATTCAGCAGTTAAATGACTGACTCTGATGTCTGTCAGGGGCTGTTAATATTAGGATAGGCCTTAGAGACTTGTACAGATTGCAACACAGAGAAAACCACTGTGTGTGCAATCCCACCATATCCAGATACAATATCACTCAGTGCACTTTTACATTTTTGTAAGATAGAAAATATACAAAAAGAATGGTGAATTATTTGGCTGAAAGCTATTGATGACTTCTGAGCAAGAATTAAATCACTGAAAATTTCCCTCCAGTCTCCAAACATTTTATATTGTCCTTTAGTTGTATTCATTATTAAGGGAAAGTGGGGGGGAAAATTATGTAAAATAACCTGTTCACATTTTTCAAGAAAATAGACACCTGCTTCAAGTTTGCAAAACTCATACTGTAGAAAGGCCTTGGAAAGCAAGGTCTTCTCTTCCTTTTCTAAGTATAATAACCACATACATTATTTCCCTCTGAGCTGGGAACTCTCATCTAAACACTCACAATGGGTATTGCAGTGGCTTGGACCAGAAAAAACAGTAAGTGAATCCTTTAGAAGCAAAGTATTAATATGGACAAGCTGTAAGTCAGGAAATGAAGCAAAGAAAGATAGTCACTTGTCCTCAGTCAGCTGAATAATACACAAAGGAACCACATCCAGCTCCTTCAAGCATAAGACTAACAGTGTAGCTTCTAATTCCCCAAGTCTTCTCCTTTCTCTAAGGCATCTGACAGAAAACTTCTGGTCACTGTCAGTTGTTTTTGCTGTTTTCTGTAAGTGTGACATCTGCATTGAAAACTTAATTAAGGCCAACTCAATTCACAGAGATTACATGAATGGCTAGCAGCTGCCAGTTGTTCCCAGCCAGCACCAAAGGTGGATAGATTTTAAACTATGTTAACAATGGTGAGTCCCCATATTATGTTAGTAGTTTCCTTAACTGGCTTTCACCAAAGTGCCATGCTCTGCAATATCACTGCACTTTGCCTGCGTGCATTACTCCTTCATGCAAGCATACCTGGGAGCATCTTTTGCCCAGTATTCAGAAGCGCTATAACACTTTCAAAGTCCATAGATAAGAACATTTGTAATTAAATTATACTTTGTGCACACCATTATCTTTAAATAAGGTGCAGAAAATTGTAGGTGGATTAAAGATTAGGATAATTTTTCCCTCACTCTGTATTCACTTGGTGCGGGAGTTATTCTGGTTAAATTATCCTTTCTGGTGTTTTTAATTTGAGTCTGACAGGGATCTGAGTTTTTGCTTATGTATGTGCATGAATTATGCCTATGATAAGTGTTTCTTTTCCTCACAAAATTGGAAGGCTAAATTAATATTCATTAGAAGGTAATAGGAACAAATAGCACAAAATATTTTAGAATGCTAATTTAATACAGTTCCATATGCACTGCAAGTCTTTGTCACTGATTGGTCCTTTGTTTTCAAGTTCCAGAGGATTTGAAATAGAAAAATAAATTTCCATAAAAGTAGTAATATTCATTTTGTCTATTCCAAGATCTTAATTAGTATGTGCAATCCCATCAACATGGAGCCTATTGAAAAAAATACAGCACATTAGACCTTGATGTAAGCTCGGAAAGGACCTTGTATCAAGATCCTTGTATTAATAATCTATCAAAGCAAAGTGAGCAAATATACCATAATCTCTGACTACTTTTATTATTATTATATTGTGATTAATACCTCATCTTTTCAAAGGCAATTAATTTTTCTGGAACTTTATGTGTTATATAAAGGTTCAGCTTATAGAAAGATGGGGGGAAAGGGTGAAATAGCTTTACTTTACAGTAGTACAGGTGGCCACATACACACTAAATTCATGACCCGTTTTTATTTTCCTAAAAGTCCATTGGCAAGCATCATAATAGAGAGAAAATAAACGTGAGAAGAGCCCAACACTTTTCTTTTAAGAAAAAAAAATTAAAACAGATGCTATTTATAGCCTTTTTTCCCTTTACTATTTTATAAGAAACTGATTATATTTTTTAGTGCAGAGCTGAAACAGGCAGTTGTGCATACTGATCAGAAACAAGAGAGCTTTGACATCAGTGTGATCTCGGTGCATTCTAGGGGAGAAACGAGCTACGAATGCCATCTGCTGGAGAAGGGCTTGCTGGGCTAAGAGGCGATGCCTCACAACAGCTTTGGGCTGGGTACAATATCTGAGACTTTACATATTATAAGAATTTTCCCATCAGCTCTGTTAGCTGAAGCAACAGTCAATGCTCATTTTGAGGGAAGAGGACTGTTCACCTTCTCTTTCATTTCTTTTCTTTAAATCCAGTATTGCTCAATGAAGGTTCAACATCTCTCCTGCTGTGTGATGGGAATGAACTGGGTGAAGCAGAAAAAAAGTGATAAAATGTACTCTTTTGGGCATGATTGGGATAAGAAGACAAAAACAAGTCCTGTTCGTGTCAGTGCCTTTCTGTCAACGAGGCTGGTGAAGGGACTCGAACTAAAGTCCTATGAGGAGAGGCTGGGGTTGTTTAGCCTGGAGAAGAGGAGGCTCAGGGGAGACCTCATCACTCTCTGCAACTCCCTGACAGGAGGCTGTAGCCAGGTGGGGGTTGGTCTCTTCTCCCAGGCAACTATCAGTAAGACAAGAGGGCACGATCTTAAGCAGTGCCTGGGGAGGTTTAGGTGGGATATTAGGAAAAAAATCCTTACAGAGAGTGTAATCAGGCATTGAAATGGGCTGCCCAGGGAAGTTGTGGAGTCACCATCCCTGGAGGTTTTTAAGATGAGAGTGGATGTGGCACTTAGTGCCATGATCTAGTAACCACAGCAGTGTTGGATCAAGGCTTGGACTTGATGATCTCAGAGGTCCCTTCCAACTCAGCTGATTCTACGATTCTATGATACACCTGTAATCAGGTGAGAACCCTGAGAAGAACCAGTCTCTCTGGACTTACTGAATTAGAGCTGGTCCAGGATGTCATGAATTAAGTATTCTGTAAAAGTCTCCTTGAGACTTGTTGCTTTCTTTAGGAGTGGATTGAAGTATCTTATGCTGAAAACTTCCAGGAGTTATGAATTAGTTTGACCTAGTCAACCAGGGTCCTTTTAAATCAGTAGAGAAATCAGGCTTTTACAGAGAAAGATAAATTCCAACATCTATCATAGCATGGGACAAACAGTCCTGTAGGGTATCCATTGAAGACAGCAAGTGTATGCTATGCAAGTTGCTTAACTGATTCCAGCTATCTAGTCAGTACTCTGAAACAAATCACACTCTACCAATCTTTCTCCACAAGAAATCAAAAGGATTTTTGGGAAGCTGATTTTAAGTCACATGGTATGGTTTTACTAGTGTAAAATGTAGTGGACAAATAATTTTGTTAATTTCATCTTCATAAGGACACTTTGCTTTCTCAAAGGATGAGAACAAGGGTCTCAGCTGATAGTGCTCCATTATATAGTTATGGTCACCATCACTAATGTGGGAAGTAGAGGTCCCTGATCACCCTTAACTGCCTTAGTCATAGAACAGTAGTTTTGGACATGGATCAGGTTTACATCTTATCTTTGAACTTGGCAGACCTGGGCCTTAATGCTTCTGACATTTACAATCCAGAGGAGCTTCCTCTTCCCTGCTGCTTTTATGAACTTCCCATCTCCCACCCAAATACCTCAAGCTCTCCCCATTCCAAATCCAGTCTCAGTCTCACAGGTGTTTCCAACTAACTAATATAATATACAGCTGAAAGTCACTAAACATTCCTCTTTACCTTCATATAACTATGGACAAAATGCTAACTAGCCCAAAGCAGCTAAGCTCCGGTGATTTCAGCACCGGTCCAGCGGTTCCTATGCAGGGATTTCAAAGCAGGAATACAAAGGACACTTTAGATCTGAACACAAAATGAGAGATGAGAGGAAGGGCTGATCAGCACATTCAGCCGTTTTCTTAAGAGTAGCCGAGTCTGAATCTCCTCTTGATTTGCTGTAGTGATTGCTTCCCCAGCAGGAGGTCTCAAGAGATAAGATAAAATGAAGCCCCCAGACAGAGGTGAAAGTCAACCTCCCCTGAATTAAAGGTGGGAAAAGAGTGGGTTATAATGGCACTACCAATAACGAAATGAAAAAAAAAAAAAAAAAGCTCCAAAGGATCAAGAAGATAGATGAAAAAATGAAAGAAAAGGTGAGACCAGCTATCCTGGGGATATGAAGCAGTTTATTAATCTTAGCTCTGCTAAGTCAGCACAGTCAACTTGTGCAGCCTACAAATTAGCCTCAGGTTTGGTTTGATGATTGATGCAGCTCTGTTACTCGCCAGTCAACTGTTCAACATCTGCCTCTTATCTCCGATGTAGGGTAGTCCAAGCTTTCTGCTACAGATGCTGTTACGCAACAAGGCTGTCCTAAATGAATCCATCCAAAGATAAAATGAGCTTATCGAAGGCACTAGGGTTTTTTTCAGACATACAGATTCACTGAAAGAACCCAGTTAAGTTCTTTTACATATTTGAGAAAGGTACAAACAGAGAAGCTGCCTAAGGCTGATGGCAGATCAGAGATAGGTCATGCAGAGGTTGAACTATTTCACTGATTGTAAGAAGACACACCAAACTCTGAATTTTATGGAATGTGTATTTTTGTAAGAAAAAGTATGAAGCAAGAGTTACAAATCCAGTTCTTGAAGGCAGAGTTTACTGCCTTCTGGACAACCATTTGGATTAAAGGGCAAGAATGTTATTTGATTCTATTGTGGCCCAAAAAAAAAAGTTTCATATATGATTTAGAAATTACACAGAAATACAAAGAAAATCTTTACACAATTTATACATGATCCTCATTGTAGTAGAAGTAGAGAGTTTTGTGATCTCTCATATAATAACTATCTCCTTTTGTTATAAAAAATTGCATTAAGGATTTAAAAAATTATAGAAGACCACATACACACTACACAAATGATATCATTCATTAAGGGACATTCTTCTTACAGAAGTCCACACTTTTCTTTACAGCTGACTGCAAAACAGACAGATTGTTGAAGGATGATGATAAGTTGACACTTCTCTTAAAAATATTTTTAAATGTAAGCAATTTTTTTCTTCTATTTCACAAAATCTGTTCTTTTGGATACTGAAATAGGAAAAATACTTCCAAAAGTTTACACAACTTTGTGATGAAAGTTTACACAACACATGTGATGAAATTCTTTATGTCTTTTTGCTGTTTGTGTGATCTCATGGTAAGCATCTCTACCAGTCACTGGTTATTAGCTGATCTATAGTTAGAAATGAAGTCACAAAGTCTCTAATTAACTACCATGACTTTTTGAATCAGTATATATGTATACACACACATACTCATATTTCACTGTTTGCACCAGCTGTTTATGTTTTTATTGGCTGTTTAATGATTATGACTCTCAGTTTAGATATTTTCACTCCCTTGCCCATAAAAGATGTGTATAAACTCAAGGTTTAAATTCTTCTTTATCAATACCTTAACTTAGTCTTTTCCCAGTTAAATACTTCTATCAGTGTGCCATGAATTTGTATCAAAGGATTGACACAAAGTCTGGCTGTAAAACTTTGCAATGAGGTGTGGCTGGATTACAGCCTATGAGAAACCAAGATATCTAAAAACTCCAAATAGCAGAGGCTGGAGGAGAATATGTCTGAGTTTACATGTGTGTGGTTGTTTGAAAAACTTTTTTTTTGAGGTAGTAATGGTTTGCCCCACTGATAACACTGGACCAATCAATAGTCCATGCGCACCCTACGGAAATTACATGCCCACAGAAACAGAAGAGAAGGTAGTGAAGATAGTATAGAAGGTGGGTAGCCATGACCTGAGCCATGAGGAGGCAGGGGGCCAGTGAGCCCCTCTGGGGGCCAAGGGCCCCCAGCCGCCAGCCGAGGCTACGGGAGAGCCGGTGTAGTGTCAAAGCTGGACCGGGTCCCGTAATCAAGAGCTGGAAAAGTTTCCTTACTGGCAGCAGCAGCAGAAAACACTGAAAGCGGCAGCGGAGCAGTCCTGAACAGAGACAGCGATGGCTAAAAGCCAAAAGATAGCCAGAAGCAACGAGATAACGTGAAGACGGCTGAAAGACGCAGAGATGTTCCTGCAGGAGGGAGAGACGGCAACAAAACACAAGAAAACTCAACAGAGCTGGTTTGGGGTAAGACTGTATTACTTTCCCAAAAACCCAGAGACTTCCTGAAGAGGAGGGGTGGACTTCCAAACCCTTAGGGAGTCCCGAAATGCAGCAGCAGCTAGAGAGAGGGAGAAAGGAGTTGAAAAAACCCAGTCATCCTGAGAGCTGAGCCAGGATGGAATGTTGGAGGAGGTGGCCATGCCCTCCGCTGCTGCTGCTGTTGCCTGTATCGTGCTACCGACCTGAGACAGAGTAAAAGAGCTTTGGTAAGACTGAACTGAAAGCTGCCTTCAATGTTCTAACCCAAGAGGAATGAAGATCTACAAGGAAATCCCCCAAAGGCTCGGGCTCAGGGTTGAAATTTCCACAAAGTAAGAACAAATATCCTGACTGCCACACTTAAATCTGCTGCTTCAGGAAAGAGGAAGGACACTAATCAGTGCCACAAAAAGTTGAAATGAAGGAACTGTGGCCTGAGAAGTGATAGGAAGACTTTTCTCTTTTCTTCTTGGACTTTCACTGAAGAAAAGGAGAAATTTAATTTAATGTAAATATATATGTGGGTGTAAATAAACCTTTGTAAATATCTTCCCCTTCCCCTAACAATGAATGGTTGTGTTTTGTCTGAAAACTCTCCACATGAGGTAAAAAAGGTATCAAGTCCACACCATCACTAAACCCTCTCACAGGGGCAAACTGTGGGAGGGGGGAGTCTTGAACTCAGAAATTAGATTCTTGGGAGTTTCAAACCACCACAATGTGCTTACCTAAGACTGCTGCTGCTAAAAATGCACCTTTTTTTTTCTGACCAGTGGTGCTTTTTTCCTAACTGCATGCAAGTCATTAACAATATGCAAAAGAAAGAGAAAAGCATGCATTAAAGTCAACATTGTATAAATATTTATTTATAAATTTCAGTGTAAGTAGCATTAAAAGAAGATACTTTGTGTAGCAAGTTAAGGATCATAACACTATAATCCAAAGACCGTCTAGCAGAAGGGAAATTATGGGCAGCCAGCCTATATTAAATACAGCTGTGCTTCTTGCTCAGGTAATTCTCTTGAACCTCTCTTCCTTGTCATTGTATCATTTTTTGTGGTCTTTATCAATCTCTTAAAAATTGTAAGTCTTTAAGACTATATTGAAGTCTTTAAAAGACTATAAATAT
This sequence comes from Corapipo altera, assembly GCF_003945725.1. Taxonomy (NCBI): domain Eukaryota; kingdom Metazoa; phylum Chordata; class Aves; order Passeriformes; family Pipridae; genus Corapipo; species Corapipo altera. Next base: position 1,297,296 of record NW_020884955.1, on the reverse strand, counting down.
TTTTTTAAATATTTGAAATTAATCTTCACTTAAAAAAAAAAAACCACAGTCCTTAAAAGCAGAAAACTAAAACCTAACTGAAGCATTTAGCACAGATACTACAATTTTGTATTTGTGGCATAATTTTAACTCAAAGGTAGCGTAACTGAGACTGTAAGGAGTGTAAGAAAATATGTAAAGACAGAACAGGTAATCTCCTGGCTAACACAAACAAGAAAAAACCAGAGGAAGTCAATAGAGCCACTTCATGTCCCAACAACGGAGTGTCCCTCTCTAGGCACTATTATGAATGTCCATGGGGCAATCATCATTACAGCAGTTGATAAAAGAGTCTCTAGAATAATGTAGCATCTGATGTTGAATGAAATGCTGCTAAATGTTGCCTGAGGAACAAGAAACGACTGGGGGTTTGTTTGTGTGTTACCTTGCATGACAGCTTACGTTCACTCCCAAATGCATCATTAGCTGAAGTTTGCTCATGGCAAAAAGACATCTTCATTTTAAGAGCAGCACAAATTTTTAAAACAATGAGATGAAGGCTTAGTCTTACTTCGCTTGTATATATATATATATCTGAGGTTATACTTGCTACTGACTGCAGAAGACAAGTGGGAGGCACTATAGTGAAGATGGACCTCATCAGAAGATGGTTGCTCTGTGAGACACTTATGATCCCCCAGATACACATTTAGCCTTCAACACTACTTTACAGCCACAGTATCACACTGCCACAGCTAATTCAGAGATGGAACTGCAACTGATGCCAGCTGATTAAGATGTTTATTGATTAATGAGCAAACCACGAGGAAACTGGTAGAGAAGCAAAAGAATACATTATCTTGGCAATCATAACAATTATATAATAATGCAGACTATTACGCTTGACAATAAAGCTATTAATTACAGCTCTTAAGTCTAATGAATCACATACCTGAGCACTACTGAATTACAGTTCTCTAAGTATGGAAGTGCAAATCTATTTCCCTTTACACCAAATTTGGACAGCATGCCTGTAGGGCAGGATGACCCATCAGAATTCTGATGATCTTGGGCATGCAAGTCAGCATCACTGCTGTCAGTTGGCATCCACACTCCTGCCAGTTAAGGATCCATTTTTTTACTATTTTTCCCTCATAATTTTAAAATTTATTCTCTACACTCTCTGAGTTCAGACTCACATTTTTGCCATCCTTCCACCCTTGGTCTTCCTCCAGGCTCCTCCCAATAGCATACTCCTATTTGCCTTTTCCTTATTTCCTCCAGTTTTGCTACACTACCAAAAGTAATACCTTCCCCTAGCCAATGTTAACCACATGAAGGAGATTAATTCACTATGAGTGTATTTGTGCTCAAAGTTCTCCCATCATTGTTCACCTTGTTCAGTTACTGAACAAACACTTCAGCTCTGATTCCCCTGCCTCAGCTCCTACTAAGCACGAGCAGGTTCTCACCATATGCACCAATTTTTTATATATGAGGGCACCAGAGTAACTTGGTTTTCACACTTCTGCCCTGGACACACATCTGCCCTGGTCCTTGGTAGGACCTCAGCTGCTGTGCAGCTGCGTGTCCCATGGGACACAAGTTTGGGCTGGGTTAGCTGCAGCAGCAATAACCCCTCAGCCTTTAAAAGAGACAACAATCTAAGCACACTTTTCAATCACTGCTAGTAAGAATAAAAACTTCCTTTATTTCTTTTTTCAGTTCAAATATGATTGCTAATCAGTGTGGGCACAATAATGCACCTAACTCACATCTTAATTGCCATCTTCTCCAAGCCAAACTCAGGGGCTTTCCAGGAGGTGAAGGTGATCTTGAAAGACTGAAGATATTGGTTTTGCTTTGAAATCTGTTCACATAATAGGATTTTTTTCCTTTCTCGCAAAAGAGGTTACCAAATCAGTCTTTCTTCCACCAGGTATTTCAAGTTTTCCTTGGACCAGTAGCTCATCTATGAACTACTAGTGTTTATAGGCTTCCTTTACTGTAAAAGCAGGATGGTCAGGTTTTTCTTTGTTTGGTTAAGGCTTCCTTTTCTGTTAAACTTACCTTTCTTAAGCATACCGGCTTCTTTTTCAAATAAGATTTCAAAGTGCTCCTAAGTCATCAGCAAATAACAGCATTTTTTTCATGGTCTGATTTGTCCAGATTGAATTTTGTATTTTGAAACTGTCTTAGGCCTAATGACTCTGAACTACCCTTAAAAGGCCATTAAAGTTATTTGATTATTATATAGAAGAGAATTATTATTTATTTATTTATCTATTTATTTATTTTTAATTTAAGAAGAAAACCACCATCTGGACCAGTCCTTCTTTAAACTCAAGAGAACCTCTTGATGGTCAGAGCAAAACAGAATAATTAAAATTATCCCTTTTCTTGTGCTAACTGTTTAGTGCTGGAGCAAAACATTCAGCTTGGAAACATGTATTATGTGTTACACATGCTAATCTACCAGATTCCTTCTTTTCTCATCGGAAATTACCCCCACATGCATAACCTCTGGTAAAATTCTGGCTTGCGTGGTTTTTTAATTTTGCTGTAGAAGTAAGATATCCCACAGGTTTTGTGTTGCGGAAAATTTCTCCCCAAAATCCTGAGTAACGCAGAAGTGCTCTGTCCTGCTCTTCCAGAGAAAAGCCTTTGTGATCGTACTGTGAAGTGCATCATGTGCACACCCCACTGCACCTCTTTGCTCTAGCTGGAGATGTTGCTGATGGCACTGGCTTGTATCTAGGAAAGGAGATGCAGGTTTCCAGATCCCAAATCCAGAAGAATGCTTCACCTGTCTCCCAGATGTTAGGTGGAAACACCCTGGTGCTTTATACTACTGGTTTGTATGGAAAAGATACACAGGCTGCATGGGAGCCTGTACATGCTTTAGTGAATCTTTGGTCTGAATCACTGGAAAACTAGACCTGAAGGTGCATTACAACACAAAGTAAAAATTAGTACAAACTCTGAGTTTCTGGTTCTTGTCTATCATTTGGGATCATGTTAGCATGCCAGATCAGCCAGGGCCTTGAGACTGGTCTAGCTAAACTACCCGTAACAACCTACGCCCCCTAAGGTACAAAAGGATTTTCACTTCAGAGAGATTATGTTAAAATATGATTCAGGAAAATTCCTCTTCCAAGGAAATCCAAAATTATTAAGTCAGACAGTAGAAATACAAAGTGTTCACACACAGCTCTTCTGCCAGCATTGTCCTTGTGAACAGATCCTTTCTTCTTCAGTAGATCTATCGCAGGTTTGAGTCCAGTCACAATGGACTCTTTACTCTGGTGCCTGGGAAGTCTCCTTTCCTGGTTGAGACCTCCAAGGTCTGCTTTTAACCCTCTTCCTGCCCACCATAGCCTGTAACGCCCTAGAAATTCCCCTTGTCTGGACAGGTTCAACTTTTTCCTCTTGGACCCAAGGTCACCTTTCCCTGGCAATGACCTTTTCCAAATCTAGACAATCTCCCTAGAGTAGTAACATGTACAACTGAGCCTGCTCAAGAGGATTGCCATCAGCCTCAATGTTTCTGGACACATAGTCTGTCAGGACTACTGAGACTGTGTTAAACTCTCCTGAACCTCTTGTAAATGGTGTCCACTTGCAGCTCTGCTGCAGTGCATGGTTGTGTCACCAGTGCATGGTTGTGTGCACCAGGAGGTGTATGTAACCTTCTTGGCCTTCACTCTTTCTTTATTACTACGTGCCACATTGCAATAGAGAATGTTCCTCTGCTGTTTGGCAAGCGGCATCTAATTGTGATTGATTATTGATTGATCTAATTCATTGGTTAATTAATTGATCTATTTAATTGATTGACCTAAATTATTTATCTAATTACATTCATAAAATATCAGACCTTAGCACACAACTCAGCAACATAGAACCCACACAAGACAGTGTTCTCCTGCTCTTGCTGCACTGCATGAAGTGCCACCACACTTTCTACTGACCCAGGATGTTGCCAGCAGCCACGACCTTTGCTTTCCCCTCTGCTGCCTGTACATTCCCATCCCCTCCTTGTTTCTCAGTTTGGCCAACAGATGAGTTGCCTTCACAAGATAAACTACTGGAGAAAATAAACTCTTCAAAACCAAAATGAACAGGAAGGACAATAACACTAACATAAACAACTAAGGACTGCAGGAAGCACCACCAAGCCAAACACTGAATTCTCAATTCTCCCTCTTCTGCTGTCTCTTTCCAGTTCTCATCTTTACTGTTTTCCCTTTTACCTTTATTTCCTGGTCTGAAGAAAGAACTTTTTTTTTATTCTTTAAGTTTTGTTTCCTCTTTGGAAACAGACTGGGAAGAACAATCAGTTCCACCATCGAAATAATGATTGTAAAGAAGCAGTATAAAGATTTTGCTAAGGAGTGGAAGTGGCATAGGTGTAAAATTTTTCTAGCCAACATTAGCAATATTTGTGGTGTTCAGGGTCTAGATTCCAGAAAGGAAGGATGATAACAGAGATTATGACTATAAATTCCTTCAACAGTAAGTAATAAGTTTGTTTTGTTTAAAAACAGCAGACCTAATTCGCTTCATAAGAATTACCAAAAGGATTTTGATATTTTATCTCAGTAAGTGAAAGCACTAACATGTCATTTCACAAAACAAGAACTCAGATTGACCAGGCTAATTGGAGACAATGGACTACGTTTTTTTCCAGTGTATGTATGTATATATATATACACATATATAAGCATATGCATACATTTAATATAAGAGTATTTGGTAGGAATTTAATTACTTGGAAAAGAGCTCTTAGGTCTTTATTCAATTGCATACAGTAACTAACTTCAACAGAGACAGAGCAGTCAAGAAGCAGATTTCAGGTGCCACTGTTCAGACAGGACCCCATTTCAGGAACACTACTATATCCAAGTATACACTGCACTCAGTCATTTTCAAAAGGATTTTCTAAAAAACCGTAAGATCCTAAAATAAAAACTGTGGTGAAGCTTAGGTTCAGAGCAAAAAAAAAAGCATAGATAAATTCAGTGAGTTAATTTATGAAGACTTTTACATTAAACCAGCAGTTTCAGTAGTCTGCCCCTCATAAAAATACATGTGTTCCACAAGGATTTCTTTAATCATCCAGAGACTGCACTGTAACTCAGCCTAACCTGCACTAACCTTTTTTTCCCTCGGTAGTTCAGAATCACAGGATCACAAAAGGGCTTCATAAAGAGAAGGTTTGGCCCCTGGAAGAATAATTACATGAAGGAAGCACAAGAAAAAGTCTTCAGAAAGATTCAACTTCTCTTATGCTCTGTGGAGGCATAATCCACTTTGTAACTGTCCCAAGACTTAAGCTTACTCAAAGCCCAGGATTATAAAAAGTAAATATGTAGCTTCTGGCCTAATACAGTTAAGATATGAAAGGCAAAACAAGTACAGAATCAATCGATGAAAAAGGTACTTCGCAAATTTTTACAGAGTTGAGTCATCATCCCTGGAAGTGTAGATGTGGCATGCCTCATTGGTGGACTTGGTAGTGTTATGGTAATGATCTATGGGGGACTACATCTGGTGCAGGTAGCTCAGAGTGTAGATGCACTGCAAGCCTCAGGCTGAGCTCTGGGTTAGAGCCTGAGACAAGAGGCCATGAACTGCTGACCCTTTGCAGAACAAAGGGCAAAAAGACCGGGTGCCAAGCCAAGGGATTGGACACTGAGAGGCACAGCAGGAGCCAAAGACTCCAGAGGAAGAGCAAGACTTGAGCTCATTTGGACTGTGAGGGTATAAAAGCCCAGGGGTTCTTTTGTTGGAGGTCACTCCTCAGAAGCACCAGCTCAGGTTGTTTCTGGGTTACTGCATCATGAATAAATTCCTTTATGGAACAAGGTATCTGAGACTCTGCTGTGGGAAACCTGGGATTGAACAGTAAGAAAACCTGGTCTGACTGTGTGAGTGGGATGTGTGGGGAGTTGATGGGGCACCCATGGTCTCACTGGAGCTACCCATTGTGAAAGGACTCAGTCTCAGCAGTGACAGTCTCCGGTGGTGAGAGCGTGACTGCCAGACTGGTTCTGAATGGTCAGACTGGGAAGTTTTCTTAACACATTAAGCTCAATGATCTTAAAGGTCTTTTCCATCCTAAACAATTCTGTTATTCTATGAATCTAGATACTAAAAAATCTTCCAGATAAGGGGCAGGAGGAGCCTGACTCATGTCTTTTAAGTAAGAGTAAGAATAACCTTCTTGCAAACACTGAAGTGAAACAGAATTTGCTGAGTTTTTCTCAGACTTGCCACCAAAAAAAAATATTCTCTGAAGAGCAAAAAGTTTAGAATTTAAAAGTTTAGAAGTTTTGTTTGATTGTTTGTTTTTGTTTGTTTTAGGTTTTTTCCCAGAGATACAAGAAAACACATAAGTCTGAGTAGAAGAGGGGACACATAGATAACATCAGGTATTCTGTTCACAGGAATAGCTATTTTTTCTTTGACTTTGGAGGAGCTACCTGAGTCCACAGCAGCTATGAATATAGAGCATATTTTCAACTTTCTTATGTTCTTATTTATGCTCTGAGTCTTATTCATTTACTGGTCCCCACTGAGGAAGTAAGGAGTGGATATGAAGGGACAGTATAGCCTCAGGGTACCATGGAGAACTACAGACAGATGGGGACATAACTTCTAAAGTTTTACCCTAACACCTGCTCTGCTTTCCAGCAGAGCTGGAATAATTGGCCAGTCAGGAATTCAAGTGAACTGACATTACAATGAACAAAAAGCCAGCACTGTTCTTCCATCTCCAAAACTGCCTATAAAATGTTATTCTTATTAAAATATTTTCTATACCCATCGTAACACATTGCAACTGACATGAAAAGAAAGTGATCTCAGATAATACAAAGACAAAAATACCACAACAACCAGCTGTAACAGGACCTGTAATAGCACCATTTTGAAGAAGAACAATTGTATAGAATGACATTATGTTTCCTTCTAGTGTTGGCTTTGCTCTTCAGACAATATATACCTTCTGCATGTTAAGTATGAATAGAGGAGCTACTGAGAAAAATAAAGGTAGGTGTTATGAATTGTTAATACCTACTTTTGTTCATCTGCCAGGAAGAAATCTAATCTCTAAAAGTGTGAGAAAAGACCCTGGGAGTTAGTAATGGCTACTCCACACACACTTTTCAGATATATTCCTTTGTTTCTGTATGAAGTCTGTAAAATAATAAGAATATGATTCCTGGCATGCTTATTAGTTTTTTTTAACAACAGTGTAATTTTCAGCAAGAGTCTAAGCTAATTAAAGACAGGTACATTTGGTTACTATTAGGGAGAACAAAGTAAAACAAGTAAAACACAACACCATTAACAGTTACACTGTAGCTATGATGATTGCATTTTAATGGTTGCAACAAAAATTATGATGGAATGACAGCAGAAAAGAATATTCTGAAATTCAACCAAGGCAAATGCAGCGTCCTGCACCTGGGAAGGAATAACCCCAGGCACAAGTATAGGCTGGAGGCTGGTCTGCTGGAAAGCAGCTTTGCAGAGAAGGACTTGGCGGTCCTGGGGGACAACAAGCTGTCCATGAGCCAGCAGTGCGTCCTTGCGGCTAAGAAGGCCAAAGGTTATCCTGGAGGGCCTCAGGAGAAGCACTGCTGGCAGGTCAAGGACGGTGATCCTGCCCCTCTACTCAGCTCTGGTGAAGCAGATCTCGAGTGCTATGATCCAGTTCTGGGATCCTCAGTTCTGGAGCTCCTGTAGAAGGTCCAATGGAGGACAATAAAGCTAATTAGGGGACCAGGGCATCCCTCTTATGAGGAAAGGGTGAGGAAACGGGGCCTGTTCAGCCTTGACAACAGATGACTGAGAAGGGACATCATCAATGCCTGAAAGTGTCTGAAGGCAGGGTGTCAGATGGACGGAGCCAGGCTCTTCCTGGTGGTGCCAAGCAATTGGACAAGAGGTAATGGGCAGAAACCAATGCGCGTAAGTTCCACCTGAATACGAGGAACAACTTCATTACTGTGTGGGTGACTGTACACTGGAACAGCTTGCCCAGAGAGGCTGTGGAGTTTTCCTCCCTGGAGATACTCAAGAACTGTCTGGACACAATCCTGTGCCACGTGCTCTGGGATGACCCTGCTTGAGCAATCCTTTCCAACCTTACTGTTTCTTTGATTCTTCGATTCTGTGACAGTGTTCTCCAATGTCAAAAACACAAACTGCACTGTTTTAGTATTTCTGAAATCCCAGTTTTATAATTGCTCCTCAGTCAGAAAAAATTCCATGTATGGTCTATGAGCTTTAAGGCACACATTGCAAAAAGGTATTTTGAAATAATAAAAAAAAAGTTAAAAAGTAAATGATACTATATAAGTTTGAAGACAAGCATTTGTGTTTCTATGACAGTTAGTGGTCAAAACATGATTGAATTCACAGGTACAGCATAAAAAAGAGAGCTCAGTTTCTGAAAGACCAGATGGTGCACTAGAAATGTGGGCATGCTAGGATACAAAATAAAAAAGCAGCTTACTGGATCTAGTCTAGTGGTTCCATACAGTCTGTTTAGATTTTAGATTTTTAGTTTAGATTTTCTCCTTGTTTTTCTTCTGGGAAAAACACAAAGTTGTGGACAGGATGATATTTGGATACCTAAACTTCCAGATTCCTTTTAATACAGTTGTTCTGGAAATGTTTGATAAATTTTTCTTTAAAAATGCAGATACAAAATGAAGTTTGTTTATACAATGTTTTTCCTAGAAATACAGATTTTGATTAAAATATCTGTGAGGATAAAATTTGTTAGAATAAGTGTGTCATTTTCATGCTACATGAGATGCATCAACACAAACCAAGAGAAGAGAATAGCACCTGAATGTCCTTTGCTAAAGGAGTGCACTCTGATCTCTTAGTCTTTAAATCTCCTTGGTTAAACATCAACTGATCCTCAGAAAAAAAATATCTTTGAAGGTTATGATATTTTTCCAGTGAAAAGTTGGGGAAAAGTCTCTGTGGCATGGGAACATGCAGATCTGCTTGTAAGAAGTTCTTCCCTTCATTGTGAAAGTGTAAAACTACCAAGCATAGACCCAAAAATTAAACTTACCTCTTCTCCATTGCATATATTCTTATCCCAGTGATCTGTGTTTCCTGATTTCCTGTGTGCCCCAATTTCCTGTCATGTCTTCTGCTCTGCCCACTACCCTTCGTTGTCACTTTTCAGAGTAGTAGGGACAGTAAGACCTAGCTTTGTGTCTCCTGAGCTTTCTACAGAAATAAAAAGTCTCACAGCTTTATCATCTGATCTCTTAGTCCCCTGCTGGGCTAGATTCATCATTATGGAAGAGAGTGGAGCAAGAAAACCTGAGCTTTTGCTTTCAGTCTTTGGAAGTCTCAACACAACCCATAAATAATGGATAGATTAATTAATATTGGTGAAAGATTCAGATAGTATGGTGATAAATGTTTGCAGTAAAGCTCACTCATCAGGGTGCATTCAGAGCCATTATTCCAACTCTGGAGAGCAAACTCTGCCCTCAAAGACAGGAAACAACACACTTTTCCACTGAAGTAAGACAAGGACATAAAACCTCATATTTGTCTACTGAATTAAAGTTATTTTTTTTTATCCTTTAAGCTCACCTCAAAAGAAATTAGGTCAAGTATTCAGAATTATTATATTATTCACATATTTTTAATATATCTGGTGCAAAAGTAGTAATCTTGTCACCACCAGAATTATGTGGGTTAAAAAAAAGACAGAATGCAGTGTGTTTCCAGTAGAATATTTTTAGCAATTTCTCGATAGCTGATAATGTACCATTTTAGTCATTAGATAGAATGTTCATCAGATTCATTGTGCTTAAGATCTCAGGATAACATAATTCATTCTGGGGATGCAGAAAATATGTAAAATACAATTGAAAGATTTATTATGAAATTTTCTCAGCTGTTGATTTTACACTGAAATTTCTGAAAAGTCTTGGGAATCTGTGGAGAAGACAGTCACTTTTGTAATATATGCTCAAGATGCAATCAGAAGGCAAAGACTGACCACCTATAGAAGCTACAAATTAGCACATGGACTTACATTTCTGAAGAAAGTACAGTCTTGGCATAATTAATGACCAAGCCACTAATATGTCACAAATTATTATGAGTCTAGATTTAGAACTTTGTGAACTTTGTATTTCTCTGCATTATTCTATGCTTCTTCTAGATCCATTTTTTAAGTATAAAAAATGTCATTAGAGCTGGTATAAGAGAAAATACTGTACAATAATATAAATGTATTTATACATGCTATTAGAGTATTGATATGACTGGTCAGAGAAGTGAAGATTGTGACACAAAGTTATGCTTACAGCATTAAGATGCAACCTAAAACGTCAGCAGACAAGGAAAATTCTGAATAAAATCAGCCTAAATTTATAGAACAAGAGCATACCTTCAGTTTTATCAAAGGTGGCAGAAGTTATAAGAACTCAAAATCAGAGAAGGGTTATTTGAATGCTTTAACCAGACAGATGCTCTTTCCCTTATCAACATGGAAAGAGACTTGCTTTAACAAGTAGAGAACAGGATAATGAATAATCCACAGTTTTTCATGGAAAACCTTGTAGCAATGTATGAAAAGTTAAAGAAATAAGAGTCTAATAACTCTACCTGACTATGTGTGACTGAGTGAAACAGAAGTGCACTATGATACGAGTTACTACAGGAGGATTTATTTTGTATGGGCTTTCTTCACAGACCGTAATTTACTGTTAATACAGCATTTTCTAAGTAGCTTCACAGAGTATAGACAGAGTACAGATTGTAAAATGCTTCTCAAAAAGGTAGTGATTTGGGAATGTGATTGGAAATAGTGATTCCAATCTCACCTTTTTTTTTTCTCTGGGGCAAAACAATACATAATAAAGCATTCTTAAAGAACAACTGCTTTCTAGTTCTATGTAGTGTTATTGATCTCCTTTAAAATAAACCATGAGCTAGTTTGCTGCCAAAAGTTTACCTCTTTTCCTAAAAAGTTAATTTCTAACCACTGAAACACAGTGGGAATGAGAAAAAAATCACAGCTGAGTGCAGGATCAACATGTTGAGAGTCATAGAAATCTGAATATGGGAAACACAGGAGAAGCTCCAAACAAGTGACTATCTGAATTCTTTGCAAGGAAAATGAGGGTTTAAGGTACCTTTCTTCTGGTTCACAGAGACACAAACATACTGAGTGTTTGCATCCTGCTGCAGGATCCCAGCAGATTGGTGAGAGTTATTTTCTCTTCCTCCCATCTGTACAGATATTTGTCAAAATGTGGTTTTATGAGCAGAATCTAATTCTAGACATTCATTTAGGCCTGTGAAGAATTTGTCAGAACACCACGAGGGAACAGCCTGACAAAGACTGGCCCTTGACAGAAAGGTGCATGCAGCACACTTGTAATCCCTGCTCTCTTCAGAGTTCAGCAACAGGGAGAATGAACACAGGTACCTGTCCTTCATGAGTGAGACATATTTTCTAAGGAACAATGATCAAACAGAACCTTCTTGAACATGCAACCATCACATTGTGCAGCTGGAAATGGTAAGTGTTCATCAGAGGCTTTCAACTTCAGGGAAAGAAGACTGAGCTGTCTGCCTTTCAGGGTCTAAGTTTTTTTCTTTTCTATTCTCCTGGTGAAAATTACAGTAGTCCAGGGAACCAGAGGATTCTCTCTTTTTTAACTTAGTTATTCAGCCCTGAGAAAATGCACCGGGTGGGGAGCAGAGGTGAGGAGTGAGAGCAGAGGTGAGGAGTGAGAGCTGCCTGAGAAAGCCATCCCGTGGAAAAGTCACACTGGACAGTCTAAAGTGGATGAACATTCCACATCTGTCATTGTGGCTGGCATTTCACTCTTTGGTTCACATCTTCCATACATAACTGAAGTATATCAGATGGTAAAAAGTAAAATTTTCCCTCAAAACCAACCATTTGTCTTTATGAAAAAAGATCACAGTGAGCAATAGGTGTTAAAAAACCCTTTCTAAGCATTAGCCTTCTGTTTTCTTGTTGTTCATTCTCTGTGCCACACCTCTGGCAAGCCATCAGTGGCTGCATTCATGATTTACACCTTGTCTACATCTCGAGATGTACCAAGGAAATGTGAGGATTTAAACATCATCATCCTCACATCTGTCTTCTGTCAACTGAGTACTCCCCTTGACCTAAACCACTTGGTTCCATCTCTCACAATCACTGAAACTGCTGTGTTTAATGCTTTCCATATGCCTGGGTTGGTTTTATGTTATTACGAGTTTGAGTTTCAACTTCTTGGTTGAGGGAATTCTTTTTGTTTGTTCTTGTTAGTAATCCTATTATTTTGCTTCAGTGTAAGCATGAGAACATGCTTCCTGCCAGCCTCTATGAATGCAGTGGGAAAAATTTGCAACATCTGGGGCTCAAAGGTATAGTTCTTGGCCATGATGTTGCAGACTGCAAGAGAGATGGGAAAAGAAAATGTGTGATGCAGGAGACGTTTCCTTCCTCACCTCTCTTTGCTCACAAGTAACTCTTTCTGTGATAATGTACAGTCCTGCACTCACTAACTGACTCAAGCTCCCAGAGCACTCATGTTTCTGTTAAAGACATGCTTCCTTTCTTACTCATCATTTTTATCCACATTGTGACATAATGAAGCCTTTTTTTGTCTGTGGAAGGGACTCCTTTTTTATTTCAGTGCTCAAGTCTATGGGTCCACTCAAGCATCAGGAGAAGAAGACAGCCCTTCGCATTACGCTGTTCTGCTCCTTGCCTCAAAGGTTTTCAGACTCCAGGAGCAGGCACTGCCTGGTTTTGTCATGTGATGGTCTGACAGGCCAGACTCTCACATCTCAGGAATGCCTCCTGGACTTTGCTGTAAAAAGTGCCCTCAAATGAGGCAACCCTTGCTGTTCATACAGACTGGGGAATGAGATGCTGGAAAGCAGTGACAGGAAAGGGGGTTCTGGTTGATAAGTTGAATCTGAGTCAGCAGTGCCCCGGTAGCCAGGAGGGCCAACCCTGTCCTGGAGGGAATCAGGCAAAGCATCACCAGCCAGTCAAGGGAGGGGATTGTCCTGCTCTGCTCTGACCTGGGGCGGCCTCACCCTGAATATTGTGTGCAGTTTTGGGTGCCACAATATAAGAAAGATATTAAGCTGCTAGAGAGTGTCCAAAGGAGGGCAGTGAAGATGGTGAAGGGCCTTGAGGGGTGACTGAGGTCACTTGCTCTGTTCAGCCTGGAGAAGAGGAGATTGAGAGGAGATATCACAATCTACAAATTCCTCATGAGGGAAAGAGGAGGGGTAGACACGGATCTCTTCTCTGTGGTGACAAGGGACAGAACCAGAGGGAATGGCCTGAAGTTGTGTCAGGAGAGGTTTAAGTTGTATATTATAAAGAAGTTCTTCACTCAGAGGGTGGTTGGGCACTGGAAAAGGCTCCCCAGGGCAGTGGTCTCAGCACAAGCCTAACAGTTCAGGAAGTGTTTGGGTGATATCTCAGGCACATTGTGTGATTCTCGGGGATGGTCCTGTGCAGGGCTAAGAGTTGGACTTGATGATCCTTGTGGTCCCTTCCAATTCAGCATACTCTGTGATTCTGTGAAATAACAGAACAACTTCTGACTTTTCATGCTTCTACCTGATTTCTTCTTAGTCAGGAATACACAGGTTTTGGTCTACCTAGAGACCACTGTCTGGTTTCATAATTTATACAACATTTCAGAGGCCTGAGGGTGGTGTGAATTTAATTAATATCTACAATTATCCACAGCTGATCAAATATAACTACACCAGTTTAATGGAAAAAATCATTACATGAAATTAATTAATTCATTAAAACAAAATAAAACCAAAAACCTGACTAGTGGTATTATAGCCATGGAAATAACAACAATAATAACAACAACAAAAATAACAATAACAATAATAAGGTTCACAATGGAGAGTCATTACTGAAGGATGAGGCCTAGTACAAAGATAGAGATAAAAATAATATATAAGCAATAGGTTTCTGTACCTAGAATATACAAAGATTAAAGGCTTAAGAATTAACTGATGCTATGGATTTCCAGAAGGGCTTGGAAGAATATGCTTCATGAGGTAGAAAGTTAATAGCTTCCGTGTGAAACATTGCCTTCAGTAGTATCCAGGGTCACAAAACAACCAAATACCTGCAGTCGAGCAGTGAGTTCTGGCTCAGATTTACCTCAGACTTAAATTATGGGTTAAAATTTTATCTAAAGATTTCAGGAACATATGCCCCATTTTTGCAAAACCAGCTCCAGGTTTCGGCAGCTTGTACTTCAGTGGCCACACTTACACAAATGGACAGGTACATGCTGCTTGAAGCAGTGCCTTTCCAGACCCTGATCCAAACCCAGATTATGTCCCTTTTCATCTGGGAAACATTTACAAACACTGCTGTTGTTTTGGTTTGGGGATTTTGAATTGGGGTTTTTTTGCACAGCTTATCTCTGCATTTCCTATTACGCAGTTTTGTCACTGAATCTGCTTAAACTTACATTCTTTAATCATGGACACTTATAGAAAGGGCTAGGGGGAGATGGAGAAGAAGTTGGGGCAGGGTGGGGTCCACTGTTTTAATCTGGGTATTTCTTAGGCATCGCATCCGAGCAAGTACAGGGATGATACCTTGATTTCCTGGTGATCAATCACACTTCAGGCAGCGAGCACACAAGTCAGAACTGATAATATCTCTTCATGGCATATTGTTCTCTGCGGCAAAATAGAATTCAGTTTTAAATTCTCCTTTTCATCCATCAGAAGACAAAATCAGGAGCTCAGGAAAGAGCATAGCCCAAGTAATTCTTATATCTGAGCAGACATCAATACTTATAGACCTACTCGGGATTTACAAACACAGCACAGTAGGGCATCACAAAACAGTATTGGCTAAGGATCAAAATGGGTTATAAGATATAACTGGTCAGGAACACCAATTGTCCGGCAATATGGAATAACAGTGATCACTTTGTACAACAAGGCGTACATAAGGCAATTTTGGAAGTAAAGAGAGACAGAAACAAAGTGTCAGGAAATAGCATAGCCTCCTCTTACCGTGTCACATGCACTCACTGGATAGTAATTCTCAGCAGAACTACATGTCTGTGTACATGGATTTTTTGTTGTACTGGCTTTTCATGCCTTCCTCCATCAGATGTCTCTCATCCTGATGAGACTCAGGCAACCTTTACAAAAGACAGCCCAGACAGTAGTGCCCAGCCTAAACATCCAGGCAGGATTAAAAGCACAGACAAGAATGCATAACACCAGCATTCATGCCCCAAACCTACTGCTTCTAGAAAATCTCTGCTGGCACTTCTGTTTATACATTAATGACTATCTATACTCAGTCTAATATCACAATGGTATATAACTAAAACTCACAGAAGTGAGAAAAAGGGTGCACAGCTCATCTCCTCAAGACTTGTTAACCAACCATATATCTCTGGTTAACCAACCAGAGATATATGCAGTGGTGGAACACTGCATTGCCCATACCCATTTCCCTCCTATTCTTTTTGAGCTTTTCAAGCTCATTTTATTCTTGAACATCAGCATAAACTAAGCCCAAACCTACTTCATTGTAGGAGTCCTAGAATTTGGTGCCTTCTTTGAATTCACATTTTGCACATTTTCAGCCTTCCCGTGCTCGGAAGTGTCTTCAGGTAGTGAGGTCTGAAGACTGATATCTAAAACACATAGTGAGATTAGGCTTATTTAAAATATGAGTAACTGTTACATGGATTGTAGTTTTATGTCTAGAAACTCTTTAAGTGTTGTAACACCACTTGATTAATAGAAGGTAGCCTATTATGTTAAAACTAGCCATTGTAGCTGAAGCAACAGCATATTTTATTGGAACAGATGTTCTGCAAATGAGCAGGGAGTAAGGAGAGCAGTCATTGTTTTGATGTTGTTTAAAGGGCAAGAGTGATGCCAATCATAATTACCATCTGCTATAGTACATAAAGTATCCATATGCTCTTTATATGGCCCCAAAATTGATTTGAACTGCCATACTGAGATTTCTCGTTGGAGGACACTAGTTCTACATACCCTTATTAGCTCCTGACTGACAAGAGCCCTGAGAACAGTTAACACAAATGTCTCAAAATCCTGGCTCAAGTAGTCACAGATTAAATTTAGAGTAGGCCAACCTTTGCCATTCTTTCCTGGATCTCCTGCCATGATAGCATTTACCATCTGAAGTCAAAGCATACCAGGCAGCTGTTCAAAAACATAAATCCAATCTACAAATCCCTATTACTGTACTCCACAGGGCTTGCAAAGTTTCTCATGGCTCTAAAAACACCGTGTTAGAGCCCACAGTCTTCTGGACATTGACTCAGAAACCAACTCTGTATTTAACCTTCCATTCCCCACTTTCCAACTGAAACATGTTTGCTCTTTCAGCTGAGTGCATTTCCAGTAATATTTCACATACTAAAAAGAAAGACCTCTCTCATCTCTCCAACATGCAAAAGAAAAACTAATTTTAACCTTGCAAATCCATTGACCTCTTCCCACTTTGTGACTAGATCTTACATGAAGTCCATGAGTTTTCCAATAAAATTTTGTGTCAACTGAGTTAACAAACGTTATCATGAATCCAAAGAAAGAAGTTCAAATTCGTCTACAACAGAAGACTAAAACAGTCTTCCCTCACATTCCAGCTTTAATTTAGGACTTTTTTATTTGCTTGCACAGAAAATAACAAAACATATCAGCTCTCTGGAGATATAGTGATTATCCATTCATTCACATGGTTTTTTCCACAGTAGTCCAAATAAAAGCTGCCTGAAAGAATGGTGCCATACCCAGTATAAGACAATAGTGGTTCAAATGGCATTTGTTGCTAAGCCCAATCACTTAGTGACAGGCTTATTTTACAAAGAAGTTCAGCTTATATTTCCCCTCCTTTCCTTATTTTATCAGACAAGTTTTCACTATTATGTGATTGTCTAGTTTTAGAATCCACTGGTGATTTACCTGGCAGTAAAGCTTATGGAATGAGTTCCAAAGCTAGATTTAAAGCTAGATTTAAACAGGTCATCAGATTTTTACTTTGGGTATCTTCTTGCTGTTCTGTTAATGATAAGGCATGAAAAGGAAAATTTTTGGCATATTATATCCTTTTATTTGCAATTTCTTCTTATGAGGCTCTAAGCAAATTATGTGGCTTAGAGGTTTCTGAGATACTTGTTTGGACTCAGCCATAGTTTAATGGCCTACATATAAGAATTTGGTACTGTGTTCCTGCAATTTTTATGACATCTGAGAAATGCCATTAAAGTTCCCCTGGCACAGACACATCTCTCCACTTTTAAGGGACTGTTACTGAAGTGCCCCAGGGAAAAAAAACAGCTTCTTGGGTTTTTTTCTTTTCCCTTTATCCTTTACAAGGGGTTATTACAACTCCCCTTTCATATTTTAATTTTACTTATTTACCTCTTGGGCAAAAGTATGACTGAAGTATGATGGGGACATTCACTGGGAAAAAACTCCCTTTAAATGAGGGATAAAAGACCATGCCAACATCCTCTACAAATAGCCACAGAGCTACCACATAACCTTCCACATTCTGTTGCAGTAGCAAAATTACACAACTCTTTCAACACAAACATGCAGAAAAATGTGTGTGCTAATAGAGACGGTGAGGGAAGAAATCTTATCAGTATTATGAACACAATTACTCTCCTTCAGGAAAGAGTGAGATAGAAAGCTGATCTCAGGTGACAGGTTGTTAGTCACATTACATATTCTAGAGGACATTCAGCAACAATAGTGATCCGGTAATGAAACTAGAAAAGAACTATTGCAGACAGTGCATATGTTTTTAATTGAAAGAAACAAAATCAAATCCTAAACAGAAAAAGGACAGAAAAGATCAGCTCCTATGATAACTCTTGCAATGTGTAGCTCCTTTGTATGGTCATTATACTTTGAGCACACTCCATTTTGCTTTAGTTTATTTTGGTTTATTGATCTGTGAATAAAAAACTATACATTTATGCGTGAGAGGTTTTACAGAAGCAAAATTCATTTTATTTTATCATAGATACTCATTATTAGGAAATTGTCCGTTGCTAATTTTTATCTGTAATATGATTCACCAAAAGCTTAATTTTCTTTGCTCAGCTGGAATATTACATTCATTGTTCTTAGTAATGAATTCACAGAATTCTATGTAGAGCAAAATTGTGACATGGAAAGTTGTCTATAAGGAGTAAAAGGTAGTAAGAATACATCAATGATTTACATTAATATTCATTATCATTCTGAAAAGCAGCATAAAACCATAAGGAGTTGTAGGGTTCAAATTATTTCACTCTAATTATTTTAATTTACTGTAATTAAGACGCTGAAAAAAAAGTCCAGTGAAAGAAAGCCATAACATCCTTTCAATATCAAGGAATCACAGTCTTGTATTTACACAGTATTATTAACCACACCCCTGAGTGAGCAGGACAAAGACACGCTTAAGAAAATTATTTATGTATTTGTGTAGGTGTTTATAGAGGAAGAATTTTTAAAATATGGTTGTGTCTGTACATTTTGTCCTTCTTTTAAGGTCATCACTGGCGTTAAAATCAATAGGGCAAAAACCTGAATGAGGTCTCAAGGGCCCTATCTACATATAGAGTCACCATCAAGGGCTGTACAGCAAACCAGGTTGGTTCACTATTATTTTCAACTGTGCAACTGGGAGACTGTCCTGGCCTCTGGTTCAGACTCTTAAGATCCATGAATAACTCTGAAAATTCATCAACCAGCCACTTCTGGTGTTTATCCATTCTTTTTCTCCTTCAGGCTTCAGTTTTCTATAGGAAATTACATCTGTGTACGGCGTTGAGCCATGCACACATGGTAGCTCAGTATGAGCACAGCCCTCATGTTTACTTGGTAACTAAACAGTGCTAACAGGCTCACAAACCTATTGCTGATGCATAGTCAAAGCTTTAGCTGTTAGATGGAAAGAGAGGAAGGAAAAATCACTTTTTCCTTTTTTTAACTCACAAAGGATGGTGAAATACCTGGCTCTGATAGAACCATTTCACATTGACTGACACTATCATTGCAGCTGTGAGATGGGTGTTTGAACCTCTTGCCTCATATCAACAGCCCAGGAAATACAGGGGAGCTTGGAAAGGTCAGGAATTATCGGTTTCTTGTTTTGAGAGAGTAAGGTGCCCATGAGGGATGCACAGGGGGGGACAGGAAGGGAAGGTGTCAGGATAACACATTCATTATTCAGATCTGGATGCTTCAAAGCATCTGCCTGAATTCTTCTGTCAAAAACAGCTCATGTATTTCTGAATACCCTTCTATCAAGTCCCTTCTGCTACTGAACAAAATACTTGGAAATTTGCCCCTGCTCTTGGCTTAAATTATTTCTAGCCCATTTGTCTCAGATGTTACATAACAGGTATTATGAATTTCTATATGCTTCCAAACCACTATACAATCTTCCATTGAAAACCACTAAGTGCAAAATATCTTTCAATATAATAAAAAAAAACTAACATGTGAAATAGGCCTGAAAAAACCCTCTTCATATATAAAATGGGATAAGGAAAAGAGAATGTCATTTTCTTGACAGGTCATGATTCCTTTTTTATGTGTAATCACTGGTTTAGACAGAGAGTTTCCTTTTTATGAATGTCAAAGTATGACAGGACAAGAGGAAAAGAACTAAAAGAACAGGTCAGAAAGAGACAACAATCCAGTGTCTTAGCAGCTGACTGGCAGGAAAAAATCCACTGAGTTAAGAAAGTTTCTCAGCACTTAGAAATGCTTCTGAAAATATCAAGTCTGGCATGTTCCAAGGTTTAGACTATGATAAATTTTCCATTCTGTGACGAGGAATATTTTGGTTCTTTAAATATTCACTGTAATCACTATATGTATCTGTATGTATAGCTGCATATATAGACATGTAAGTACATTTTTTATACTATATTTGTAGCACTGTGAAGTTGTTTATATATTGGTAAGAAAGAAATCCAGCTTTAGCTGGTTGGGTACTGAAATCAACTGCTTCTGTAGGATTCAGTGCGTGTCCACCAAAAGTAAAGACGTCAAGCTGTAAGTAGTATCAGGACATTCATTCATGTGCCTTGGACAGGTGTATGAATCTCTCCAAATCAAAACTTTCCATCTGCACAGATATTTTTCTATCCATTTAGTTGTGTTTCCTGTTTACAGCATAAGAACAGCCTGCTTTAAGCACAGTGGGTATCCTTATTTCAACGTGATCACAGAGCAACAACACTAATGAAGAAAAATAACAATACAGGCTCGCTGTGTTTTACAGATGTTTCCAACCTGCAAAGAATGTGTATGCTCCCAGGAGGCTAGCCTGCTTCATGATGACAGCATGCAGCAAGATGCCAACATACATGCCAGGAAGGGGCATCCACAGAGTTGTAGAAAGGCCTAGGAATCGCCAGGAAAGTCATCCAGCCCATCCATGTGAGGATGCCTGGCAGAGATCTATAGAGCACAGCTTCCTAGTCCTAAAGCAGGTACCTCATTCAGCACTTTTTTAGGTCAGACCCCCAGTAACTATCATCCCACGCGACCCGGGAAACCTTCTCGTTTATGACACCGAGGCTTGTAACTCTCAGGTTCTGGATCTCTGGTAAATCTATTTTCCAGTCATCTTCAGGGAAGATAAAACAATTTATGAAAAGCTAAAGTACAGGTCAGTAAGAAAAATAAGCATGGTAAGAGGTTCTTAAATGGATTCATACCCTGAAGTAATGCACATACATATCTAGCCAGATGTATCTTTCTTGAAGCACAGGCAATACCTACATAGTCATATAAGTCTATACAATATTTCAGCAAATCTTCCTACAGAGTCCTGCTGAAGATCAGTGTAAGCTTATGTGACATTGCAGAAGATGGAATGAACAAAAGGTTTGCAAAATCACAATTTGATCTTTACAATTTAAATCTGTATTTCAAGAATATCAATTTCCCTTTAAAAACAGACTTTAGAAAGCAGGAAAAAAGTATCTGCAGATTTTAATCCTCCTTGAAGAAAAAATACGTTTCAGAGGTACTCTTTTCCGTTCATCGAAAAAATTATAAAACAGCACAAGGCAAAGGATGTTATATTCAATTTCTTATTCAAATGGAATACCCTTCTTCTTTCCTCACCAATACTCTCTTCTTCCAGTCTTTTTACCCACACGTATATGTCTTGGCAGCAACTACTTCAAGAGTATCAAACATACAATCACAGAACCACAGAATATGCTAACTTGGAAGGGACCCACAAGTATCATTGAGTCCAGTCACACCATGTACCTGAGAGTGTTGTCCAAACACTTTGTGAACTCCCTCAGGTTTGGTCCTGGGACCACTTCCTTGGGGGAACCTGTTACAGTGCTCAAACACCCTCTGGGGGAAGAAGTTCTTTCTAAGATACAGACTAAATCTCCCCTGACTAAGCTTCAGGCCATTCCCCTGGGTCCTGTCACTGCTCACCACACAGAAGAGATCAATGCTGTCCCTCCTCTTCCCCTCACAAGGAAGTTGTAACTGCAATGAGGTCTCCCCTCAGTCTCCTCTTCTCCAGGCTGAACAGACCAAGTGACCACAGCCACTCCTCACACGGCTTCCCCTCAAAGCCCTTCACCATCTTCACTGCCCTCCTTCGGATGCTCTTTAACAGCTTAATATCTTTCTTATATTGAGGTGCCCAAAACTGCACAAAATATTCAAGGTGAGGCTGCACCAATGCAGAGTAGAGTGTGCACATTCCCACATGAGTCAGACTGGAACAAAGGCCATTGAGTTTCAAAAATCTCCCACATTCCTATTGAGAGAAAAGTCTTGGAGGCTGAGCAGGATGAAGTTCAAATAAAAGGATGTTCAAATTACCATGTAAGGGTGTGGGGTTACGAGCAGGTTAATACGGGATGCTTGTTTGTGTAATGGTCACGGTGTACGCTAGGAGCTGAAGTTCTGATGGAAGTCCACGAAAAGATGACCAACTTAGAAGTGTCCCAGAAAGAAGTTCAAAGTGATTGGACAGGACTGCACTGCCTCCCCCCCATTTTGTTACCAAGCCTTTTTCAAATATAATAACTTGTTCAGCCATTAATAAAGGATTCTCCATTTTCCAGCATCCCAGGGCAGTCTCATTTATATTCACTGCTAAATAAGGGTGTCTTTAATACTAGTACAGCCCACACCTGGGCTCAAAATCACTTAAGCACACACTTGGTTCCCAGCTGCAAGCACATAGTAGGTTTGGCATCAGATGTTGTGTAGTTGACCTTCATGTGTCCAGCAAGACTAATACGTTGGCTTTATTGTACATGCATTGACTGCCTTATCCCACCTGTGATCTCTTGTTCAACATGACATGCCTCCTGAATCATTTAAACCTGTCTTATGGGACCCACATTTTACTTGAACGCAATGCAGGTAGAAAAAATGTGTCCATGATATTTGATAGCTATCAGTAAGACAGAAAAAGACTGCAAAAAGATAGTTATGCAGGAAAGGAAAAGTGATGTAATGAGAAGCCCCTGTCTTTTCTCTGACAGGGTTTATGCCCTGTAATTACAGGAAGATGCTTTCTCTCTCTGCTGTCTCTCCTTTTTAATACCAGGAAGCTCATATTTCACATGTGAAAGAAGTTGAAAAAGATTTAATTAAATAGCAACATATCTTGGAGAAAATATACCCTGAGACACAGATGTCTTATCTTTAGTCAAGCCAAATGGACTTTAACAGGGGAAATTGTTTGCAAACTGTAATCCATCAGGCAATACTTATAGGGTTTATCACCACAGACCTGCATATAACAGCTCATCACAAAATAACAAAAACCACAAAGCATGCTTTGAAGACTCAATGAGACACAAAAATAAGATGCAGCCTGCCAAGTCTGTGGCTATGCATTTTAATAAAATGAACTCAATCTCTTTATGATTCTTGAAATTCTTGGAAAAAGAACTGCATTTTTTTATTCATTCCAAATTATTTTTCTTTCTATTTCCTGTGTATATTGCACCTGTGGTGAGATTTCAAGCAGACAGAGAGACATGTTTCTCTTAGTTTCTGTTTAAAACTGAAAGATTGACTATAACTATTCTTAAGGAAACTAGAATCAATTCACTCTTCATGCTAGAATTAATAGTCCCAAATGTAGACTTATTTTATTCTTTGTGTCAGACTCTATTGCAAGTAATATTTCATGCAGGGTTACCATAAAGGAACTACCCCAAACATTTATTAATTTCACATAAACATAAGGTGATGAATGGATGTGTTTACAAACATGCATGCACTCAGAGAGGACAAGGGATGATTACCTGGCACCTGAACAGAAAGTCATTTGTGGTAAAGATTGATAATCTGAAAAGCACTTCTGACCCTGATGAGTCCAAGATCAGAATTTCTGCCTGCCTACAGTGCCATGATAATGCTACTAAACTCTGCAGTAAACTCTGTGCAAACTAGTTGAAATATTTGACAAAATCATTTTGAACTTATAATATTGCTTTGGAGGATTTCTAATTAATTTTTTTTTTGCTATTCTTGGGTTTCTTTGGGGTGAGACATTGAAATAATGTTTTATTTGTTGTGGAAGTTTAAAAAATCATAAAATATAATGTTTCAAGTTGCATAACTCTCAGTGAAAAAATTTATTGAAAATTATTTTTCAAAAACATATTTTTGCTAAGAATGAGATATATAAATACCTGCATCTCTCTAAATTCTAACAGAGAAATGCACTGTTTTGATACTAAAGGCTTAATAATGTGCTTTTCAACATATATATGCTAAATACATTCTAATTTTTACTGAATTTTGTTATCAATTGAAACAATTTAAACTTTGATTGTGGTAGCAATTGTACAAATGCATGATATTTGAAAATTTGTGGCAGTCAGGTGAAGTTTTGGGTGACCAGAAAAGGGGAAACACTGTACTCATCCTTAAAAAGGGTAAAAAGGAGGACCCTGAGAACTACTGACCTGTCAGCTTCACCTTTGCACCTGGGAAGATCATGGAACACATCCTCCTAGAAGCTATGCTGAGACAGACGGAGGACAGAGAGGTCATATGAGACAGCCAGCAGGGCTTCACCAAGGGCAAGTCCTGCCTGACCAGCCTGCTGGCCTTCTGTGATGGAGTGACTGCGTCACTGGACAAGGGAAGGGATCTAGATGTCTTTTATCTGAATTTCTGTAAAGTTTTTGACAGTCCTTTATAACATTCTTCTCTCTAAACTGGAGAATGAAGAATTTGATTGGTGGACTGTTAGGTGGATAAGGAATTGGCTGGACAGTCACACTGAGGGTAGTGGCCAACAGCTGAGAGTCCCGACAGACATCAGTGACAAGTGCTGTCCCTCAGAGATATATATTGTCCTTTCATTAATGACATAGACAAAGGGATAGAGCGCGTCCCCAGAAAATTTGCAGATGACACCACACTGAGTGGTGCAGTTGAGCTGACACACCTGAATGATGGTATGGCATCCAGAGGGACCCAGACAATCTCCAGAAGTGGGCCTATGAGAATCTCATGAGGATTCACAAGACCAAGTGCACAGTGCTGCACCTGGGTGGGGGAAATCCCCAGTATCAGGACTTGGGGGTGCTGGTGGATGAGAGACTGGACATAAGCCAACAATGTGCACTTGCAGCCCAGAAAGCCAATTGTATCCTGGGCTGCATCAGAAGCAGTGTGGCCCACAGGGCAAGAGAGATGGTTCTGCCCTTCTTCTCTGCTCTGGTGAGACCCTACCTGAAACACTCTGGGGTCCAGCTCTTGGGTCCTCCACACAGGGAGGACATCGACCTGTTAAAGAGATTCCAGAGAAGAGCCACGAAGATCATTAGAGGGATGGAACACCTCTCTCATGAGGAAAGGCTGAGGGAATTGGTATTGTTCAGCTTGGAAATGAGAAGTATTCAGGGTGACCTAATTGTAGACTTCGAGTCCGTGAAGGGAGCCTACAAGAAAGACAGAGACTTTTTATAAGGGCATGTGGTGATAGGACAAGGGCAAATGGCTTTAAACTGAAAGAGAGTAGATTTAGGTTAAATATCAGGAAGAAATATCACGTCTGTGAGGTGGTGAGGCACTGGAAAAGATTGCTCAGAGAAGTTGTGGATGCCGCATTCCTGAAAATGTTCTAAGCGAGATAAGATGAGGCTCTGTACAATCCGGTGTAGTGAAAGGTGTCCCCATCTGCACTGGTGGGATTGGTGCTAAATGATCTTTAAAGTCACATTCAATCCAGGCCATTCTATGATTCTGTGGTATGATTCTATAAAAGAAAATCATGTTAATACTTAATTTCTTCAGTGACAAATAAAGCACAATGTTACCTTGGTCCACAGAATGTTTTCTAGTACTCTAGCATAGCTTTGCGTAACTCAGCATTTCAGAAATATGCAACTGAATAAAAGAAAATAGCCAGTTGAACTGCCTGTAGAGGAAATGTGATTTATGTACTTTGCAGTTACAAGAGAAGAGAGGAAAACAGCACAAAAAAAATCACAAAGAGCTTTCTTACTGCCAAAAGGTTTTTCTAGTACTTCTTCTCTCACAGAACTTTTGATACAAAATTAAACAAAAACAGAAACACTTGGGAAAGGTATATAATCCTTGAGTGCCTTTTTTCCCAAAGAAACCTGCCATTAATCTGCATAAGGAGTTTAATACAAAGGAGGATTATCAAAGTTTGAAATTGTCTGAAAACATGTACAGTATTGTTTTGAATATCACTACAACACATGAAGCTGATGCAAAATTGACTGAATCAGACTCACAGCAAAATGTATGTCTGAAAGATTTCAAGACTCTGTTGTGCTGTTTCCCAGACCAGCCACATTAAAAACTTTCAAAGCCATGCACTGAGAGCTCTCAGATTGAAGACAGAAACTTGGTTTATTCATAGATTGCAGAGATTTCAGCAAGGATGGAAAACATCCAAAATATTTAGCTCTCCTCTTTTTTACTGCCCAAGATGGCCCAAAGAGAACCCATTATTGAAGGGGTGGGCAAAGAGAACGGGACAGTCATAAAGCTCTTGTTATGATATTGTTCCATTACTCTACAATTATGAATCATCTAACACAGAGACTGCTTTGAAAAGTCTACTTTTCAGAAGAAGGTTTGATATATCTTTTATAGATATGTTTTTTCTGTCGTGAGGAAATGACAAATAAATCTATCCAGCTGAAAGGTGATGATTATACCCTCAAAGTATGTAGCAGCCATAGTACAGAAAACTCCAGAACAATAAAGAAGAGGGTCTAAATAAGGCCATTTGGAAGTCCCAAACCCCAAAATCTCTTCTGTTAGTGTTTTTTTGGTTTTGCAGACTTTTTGCTTATGGCACCAAAAAGGGTTATTTTTGTGCAGAATAGTCAATTTCAGTTAAATCCTCCTGTTTAGATACTCAGGAACACTTACAGACAGAAGGTGTAGATTGTTTGGCTTTTTTTGCCAATTAAAGCACAACTTCACAGATTAAATTAGCAATTATACACCAAGGGCCAGGTTTTCCAGTTATGTAGATACCATTTTTAAAAGCTCCTGCATACTCTAAGGTTTTTAGTTGGGCATAAATTACATTTGTACTCCCTTCAAGGCTCCTTTAACCTTCTGGAATGATGACAGTTGATTTTACATAAATGCAAACCCAGCCCCCAAATTCATTATTGTACTTGGATTGAAGCTTTCTCAGTAAAGACAGTTCACTGCAGAATATGTCAGCTCACAATCTGTCACACCCTTCCTCTGCATCTCCTTTCTTCTCCATGTCCACAAAATTTCAGCCCAACCTCTGAGAACTTGACCCACCACATACCAGCACTGTAGTACAGTAAAACAAATCCATGAGGCCAGGGAAGAGGAAGCTGCAGACCATCAAAACATATGAGGAAGACAATGCAGAAAAATATTTTTTGATTTACAAAGAGTTCCCTCCTCTTGAGTAAATCTCAAGATAAGGAAAGGTAGCCCACTATGAAGTGCTCTCAGTCTTTCATGACTAGAAATTTGAACTGTTACTAAGCTGCAAATTTACACTGACTATTTGTGTGGTCAGTTTAGTCTTGCCAGTCATCTCTCCTTTTAACTATGCTGTTGTCTCCCTCCCATGCACCTGACAATACAGTGGCCTTCTCTTTCCATAAGCATATATATAGATATCTTTCACTGATTAGCATGTATATGTCGAGAAGGTGACTCCTTATGGGCATTTTTTCTGTTCAAGCTAGTAACCCTAGGCTAATATCTTCTGGATGTCAGAAGAATTTCATGCATGCTACTCGCTAACCTATGTCTGAATTAATTTCTTGAAAAATTCTATGCCTTGTACTGAAAATATTCGACATGCAAATCTCACTCTTTCTCCTCTTTTACTTTGTTTATCAAATAATTGCTGAGCCTCAACACAGTATGCACTGTCCCTATCCCACCTTCATCTGTATCATTGCTACATTTTGCTGCATGAAAATTAGAGTTAACCAGATGTGATGCATTTATTAATAACAGTAAATGCTTACACATATAGTTATTTTGCCTATGATTACATAAGCCAGGCCCTTTAGTTTGTCAAATGCCCAAAAGCTACATTTATATAGTAATAATCTTATTTTGTCCATACACCTCACATTCTAAGCCACCTCTTTTGAATTACTTTGTTTATGCTAGAATAAACCAGAAATGTATAGGGTTTTATTTAAATTTAATAAGATTAACAGCTTATGCTGTATCTTTTACGAGTACAGATACACACTCCTATACGTTATCAAGATCCATTCTCAGATGTTCCCCTTCCTAACTTATAAAAGGCAGAATTTGCATAAGAACAGGTCTAAAGTTATGCTCTGCAGAGTGCCAGTGGGAAGGCACTTGTGTTTATTTAATACTTAGGCCTAACTGGAACTGTTGAGCAGGAATATATAAGTAGAAAAAAGGATTTAAATGGTCTTTTGCTACTTTCAGCAAAATTGACTTCATTGTGTCACTTTAGATGAATTTTTTAACAAAACTATTCTTAAAGTGGTTGAAAGTTTCCACTGGCTACAACATCAGTTTTAGAAAAATCCAGTATTAAAGAAGCCTTTCACTAAAATACTTAAATAAATAGTAGTACAAGTTCTTATGAGAGTAGAATATATTCCTTGGCTTTTTCTGGGGGAAGAAAAAGTAAAAAAAAAAAAAATAAAAAAATAGTATGTACAAACTTTTTTTGTTGGTTAATCACGTGTATCGAGACAGTACAAAAACTTCCCAATAATTCCATCATTCTTTCATACTTTGAACTTTTCCAGTCACTAGATTTCATTTTGCTTTTTGCTGAGAAATTAAAGAGTCCTCAAGTAGTATTTATCTTCCCCCTGTAGAGGTACTTCTCTATTGATGATACTTATCCAGCTCCCATTATCCAAGAAATAAAAGAATATGCTCAAGGTCAAAAAGATAAAATTGATAAAGCAGTCAACAACTGACAAAAGCTTCTGTGCTAACACCTTAACATGTGGACCACTCTTCCTCTGTAGAGTTCACCATTTTGCAACCAAATCAAATTATCACAAGGGGGAAAAATAGAAGAAAAATCATAAGGTTCTTACTGTTTTATACTGACCTTGCCAAGGAAAATGTAGGGTCAGACTGGGCCTTATTGTATCCCTCCTGTGCTAGACAGATACACATAGACAGAACTGTTGTAAAAAAAAAAATTAATTTAGTAAGGTCATTTTTATAGGGTAATATTTACATGGTAAACTGAAGCTCCCAAATACATGGACCGTTTGCTGTCCAGATGCTGACAGGAAACTCCAACTTGCATGCCACAAGCATCCAAGTGGCAGTATCTTCAGAAGAATTAAACAGTATGTGCCAAACTGTCACTCTGGTCAATTTTTATGACCCAGCTCACCCTATGGCCCTATGCAACTCCTCTGGCATACACATGACCTTTGCAATTGATTATCTCCACTTTCATGTAGAAGACTGTCTTATGGGACCCTGTCTGCATAAGCACAGACAGTTTCTAGTGAGTACTTAAAATCTCCATATGACTTGTTCACAACCTTCTTCCACAGTAGGAACAGCCTGGGGATATCCCTGCTACAGACCATCCCAAATATTCCCACTGAGAAGGCTAATTAATGCACCTCAGCATACAAAAAGTGCCTAACAGGGACCCTGAGCACAGTGGGGCTCCATGGTGCGGGGAGTGATCCAGGACTGCTCCCCACAAGCTCCTTTGCCAGTTGATCAGTTCCGCTGCTGTGAATAACCACTTTGCCTCATGTTGGCCCATCATCTTGAACCAGCCTGGTGTGCAAACAGAGAGAAGGAAGTGAGGACTAACTGCACGGAGCAGGGACACAGGCAGAGCCTTGGTACACAGATACACCACAGCTGTAACTATCATTCAAACTTGAACTTCATTCTCACATCACAGTTGTAGCTTCAATATTATGGAGTGCCCCACCTTGGCACGCTCTTGTGATTTATTCTGCAAGCTGCTTTTTTGCCCCTTACAACAACACTCAGTACAGATTAGAAAATATGTTCTACTTTTACCTTAAGGAAGTATCAACAGTCAAAAGAACTCTTGTAAGACCTGTAGTGCAGTTGGAATAATATGAATTATATTAATGGAAAATGAGATATCATCTGCCTTGTTTCACACAATCACAGAATCACTGAATCAACCAGGTTGGAAAAGACCTCTGAGATCATCGAGTCCAACCCATGACCCAACACCACCATGTCAACTCAAGCATGGCACTGAGTCCCACATCCAGTCTCTTCTTAAATACCACTTATGGTGACTCCACTACCCCCCTGGGCAGCCCATTCCAGTGCCTGATTACTCTCTCTGTAAAGAATTTCTTCCTAATATCTAACCTAGACCTCCTCTGGCAGAGCTTAAGATCATGCCCTCTTGTCCTACTGCTGGTTGCCTGGGAGAAGAGACCAACCCTCACCTGGCTACAACCTCCTGTCAGGGAGTTGTAGAGAGTGATGAGGTCTCACCTGAGCCTCCTCTTCTCCAGGCTAAACAGCATCAGCTCCCTCAGCTGCTCCTCATAGGGCCTCCAATCCCTTCGCTAGCCTAGTTTTGCCCTCCTTTGGACAGTCTCCAGTCCCTCAATGTCCTTCCTGAACTGAGGGGCCCAGAACTGGACACGGCACTCCAGGTGTGGCCTCATCAGCGCTGAGTACAGGGGAAGAATCACTTCCCTGGTCCTGTTGGCCACACTGTTCCTGATCCAGCCCAGGATGCCATTGGCCTTCTTGGACACCTGGGCACACTGCTGACTCATTTCTGCTTCATGTTGATTAGAACTCCCAGGTCCCTCTCTGCCTGGCTGCTCTCCAGCCACTCTGCTCACAGCCTGTAGCACTGCAGGGAGTTGTTGTGGCCAAAGTGCAGGACCTGGCATTTGGTCTTGTTAAACATCATACCACTGGATTCGGCCCATTTATCCAGCTTGTCCAGGTCCCTCTGCAGAGCCTTCCTACCCTCCAGTAGACTGACACTCTCCCCCAACTTGGTGTCATCTGCAAATTTTCTGATGGTGGACTCAATTCCCTTGTCCAGATCATCAATAAAGATATTAAACAGAACTGGGCCCAACACTGATCCACAAGTGACTGGATCCCAGCTGGATGCAGCACCACTCCCCACCACTCTCTGGGCCTGGCCCTCCAGCCAGTTCCTAACCCAGCACAGAGTGCCCCTGCCCAACAAGCCTTGGGCTGCCAGCTTTTCCAGGAGTATGCTGTGGGAGACGGTGTCAAAGGCTTTGCTGAAGTCCAGGTAGACACATCCACAGCCTTCCCCTCATCCACCAGGTGGGTCACCTGCCCATAAAAGGAGATCAGGTTGGTCGGACAGGACCTGCCCTTCCTAAACCCGTGCTGGCTGGGTCTGATCCCTTGTCCATCCTGTAGGTGTTGTGTGATTGCACTGAGAATGATCTGCTCCATAACCTTGCCAGGCACTGAGGTCAGGCTGACAGGCCTGTAGTTTCCTGGATCTTGCTTCCAGCCCTTCTTGTAGATTGGCATCACATTATTCAGCTCCCTGTTGCTGTCTACCAGCCCAGAAAGCCAGCTGTCCTGAGGGCAACCTTTCATCTTGTTGAAAACTGAGGCAATGTGTTAAGTACCTCAGCCTTATCCTCATCTTTAGTGGCTATGTTCCTCTCTGTGTCCGACAAAGAATGGAAGTTTTCCTTGCCCCTCCTTTTGCTATTGATGTATTTATAAAAACACTTTTTGTTGTCCTTAACAGAATTGGACAGATTAAGTTCAAATTATGCTTTTGCCTCTCTAATTTTCTTTCTACATGACCTAACTACATTCCTAAACACTTCATGAGTTGTCCACCCTTTTTTCCAAAGGTGATAGATTCTCTTTTTTGCCCTAATTTCCTGCAAAATCTCCCTATTCAGCCAGGCCGGTCGTCTCTCCCACCAGCTCACCTTTTGGCACACTGGGACAGCCTGCTCCTGTGCCTTCAAGATTTCTTTCTTGAAGTATGCCCATCCTTCCTGGACCCCTTTGTTTTTAAGGGCTGTTTCCAAGGCACTCTCCAAAACAGCTTCCTGAATACGCCAAAGTCTGCCCTCTGGAAGTCCAGGGTAGAGGTTTTGTTGTTTGTTGCTTACCTTCACAGAGTATTGAAAACTCTATCATTTTGTGGTCACTGTATCCCAGATGGTCTCCAACTACCACATCTCCCATCAGCCCCTTTCTGTTTGTAAACAGCAGGTCTAATGGGGCCCCAGCCCTGGCAGTTTTATTTATAAGCTGCAACGGGAAATTATCCTCTACGCACTCTAGAAATCTCCTAGATTGTCTCTTCTCTGCTGTGTTGAGTTCCCAGCAGATGTCCGGCAGGTTAAAGTCACCCACAAAAACAAGCGTTGGTGATTTTGAAACCTCTGCCAGCTGCTTGTATAATAATTCATCACCCCCTTCATCCCTGTTGGCCTTTTTGGCCTTCCTCCTGATTCTGACCCATAAGCACTCAACCTTATTGTCTCTGACCTCAAGTTCTACAGAGTCAAGAGACTCTCTAACATATAGAGACACTTTTACACCTCTCCTACCTTGCCTATCTTTTCTGAAAAGCACGTAGTCACCCATTGCAGCATTCCAGTCATGTGAATCATCCCTCCATGTTTCCATGATGGTGCTTACATCACAGCTTTCCTGCTGCACGATGGCTTCCAGCTCCTCTTTCTTGTTTCCCAAACTGCATGCATTAGTGTACATGTACTTCAGCTGGGCTGCTCATATCACTCCTAACCCTGGCTTTCCACCCCTAGGTTCTTCTCTGGAGAGCCTGACTTCAACACCTTTCCCCTTCAAAACTAGTTTAAAGCCCTCTTGACCAGCCCTGCCAATTTATATGCTAGGGTTCTTTTGTCCTTGCTTGATAGATGAAGCTCCTCTAACTCCAGTAGGCTTGGTACCATAAATGTGGTCCCATGATTAAAAAAATTCCACTGGTGGCACCAATCCTTTAGCCACTTATTGATAAAATGGGTTTTCCTATTCCTCCCCTTGTTCCTCCCTGCTACTGCAGGAATTGAAGCTAACACCACCTATGCTCCTGTTGTATCAACTAATCAACCCAAAGCCTTAAAGTCCTTTTTAATTGCCCTGGTACCTCTTTTATCGATCTCATCACTGTCAACCTGTACTACCAACAGTGGGTAATAATCAGAGGGATTAATTAGCTCAGGGAGTCTCCTGCTAAAATCCCTCACCCTGGCCCCAGGAGGGCAGCAGACTTCCCTGTGGGATGAGTCTGGTCAGCATACAGGGCCCTCAGTTCAGAAGGGAATCACCTTCTGAAGGGATATGATAAACAATAGGAAGAAAAGAAGGAGTTGAGTAACAAGGAGCAAAGCAAATGTTTACTCTATCACTGCTGGAATGGACAAGATAAAAAAATACTTCTCCAGACTTCTGGAGAGTGAAAGGGTTATGGGAGAACAACCAGTGAGCCTCGGAAATAGATCCACATCCTTGGAAAGTAAAAATGAGAATAATTCAGCTGAGTGACTGACTAAAATACTGGAAGAAATTGTAAAATCAATTTGAGTCTGTGACAGACAGTCCAAAGGTGATACATCTCCCCTTACTTTAGGTATTTACAGTACTGACATCTACATATGTCCAATTTGTCTTCCTTTACATCTAATTAAGAGAATTGGGTACTTCTATGGTATCTTGTCTATTTGAGGTATTTTTTTAGTATGTAGTGAATTATCACTGCATATGCCATTCCCTGTCAGCAAGACACATAATACAGTTACCGCCATTGCTGTAGAGGACTATGTGCAGCTGTCTCATAGTTGGCAAGGTAAATTCAATCCTCTGAATCCAAGAACGGTAAAATTTGCCTTCTGAGGGAGACATGGAAAAAAATTCTTGTTCCTTTTTGCAAAACTTGGATTCTTTGGGGAATTGTTTTAATTACAGCAGACTGATCTAATTTCTGATCTGTAGAAGGACAAATTCAGGCCTCAGGACTTAACTCTTCAATTACCCTGGTACCAATATAAAAAGCACAGCTCTACCTTTCAATAATTAAAACCATAGCTACTCTTCTGCCAGGTTTCCTTGGTACAAGTGAGATCTGCTGGATTACCAGGCTGAGAATTTCAGCCAATGTCATTGGCAAGCTGCTGTTTTAAATAGACAGTTGCTTCTTCCAATATAACATTTTCATACTAGAGTCAAATAGCCTTTGAAGGGAAAACCCATTTTCCTAATTCTAACAGACTAAATATTTTCACTTTTCAACTTACATTGTTGGTCTTCACATTTTTTATAGCACGAGGGCTTCAGTCTCAATTATTCTTCAAAAGGTCAACTGTAATTCTTATAAGTTCTTTGAATTGTATTCCATAATTTATTCACACTGAGAATTGCTTCTTTTCTTATGAACTTCAAATTGATGAGCTAAACAAATTCATACAACTTTACCTTGCACAAGGTACTGCCTTTCTAATGTGTATCCAAGTGGAAAATGTAGTAGTCAGGGAAGAGGTGCATGGTCATTCTGCTACAGATAAGATCTAAAATAAAACTTTGTAAGCCCCTGTAAGCCTAACACATGAGGTAATATCCTTTTAAAGAGGCTCTCAGAAATTGTTTTCATACGAAACCTTTTGCTTTCAAGTTTGATTTGAACCTCTGGAGTTTTC
Organism: Corapipo altera; assembly: GCF_003945725.1. Lineage (NCBI taxonomy): Eukaryota > Metazoa > Chordata > Aves > Passeriformes > Pipridae > Corapipo > Corapipo altera. The sequence goes on along the minus strand of NW_020884955.1, from coordinate 1,263,052 downwards.
TGCTTATTGCTGGTAATATTCAGCTTCTTTAGTTGGTTGAAATTTTCTCACAGGTTGCATTCTCTGCAGCTCACAGATGTAGTGCAATATACTCTACCTCTTTCATGTCACGAAAAGATTGTGCCACCAAACAGGGTAGCAGTTATCTGTTTGCCCTCATTTTCCAGAGCACAGCACGGCACAATTTTAGCTTAGCAAAGAGTTTCCTAGGCATGGCTACCAACTGCAGCAGTCAGACCTTCCCATTCTTCACAAGATTTCAGGCTTCCAGCAGACAAGTCATAGCATCACTCAAAAGCACATCAGGTTTGCACTCAAGAGAGTTATTTCTAATTGGGCCACAATGAAACTGCTGGCCTTTCTAGAAGGAAGGATTAAGAAGACTGCTCTGAGAGAAAGAGGTAAGTCTACACTGATCAACCTGCTGCCAGCAGTCCCACTTATAAATTGCATCCATCAAGGAGCAATGGTACTACTCTTCTTCGGCATCTTTTCTCGTCTCATCTGTGAAATCTTCAAGTGATCCATTCTGTTATTTTCTAGGCAAAAATGGCACTAGAAGGTGAATAAACTCTTATACAGCCTATGTCAAACCACTCTGTTGTGTTGCCTTGTGTCTCACTAAACCTTTGCTCCCTCTCTTAAAAAGTATTATGTAAAAAAACCAACCAAACAAACCCAGATAAAAATGCTGATAGTACACTATCTGAAGTAAAGGTAGACACAAAATCATAACCTGCTAATTTGTGTCAGATTGGAGGCTGTTGTGAACATAAAGTCTTTCAGTCTATTAGTAAAATGAAATCCCTCTTCTCAACTAAACTATTCTAATGGCAAAGCAGGGAAGAGTGTTTAAAAAAAAATAAAAATAAAAGACTCAGTATCAGCAGTAATTCTTCAGTGCCCCTCATGGAAACCATGCACTATCCTAGTTAATTTCATATGAGTTTGGCACAAAGTACTTGAAGGACTATCTTTCACCCCACCAATTCTGACACATTTTGCACTCTATTTTCTATTTTTTATGTGCTTATGAAGCAACCAGCCTATCCATGGATTCATATATTGATCTAGGCTCAGTGGTGCTGAGACATCAATTTACTAATCAGTGTCTGCTATGCTTTATATTACCTTCCAGTTCTCCTGCCATGCAGCAAAAATAGCTCAATTATTTCAGGAGCAGTACAGCAGGTGATATTATTCTGTATGGTGAATTGCTCCCTCCAAGGTGTTTAACAGCAATCATTTTCCCAAGCATTTTATTACAATCAAGTTTTTCTCTTTCAGGATGATTTGCAAAGTGGGAGTACGTTGAGTACAGAGGAAGGAGGGCCCGGTCAGAACTGCTTTCAGACCTCTAGAGACTGGAAAGGCTGAGAGATAAAGCTTGGAAAATTCAGACACGTCTCTAAATTAGCAAAACATTTTTGGATGGATGCACCTCTCTGCTCACCTGGCCTTCAGCAGGCACTCCTCCGAGAGCACTGCAGCATTCCTCTGCAGATCTGCTGCTGAGGGTTACTGCTTTAGGCTTCTACAATAGGACTGTAGCAAAGAGAGTAAGTTCAAAGCCAAGGCAGCAAGAAGGAAGAGAAAGAAAGGTCTTGCAGTGGTAGCATTTGTCTGAGATTTTGCTGGTCTGAACAGCAGAATAAGCTATCTGAAGAGCCTGCTGTGATCTTGAGTAAGTCACCAGTCCCCAGGATGCCCTCTTCCTTATGCAGACCAGATTGTGAGAGAAACTCATGTTGAAATTTACTAAGTCCCCTCATAATCTTCTCCCAAGAGCAAAAGTTAATTTGAGTTGACTCTAAAATCCTCTTCTTCCACTGTCTCTCCCCCCTTTTCTCTTTAATTTTGAAGTACATACTAACCAAAATAAGGTACAGATTAAAAAAGCTGTAAATTTCAAAATAATTTTTCTCAATGTTTTGTGAAAGAAGAACTAACATAATCATTTCAAAAATGTAAGAATTAAACACAGACTATCTTATTCCCCATTCTCTTGTTACCTATTATCACTGAAACCATGCAAAGTTTAAAAACTGTTTGAGAAACTCAAGAGAAATGCACTCTTTTGCATAAGTTAAGAATCTCAGCTTTTCACTTAGCTTAAACTAACTTGTTTCTGTCTCTCCTGAGGGATGAGAATGAGAAAAAAGAGAGATGGAAAAGTGTGGGTAAGGTACTCGTTATTTCAGAGGAGTCCTCCTATTGAACAGAAAGGAAGTGATGCTGGGTCTCTTGGTATATGGCGATTGGAGGAATGAAAGTAAAGTCAATCTGTCGATTACTTAGGCAGTGCTAAGAGCTTAGTAGGTGCAGGGTGAATATGTTTTCCCCTCTAGTAATTCTAACTTCACCATGTGCTGAAGAAGCATGTCAAAACCTAATGTGCACCTGTTAAGGGTTGCGTGCATCTTGCTCCAAACTGGCATAGATTTCCTATGAGAATACAATACTTCAAACAATTGCGTTCACCAGCAGTACCTTGGAACATCACTGTACCAACGCCCCAGATATCAGCTATGCTCAGTCATTTGAGATGAGAGGAGAAAGGTGGGAATGGCAAAACGAAGAATCTGTAGATGACAGGGTACCATCCTTTGCATAAGGAGGACAACACAAACTTGTCCTCATTCTTGGCACTCAAAAAGCAGATAAAAGAGGGATCCTGCAGCCAACCCTATTCTGACTTCTGGCAGCTTGATAAAAGCAGCTCAGCTTGGCAAATAATTTGTTTCATAGTTTTATATAAAAATGTTGAAAATGAGTCGCAAAAGATCATATCCTCGCAAAACCTAGCTCCAGATACTCACTTGCTTTAGAGTACCTGGGGCTAGAGTACCTGGAAGACGGGTCAAATAGACTGCCTCTAGCCTAATATAAACCTGCATGACACACCCTTAATAACAGAAAATGCAAACATCTATTAACAAATGCAAAATATTAAACAGAGTGTATCAGTTTGGAGATATACAGAAAAGGGGAAAGACTGCATAACTTGGGTTCAACTCAAAAATACCAGTATAACTCACTAAGTTTTCCTCTAGTGTTGAGGCATACATCTGGTGCAGGTAGCTCAGTGTGCAGATGCACTGCAAGCCTCAGGTTGAGTTCTGGGTAAGAGCTCGAGACAAGAGGCCATGAACTGCCGACCCTTTGCAGAACAAAGGGCAAAAAGACCGGGTGCCAAGTCAAGGGGTTGGACACTGAGAGGCACAGCAGGAGCCAAAGACTCCAGAGGAAGAGCAAGACTTGAGCTCATTTGGACTGTAAGGGTATAAAAGCTCAGGGGTTCTTTTGCTGGGGGTTGCTCCTCAGAGGCACCAGCTCAGGCTGTTTCAGTGTTACTGAGCCATGAATAAATTCCTTTATGGAACGAGATGTCTGAGACTCTGCTATGGGAAACCTGGGATCGAACTGGTACGGAAACCTGGTCTGACTGTGCGAGTGGGGTGTGTGGGGAGTTGAGCGAGGCCCTTGTGGGCTCACTGGAACCACTCATTGTGAAAGGACTCGATCTCAGCTGTGACAGTTTCTGATGGTGGGAGTGTGACTGCCAGACTGGTCCTGAATGGTCAGACTGGGAAGTTTCCTTAACACTGGCATCTGTCTTAGTGTCTCTTGTGTTTAATGAGATACATTAAGTTCCATGTTTCATCTGATTCACATGACATTTAGGACATTGGATATTCCATACTAACACATTTTAATTCACATATATTCAACAGATTTAGAGCTACTGTACCAGCAGGTTGACTCTTAAATCAAAGGGGAGACAACATTTCAGATTGCTGAAGAAATTGAAAAATATTTTTCCAGTTTGTTTTAGGCTTTGGTAAGGCTCTTCCAGCAGATTTGTTTCCCATCTCTCATGACATATTAAGCAAAAAAAACCAGATAGTTAAAGTAGTCCAGGTAAAGAGGACTGATGACTTGCACACTGCAGGGTAGGATTGATCTTTCTACCATTTGCATATCAGCTAGCTGAAGTATTATTTAACTGCATTCAGAAGATCTTTAAAGGTCACAAGTAATGGAAATATAGCAAAAGACAGTAACAACGACAGGGATATTTCTGACAAAAACAGTCAGCCACAGTAGATGCTTTCACAACCTTTTACTTTTCATTGCTCTAATATATACACACACACAAAAGAAGACTCAGTTGTCAATGCTGAAGTCAAGAGCAATGAGATTCAGGAGAGGACCCCTATGTTTCACATGCTGTTCTGTATCTATGAAACACTCAGAAGCAACAGGAGTTTCCACTGACTTTATAGAGAAGCATCGAAGGGAGCTTTCTTCTCACACTCCTTTTTTTCAATCTCATTGAAACCATCGGAACAATGACAGAAAGGTTTCTACAAAGCATCTCTTGACTGTTAAGCTTATTCTGAGCTATTCAGCACTAAAGATAGAGATGCAATGATAAAAAACCACAAAGTGGTTTTAAATTTAAAGAATCAACTAACAAAAAAAATGCCATTATAATAAAGTAAGAAGTGATGAAAGAAGGAAGAAGGATTGATTTTTTTTGAGTTATGCTGTCTTGGATTTTTCATCACACATCTCTCATTTCTGCTTTAACCGGGTGTACTTTAAAAAAGTGCACCAACAATTATGAATTACTATAACACATCAGGGGATCATCTACAACATTAAAATAAACCTTTTGTATATCAAACATTTAAACACAAATCTTCTAGAAGTCTTAAGTGTACTATTTACCATAATAAATATGAGAAGTAGCATGACATGCAAGGTAGTGAGGCCATCCATCTTTTTTTCTAGAATATCTGTTGTCAGTCCTGCATAACAACTTTATTATTGATCTGGGCATGGGAATCAAATGCACCCTCAGTCCATCTGCAGTTGGGTAGGAGTGTTGATCTGCTGGAGGCTCTGGAGAGGAATCTGGACAAACTGGATCTATCTTCTGGGGTCAACTGTATGAAGTTCAACAAGCATAGTTCCGAGTCCTGCTCTTGGGTCATAACATCCCTACACGATGCTACAGGCTGGGGGAAGAGTGGCTGGAAAGCAGCCCAGAGGAAAATGACATAGAGGTGCTGGTGAGCAGCCATCTGAATGTGAGCCAGCATTGTGCCCAGGTGGCCAAGAAGGCCAGTGGCATCCTGGCTTGTATCAGAAATAGTGTGGCCAGCAGGACTAGGATAGGGATCATCACCCTGTACTCAGCAGTGGTGAGGCCACACCTCAAATACTGTTTTGGACCCCTCACAACAAGAAGGGCATCATGAAGCTGAAGCGAGTCCAGAGAAGGAGGCGGGGAAGAATCTGAAGCACAAGTCTAATGAGGAGCGGCTGAGGGAGCTGGGGTTGTTTAGCCTGGAGAAAAGGAGACTCGGGGGAGGCCTTATCACTCTGTAGAACTACTTGAAAGGAGGTTACAGCAAGGGAGGGATCAGTCTATTCTTCCATTTTACATGTAACAGGAGAGGCACTGAGGGCATGGACCCAGTTGCTTGGGGTTCCAGGCAGCTGAATCAAGTTTATTGAGAACAACAGCATCTTATATATGCAGCTTGAACAGTAACAAACGATCCTCAACCAATCACATCCAAGTACTCCAAACAGCACGCGCAATGGTATATCAGGAACTACAACTCCCAGAATGCCCCTCCGCATTCTTCCTGTGACACAAACCACTACAGAGAGGAAATTACCTCCAGGTGCACTGGGGGGGAAGTGGGCGGGGTTTTAAATTGAATATTAGGAAAAATTTCTTCAAAAGGGTTGTCAATTCTGGAATGGATTGCCCAGGAAAATGGTTGAGTCACAAGCCCTGGAAGTATCTAAAAGATATGTTGATAAGGTGTTCAGGGATATGCTTCAGTGGGGGACATGGTTCTATATTAATGGTTGAATTTGATGATGTTAAAGGTCTTTTCGAACCTAACTGCTATGATTTTATGTGATAATGAAAAAATTAGATATAACCCAGGACTTCCCAAAGGCAAATGTGAAAAAGAACAGATGGGGAGACAAGTAGCCAATACCAATTTCTATTTAGTATGTTGTTGTCTACAACACTTTCACGAGGGGAAGCAAAGGGGCAGGCACCAATCTCTTCATTCTCATGACCAGTGACAGGACCCAAGGGTCAGCACAAAGCTGAGTCAGGAGAGGTTTAGGTTGGATGTCAGAAAAAGATTTTTCAGCCAGAGGGTAGTTGGGCACTAGAACAGGCTCCCCAGGGAAGTGGTCACAGCACCAACCCTGGCAGATTTCAAGAAGCATTTGGACACTGCTCTCAGGCACATGGTGTGACTTTTGGTGTGTCCTGTGCGGGGCCAGGAGTTGGACTTAATAATCCTGATAGGTGTCTTCCATCTCAGCATATTCTATGATACTACTTAACATGAGGTAATGATTTCCAATTATCACATGTAAAAATTTTTTTGTCACAGTGATTATATAATCTGTAGTATACATTTGGTTACATCAAATGAATATGATTTTTACCTATTCTGTTATATAAGCTGCTGTTATTCTCTACATGAAGATAGCAAGGGAAGAATGCAATAGCCTAGTTTTGTTTCTTCACACTTGAAAGTATGTGTACACAATAATTCCCATCAGGGGAACCTACGCACTTCTTCATAGTTAATGAAGTCTCCTGTCACAGTGCACGACTTTGTTTGAGAGTACCATTTGGAAAGAAACAGACTTGGTTTTGCAAATCTGCTTACCTATGGGTTTTATGTTAGTTTTCTATTTTCATTCTGTGACAATATGTGAATCATTTGCATATGTTTCCTGCATATATTTCATTGTAGTACAAGAATTTGCCATATTCCATCAAAACGCACATACTCAGCTTATTGTATGATTAAGCAGATGATTAAATTATTTAGATTCTGGTGGATTTTTTAAAATTTTTTAATTTCCCAGGTCATTTCTGTGAAGCAACACTTGCATCATTCTCCCTTTTATGCATTCATTCTCCCTTTTATTGACATCAAAGCTCACAGGGATGCTTATGTGTGAATAGATATATTCTGAGTATTTCTGAGTTTTGATCTGGTTAGTTATTGTTGTATACATGTGGAATCACATACAAGACTAAGTCAGATAAGATCAGTTAGATATGGTGTCTACAAATTCAACAACAGGTAGTGGGGCTTTCCCTGAAAAGCTAAATTCAGCTCAGATTACACTTCCTTAAGGGTGATGTATCCCAAGTACTTTCTAGTGTGGGAGAAAATGGTGGCATTCTCCACAAAACCAAGATTGAATATTTGTGAAATAGTGATGTAATAGTCAAGATAAATATCTACTGAGTCCTGTAGAACCATACACTAATTTTGAACTTAGTTCATGACACATTTTTCTATGCAAACTGCAGGATATTTAGTTTAAAACTAGACCATACTGGTTAAATGTAGTTTCAACTGAATTTAAAACAAGGAAACTAGGGTGCAAAACAGAAGCTCCATGAGGCAGAACAGAGGACAAACTCCTGTTCCTTGCAGCACAGATATGATTCCCTTCAAATTTTCATCTGTCTTGACAGTCTGTATCTCCCCAAATATAAAAGGTTCCTGAATTACACACAGGCAAGGAATTTACAATCTGATTGTCTGACAAATATATCGGGCTCAGTGTCAAATTACTGCACAGAATACAAGAGCCACTAAAGTTTCATTTAAAGACCTTGAAAAAGGGTAAGGGAAAGGTCACAGTGGAAGGGCAATTCTACATATCTATCCCTGTAGGATATTTTTACTCTTTGTTTGCCTCTCCCTGACACCAACACTCAAATTTACATGCAATCATTGGTGACAAAAAATATGCTTACTTCTTTTTAACCTTGGCAAGCCAGTAAAACAGACTGATTGGAAATAACAAGAGCATATACCCTGAAATGCTTCCTGCATCTCCTAGACAGAATCACTTATTTTTGTAATTAAGGCCTAGAACAAAATCTGGAACCCTGCTCATAGTTCTGTTAGACTATGGGACTGCCTGAAATTAAAAAATATACTTGATGAACTACAAAGCAAGCAGTGACTGTAAGAAATATTTCTTAACCACCTGTGGTTTTTTTCCCACCTTTGTCAACTTTTCTTACAAGTTCAGAGCTTTGGCTGTCATGGCTGGAATTAGGTCCTGACAGCTACCTTTATTACTGCAACCCTCCCATGCTAAACTGCTTCAGTTTAGGAGGTGGAAGCAATGTAGAAAGTCACCTCTTCCCAATCAGGCAGCTGCCTACACGGTGACAAATAATTTCCTATACCAAAGCAGTTAGAGTGTTCAATACACTATTAAGTGCTATTTCTCAAAAGGAGTGCCATCATTTTCAGAGCCCCTGGAATTCGTGCAGACTTCTTGTGACTAGAGATCAAACTGCTGTTTCATTGTGCCTTTTTTTAAATAGGCAATGTTTACTGCTTTGACATGCTTCACAAAATACCTGAACAAACACTTTTCAGAAAACAGGATCATTTGCTTTGAATAGTTCATATTGACTGGTCTGAATTAAATTAAGCCTATCCAGTCACAATGAATACCTCAAGTGCCTGTCTGTCAGTCCCCACGAAGAGATATATCACAACATGAAGATATTGACTAAAACAGGGTTTTTCCCAGAGAGTCTTGGGTAAGCTGCTGCTTCTCCTTATTTCCAATCCATACAAAAAGAACTGCATATTTATCATATTCAGACAGCAACAAAACTTTGTCTCACCACCCTTTGTCAAAGAGCTCTGCCATGGGACTTTATCTAAAAAGCTAATTCAAGCAGTAGTGACAATTTTTTTTTTAACTGTACCTCCTTAGCCACAAATCAGATTAACATGCATCTGTCACCTGTCTTTGAGGCAGGTCATCAAACAAATTCTCTTTCCAGGAAGTTTTATAATATCTAGACAGAACCGTTCATAAAGCAACTCATTGCACCAGGGACTTCTTCATTAACAGTAATTATGCAAACCACCATGCCGCATAAGAGACTGAGATTACCAGGTGGGTAGCCTGCAATGCAGGGAAAAGTTTGCTAATTTCTGGAAACTGATTAAGATTCTGCTTCTGGCTTAGAAAGAATAGTAGATTTACAGTTATCCCTGCCTTAATTATTATTTTGCCTGTTTTCATAACTCAAATCATCAAATTAGGCCTACTGAAGATTTTTCTAGGTTCAGATCTCCCTACATTTCTGCAAATTATTCCAGCACACACCATAGCTCGGTTTCTTTCTTTAATTGCTTGTGTCCAATTACATTATATGATATTATTCATTGTATGTAAGAACTAATCAAGCTTGATTCCTGAGACAGGCAATCGTGCTGGCCTTTCCATTGCAACAAGCAGCGGTTTTATAAATACCTTTGTATGGAAGCACAGTCTTTATTAAAATCTCACATACTTTTGAAAACCTGCACCTACCAAGAATATACCATTGCTGATGACTGAGCTCTTTGGTGTTCCTGAGTCACATCCCCAGGGCTGTGACACAACATCCCCAGGTCAGCTCCCAAACCCATTTGTCAACAGCATGGCTATGTGTCTGTGATGCTTTTGGACCAAGCGGTCACCACCACAGTGGGCAGCTCTGAACTCTGTCCCATAGTAAGGCTAGGCTTTTTCACAAACAAAGCACTGAAAAAACCCCACTCTTAAAATGCTCAGATGTTTAGTACACCCCTAGTAACATCTGCACTTTTTAAGTCATGCCTTCACAAGCACTTGCTGTCAAGGGAATGACTTACAGGTAAAAAATGAATAAATTACTATGTGTTCCCCTATAGTTGAATAAAAAAACAACTTTTTCCATTTTAGTTTTGCACGTAATACAAAAAAAAAAATAGGTCGAAATAAAACACATAATTCTGATCTGGATCTAAAAAGTATCTGGTTCACCTTTCCATGGAAATTTCCCCTTCTTAAGGTGGGGTGAGGGGGGAGAAAAAAACTACTAGTATGAACAATTTAAGAAATAAATGCATGCAGCTTCTAAAAACTGACTTTATATAAGTCATCAGGAATCAGTTTAGCAAAGATACTTAGAAGAGCCTCCTGGAGACCTTATGCTGGTGGTAGTCTCTGTTGAAAACAGACTTTAATTTTACAAAATGTTACCTTGAACAGCTGCCCCACTTCTCCATGGAGCAGTATGTGGTGCAAAGGCATCTCAGCGTGATCCAAATTAATAATATTAGAAAAGCAAAGCTGATATCTTTTTATTCTCTTTCAAGATAGTAGAAAAGAGATATGTAGGGAAGAGAGATACATAGAAAAATTCACAGGTATGTTTTCCAGCTGTGTCTGTATTTTTGAGCTTTGCTTCTACTTGAGAAAAACAGGGGCAAGAGTGACAAAAGGGACACAAACATCTCTATCAATGATAAAAAGCAATAAACAATATCTGTAGGTAGAAGTTGAATATAAGGTTAACAGCAATTTTTTGTCCCCCTTAGGCAAAATATTACTTCACTACAGTAGTGATTCTGCTACTGACTTAGTGAAAACTGAATTTTATTTTTTAGATTGGATTGTTTTCTTGGGTTCAGACTCCAAGCTTTACAATCTGCTCAAGAACATCACATTCAAAAAGTTACAGTGAACTTACGTTTTTGAAGCCAATAAGAAACGTAAATAAGCCATAAAGATCACTTTTAAGAAATTATCTAAGAGGCAGGAAAGCAAATGCAATTATGACAGGTTGTGGGAGGTGATTTCAGTGTTTTTGCAGCAGTCAGTGCCATAAATCTTTCCCTTCTACCATGAATGGTTTTGTTCAAGAACACATTTCATCCAGGTGCCCTTTTGTCTTTTTATACTGTGAAACATTATGATAGAAGGAACTGCTTGCTCAGCTAAACAGTCTTTTTTTTTTTCCCTCCTAGGACATTAAGAACTTGTGTCATCTGTTTTAAAAACAAGATTCATTTTAATTCAATGTTCCAATCAAGGTCATGGATGTAATGCCATATTCTTTACAAACCTTGTTTAAAAGCCTGTTTCATTCCATGTGCTCTTATTGAATGTAATCTCATTGTTCAGAAGCACAGTGTCAACACAAACACAAGAAAAGGCTTTTTGCTATCTGGTATACCAACCCAGCACAATTGCTTGTGTAAATGTTTGCGGATTAAGTGTTTACAAACTATTAACACATAATATCTAATTTTATTACTTGTAGACAGATTAGATAGATAATTCCAACAAAATTGAAAAAAAAATATTTGACTGAATATACACTGAGAAATAACCAAGACAAAAGGGTATTTTAGCACCTGCTGCCTTATCCTTTTCTCTGATTTATCTGCCTCTGCATTCAGAGTAGGTTGTTGGACATGTGCAGCAGTGGATTACAGCTGGGAATCTTTCACCTCCATCAGTCCTACCTGGCCAAGGCCTTTCAGATAGATAAGTAGGTAGACAGATAAACAGAAAGACAGACAAATGGTTGTAAATTTCTTGAGAGAAAGATTCCTAATAGATATTTTCAAGCCATACTTAGAATCCAAAGTCCCACAAATGCTTCCAAAAAAGTTGCCTAGGGTTATTAGAAATTATTAGTAAATTTCTGAGTTTCAAAGAATTATGTTTAACTGAAAAATGAAATATGAAGACCTTTTTTGAGAGCACAGTGAAGGTGAAAAACAAATACTGATGCTATCAAGTTTTTCCAATATGATAAGACAGTTCTTTACCGAAAGTATTACACCTGAAACAATCTGCACTGACTTTGTAATTGCCATTATTTATGTCAGTGTAACACTGTGGTGCATCTGATTCATAAAAACACAGCCTTTTTTCTCTATGGCTTTATACAAAACCTCCCAGAAACAAAATACTATAAAACAAATCCACTTTTGGTGACTGATGGCCTCTTACCTGCTCAAGGAGTTGAATTCAGTAACTGTCTGTTAAATAGGTAGTCTCTGAATCACAGAATCAAACAATATGCCGAGCTGGAAGGGACCCACAAGAATCATTCAGTCCAGCTCTTAGCCCTGCACAAGGCCATCCCATCCCCAAGAATCACATCATGTGCCTGAGAAATCACCCAAACAATTCCTGAACTGTCAGGCTTGGTCTTGTGACCACTTCCCTGGGGAGCCTCTTCCAGTGCCCAACCACCCTCTGGGGGAAGAAGTTCTTTCTAATATCTAACCTAAACCTCCCCTGAGGCAACTTCAGGCCATTCCCTCGGGTTCTGTCACTGATCACCACAGAGAAGAGATCAGTGTCTGCCCCTCCTCTTCCCCTCACAAGGAAGTTGTAACTGCAATGAGGTCTCCCCTCAGTCTCCTCTCCTCCAGGCTGAACAGACCAAGTGCCCTCAGCTGCCCCTCACATGGCTTCCCCTCAAGGCCCTTCACCATCTTCACTGCCCTCCTTTGGACACTCTCCAGTAGCTTTCTTATACTGTAGCACGCAAAACTGCACACAATATTCAAGGTGAAGCCACCCCAGGTCAGAGCAGAGTGGGACAATCCCCTCCCTCAACCAGCTGGTGATGCTTTGCCTGATGCCCCCAGGACAGGGTTGGCCCTCCTGCTGGCACTGCTGACTCACATTCAACTTGCCATCGACCAGGAAGCCCAGGTCCCTTTCCCAGCACTGCTTTCTAGCATCTCATTCCCCACTTTGTCCGTGCATCCAGGGTTGCCCCATCCCAGGTGCAGAATCCCACACTTCCCCTTGTCGAACTTGATATGGTTGATATTGCCCAGATCTCTGATTTGTCGAGGTCTCTCTGCAGACCCTCTCTGCCCTTGAGGGAGTCAACAGCTTCTCCCAGTTTTGTGTTGTCTGCAAACTTGCTTAATATCCCTTCCAGTCCTTCATCCAGGTCATTTATGAAGATGTTGAAGAGCACAGGGCCCAAGATGGAGCCCTGTGGAACTCCACTAGTGACAGGTTTCCAGTCTGATGTCACCCCATTCACTGTTAACCTCTGTGCTCAACCCATGAGCTCGACAGTTTGTCCAGAAGTATTCTGGGAGAGACAGTGTTGAAAGCTTTACTGAAATCCAAAAAAGGTGACATCACCTGGCTTCCCTTGATCAGCTGTGTGGGTTACCTTGTCATAAAAGGAAACCAGGCTGGATAAGCAGGACATTCCTGTCATGAAGTTGTGCTGGCTGTGACTAATGACTGTGTTGTCTTTCAGGTGTTTTTCAACACCCTCCAGAATAATCTTCCCTATAACTGTACTAGGCACTGAAGTGAGACTGACAGGCCTGTAGTTTCCTGGGTCCTCCTTCTTGCCCTTCTTGAAAATCAGGACAATGTTGGCCAGGTTCCAATCAACTGGGATCTCTCCAGATTCCCAAGACTTCTCAAAAATCACTGAAAGAGGTTCATAGCTATGCTAATTCTCTCCACCACAAAATACTAAAAAAGCACAAAGCAGAACATAACTGCCAACTTTGAGTCTCTCAGTTGGTCTGGTTGCTGATGCTGCTTCAAATCCAAGGCCTGTAATTAGAAAATTTTTTTCTCTTCTGTTTTGATATCATGATATCTCACCCAGACAGCCTGTCTGTGTTATCTAAACTCAAGTGCTGTAAAACCGCATCTGGAGATACTCAGCACCATAAAAGGCATCTGTAAACTGCTTAGAGTCTGCTGTGCAGATCTCATGCCTTAGCAGATCTTTAATGATGGCAAACAACACACATCAAGATGAAAATACAAAACCAAAGAAAACAGCAGTAAAGGTGACTATTGAAAAATAGGAGGGGGGCAAAGTGAATACAGCTGAAGAAAAAAAAAAGATTACTCAGGAACATTAACACAGTTCATTGTGTTAAAGCACTTCATTGTGAGTCTTTTACATCCCGTATCTGTCAGTGTACTGAGTTTCATTGGAGGGTAGCATGGTTTGGGATTTCCCTGGGTATAAGTCTTTCATTCTTCACCAAAAGGTAGTGCTCCACTGGCCTCCATTATGTTGAACTCTCCCTGTTCACCCTGAAGCACTGAACTTAGACAAGATATCCTCAAATTTCACTTTTATTTTCTCTATGTTTAAGTCCTTTTCCATTTCAGTTACATAAAAGTGCCACAGGTTAGTGGTGGTATGGCTAATTTTCCCATTTTCTTTGCCTCGCAAATAGTTACTGCCTCATTGTCTCTGTTTTTTCTGTTTAATTAAATCATTTGTTGTCTTGTCTCTTTTTTCTTTTTAAGTACATCTACTTCAAAAATTTGGTAAACAAGTTCTACAATTAAACATTTGGATTTTTTTTCCTGTAGATAAAATTTATATAATATTCATAATGCATTACCTATTGCTCATGTGTAACCCAGCATTGTAATTAAATTATTTTCCAAAATTAACTTTGGTTATGTAGTAGCTGGAATTCAAGATCTAATTTAATGTTAGATTAGTGAAACATCTCCTCCAGGGATAGACGCTAGAGAGCTAGCAGAGCTCCTTCACTGTACTTATAAATGCTGTGAGGATTGGCACGCTCCACTGACTGCAGCAGGCAGCAGTCAAACTACTTGGTTCCTTGTTCACAGCCCCAGAAACTGAAAAGAGAGGATGAAAAAATATATCCTCTGAAGCAAGCAGTGTGAAAATATGTCTTTACTGTACCAAATAAAACAGGAAAAGGTCCACATGTTGTGGGTTTTTTGCACAAGTCTAAATCCAGGATTTCTGGTGAGCGCCCAAATATTTTTCATAGCCAACACATTTGAAGCCATTTTCCCTGTTTTCCTCACCCTCTTAACCCTTACATTTTGGTCAGATCATACAATGCAAAAGATATTGGGAGTGTCACAGGAGTAAATCAAGCTGAAAAAGTACCAATGCCTAACTAGAAAGGAACAAAGACAGAAGAGCTTGACCATGCCCAGCTACTGTGTATGGGGGTTGCTGCAGTGAATGTAAACCTGCCCTTGAACACAGTTGGAGATTCACAGAGGGACAGAAATTGTTATGAATTAATGGAAGTCTTCTGCTGCAATGGATGCCACTAAAGATTTTAAAAGCATCACAAATACAGCTCCTAATCAGTAATAAAAGTTGCTGCTTAATAGTCTGCAAGCATATTTCTATCCAGCTAATGAAAATACTGGCAGAATACTAAAGTAATGAGCAGTTTCATGAGCAACTTTTATATTGAGGTAAAATTGCAAGAAAATGTTCTTGTCTAAGCAGTTGAAATTGCCAGCCAAAATGACCTGCCAATTTCCAAGTGCTGTGCAGATAACATATTTTAACATTTAGAACATGAGTGCTTGAGTGCTCATGCTCAAAAAAAAAAAAAAGGAAGTTAAATTCTTTAAACTGTACAGATGACAAAATCCAGTTAGGTGATAATGTGTTATTGAGACAGGTTATTGTGCTTAAAGCATGAATCACAGACCTGACTCTCACTGAAGTGTATACAAAATGAATCCCCGGGACAAAAGGGGAGAGGCATGCTGCTTTGCTTTTAAACCTTCAGCAGCATTTCCAGAAACCCATCCTGCCGAATTTTGATTCCCTCTTATATATTTTTGTGTTATGAAGTGGAAAGCTGTCTCTCTCTAAACTTCTGTCATATGTCATGTAATTTCTGTGCTCCAGTGTCACTACATTATATCTCGTTAAAGGACTCTCACAATATATGATGTTATTAGGACAGCTTCTGTGCTTTTCTTTTAGGGTGATAAATTTTGAGGTGTCAGGTGTTCATATTTCTCTTTACTCTTATGATGAGGTGAATATTTTATCAATACTCATGCAGTACTGAAAGATTCCCAGGATGTGAGAACTATTTTGGCTGCAGAAGTAAATCACATAGGAGGTAGTGTGTTTTTGGAATAGCAGTTGAACAAGAAGGATCTGCATTGGTAATGCTTTTTCAACTCATTCCAGTTCATTCAAAACAATAAATAATAATATTTTAAAGGAATTATTTTAGTTGCATAACTGCTCTGAGTCTTCATTTAGTGCTAGATGATTATTGCAGGTGGCCAAGTGATTGTCTCCATAGTGCTATTCATCCCTCCAGGAAGGCGAGGCACAACCCTTTATTGAATCAGGAATATGAATTCATGTGCATACATATTTGCACATGGATCTAGTATTGCAATCTGAAGAAGTACTCCCTTTCAGCTGCTTAAAAACAGAAATCTCACGAAAGGATGTATACTGGCCTTCTGCTAAATGAAGGTTCAAACTAATCTTCTGACTTGGAGTATTTTGTGTTCCTTTGTGTTTCTTCTGGTGGCTATCAACTGAACAGTTGAGCAAAATTCCCTCTGAATGCACAAACCTGATACTACTACACATCCATTCTGGGGCAACAAACAGGTTAGGTAGACCCCATCAGACTGTTAAGATAGCTACTGTGTATAACAAAATAGAGACAAATACATGTTTCAAAAATTTAGGTCTGGAAGGTACCCATAAGATCTGCTGTATCAGATCCTTTACCTAATACAGCTGCTTTCCTGGATTTTGAGGCTCAGCAGCATTTAGGGCAATCCCTAGATAACTTAAAGGTGTAGAAGTACTTCCAAGATGATCTGATAATCACCCCGACCCTGAGCAGTATATCTAATGTTTGGAGTAGAAATAAAAGTAGATCTTCTGGCATTACTAGGAAGAAGATAATGATGCAGAAATTCATCCTTTACCTCTGTCACCAGCTACGGGAAGAAAATAGCTTTTGAAAGAATAGTCTGTGCTTATAAACGAAATAAAACTTTTACTCAGAAAGCCTGGTCTCAGCATTCTCTGCTTTTTAACAGCTGGCTGGTGAATTTTGTCTTTTGGCACCTAAACAAAATTATGACACCTCATATGCAGTGAATTAAAAGTAAGAAGCAAAACTTTACTGAATGATGCAACTGCATCATTCAGTTTGAACTACCATCAGACCTTCGAGACGCAGTCATCATCACTATGTATAAGAAGAAAGGTATTAAATCTGACTGCTCAAACTACCGTGGTATTACTCTGCTCTCCATTGCTGACAAAATCCTGGCAAGAATACTCTTGAACAGACTAATACCCACTATAGCAGAAGGGATCCTACCTGAAAGTCAGGGTGGTTTCAGAGCCAACAGAAGCACCACAGACATGGTATTTGTTCTCAGACAACTGCAAGAGAAGTGTAGGGAACAGAACAAAGGTCTTTATGTAACCTTTGTTGACCTCACCAAGGCTTTTGATACTGTGAGCAGAAAAGGTCTGTGGCAGATTTTGGAACGTTTAGGTTGTCCCCCCAAGTTCCTTAAAATGATCATCTCACTCCATGAGGATCAGCACGGCCAAGTCAGGTATGGCAACACACTTTCTGAGCCCTTTTTAATTAAGAATGGTGTGAAACAAGGCTGCGTTCTCGCTCCTACCTTATTCACAATCTTTTTTAGCATGATGCTCCAAAGGGCCACAGCAGATCTCGAGGATCAGGACGGTATCTACATTCAATACTGTACTGATGGAAGCCTATTCAATCTAAGGCGTCTGAAGGCCCACACCAAGACATTAAACCATCTTGTCCAGGAGCTGCTTTATGCTGATGACGCCGCCCTTGTCACCCACACAGAAGCAGCCCTGCAGTGTTTAACATCCTGCTTTGCAGATGCTGCTGAGCTCTTTGGGCTGGAAGTCAGCTTAAAGAAGACAGAGGTCCTCCATCAACCTGCACCTCAGGAAGTCTTCCATCATCCCCATATCACCATTGGCCAATCAGAGCTCAAATCAGTCCAGCAGTTTAATTACCTTGGTAGCCTCATCTCCTCGGATGGTAAAATTGACGGGGAGATAGACAACAGGTTAGCAAAGGCATATAGCGCTTTCGGAAAACTCCACAAAAGAGTTTGGCGAAATAAACACTTGAAGAAAAGTACCAAGATCAGTGTTTACAGAGCCATAGTGCTGTCTACTCTCTTGTATGGTTTCGGATCATGGGTCATCTACCAACACCACCTGCGTCTCCTAGAACGCTTCCATCAATGCTACCTCCGTACAATCCTAAACATCCACTGGTCAGATTATGTGACCAATACATCTGTTCTTGAGCAAGCAGCAGTCACAAGTGTAGAGACCATGCTGATGAGAACACAGCTGCGTTGGGCAGGGCACGTCTCCAGGATGAAGGACCAACCACCGCCTCCCTAAGATCTTGCTTTATGGTGAACTTGCCACTGGCTGCCGCAAGAGGGGAGCCCTGAAGAAAAGATTCAAGGACTCCCTGAAACAACATCTCAGCCTTGGCCATATTGATCACCATAACTGGTCTACTCTGGCCTCAAATCGGGAGGCCTGGAGACACACCATCTATAACGCTGCGGATGCCTTTGAGAACACACGCAGGATCACTCTCGAGGAGAAAAGGCAACGCAGGAAGAACCGTGTCTTGCGGAATACACCATCTAAGGAGTCTTTCTGTTGTGCCTTTTGCAATTGGATATGTCTGTCACATATTGGCCTCAAAAGTCACCAACGTGCCTGTAACAACTATGGATAAAGCCTTCCCAAATCTTCGTTCGCGAAGCCCAGCCATGATTGATAAGTTGCTGTTCTTCAAACAGCAGCAAACAGACAGCTCAGGATGATCAGAAACAATGCAAAGGGGTACTCTCTGATAAAACCCACTGGTTTTTTATCCACTAGGCAGACATCTGGTCCTACTACTGAGAAAGATCCAAACACGTGGCCTCCAATGGTTATTACAAAGTGATTAAATGCCTGAAGCTAAAAGCAAAGGACCTTGCAATTGTTTTGACCCTTAAAGCCAAAGAAGTGTTATTGTGCAATTTATTGCCTCAGGTACACTCTGCTTGGCACAAAAAACTATCCTGTTTGTAAAAAGTTACCATATTTGAAAAGGAGCCAGTCTTCAAATAAGGCAAAAAATAATCAGCCTCAAGAAACATGCACTGATTTCTTCTGGGCAATGCCTATTGCATTATTCTGAACTACGTCTAACAAACAAAATGCTGAAATAATGGCAAACTGGGACATTTTAGTACCTAGAACATCATAACAACACATGCATAGTGACAAATTTCAATTCCAATTCCTCACATACATTTAGTTTCAGTCCTTGGTGCTGTTTGTATATAGGGAAATTATGTTGCACTTTAGCTGGGCAATCCAATGCTTAAGCTGTTTAAGATCCTTTGAAATCTCTGAAATCATTGCCAATGGCAACCTAACAGTCTCAGTAAGATTCATCTCTATTTCTGTAGCTACTGATTTAAATACAGGTTTCTTTTGTTTTCTGCTGTAGGAATCAAGCTTTCTTTCAAAACTTTATTGCTGTTGTTGTTGTGGTTGTTTTGGTTTGATTTTTATTGTTGTTGTTGTTAATCAGCCATGATGCCTCAGCTTTTACAGAGTTTTGATGCTAGAAAACAATTTTCACTTCACAGACCTAAGGATGTTTGGCATAAGTATCCTCCTGGACAAACTGTCCAGCACAGACTTGGATAAACGCATCACACACTGGGTGAGCACAGAGGGTAATAGTGAATGGGGTGACATCAGATTGGAAACCTGTCACTGGTGGGGTTCCACAGGGCTCCATCTTGGGCCCTGTGCTCTTCAACATCTTCATAAATGACTTGGATGAAGGACTGGAAGGGATATTAAGCAAGTTTGCAGACAACACAAAACTGGGAGAAGCTGTTGACTCCCTCAAGGGCAGGGAGGGTCTGCAGAGAGACCTCGGCAAATCAGAGATCTGGGCAATATCAACCATATCAAGTTCAACAAGGGGAAGTGTGGGATTCTGCACCTGGGATGGGGCAACCCCGGATGTACGGACAGAGTGGGGAACGAAATGCTGGAAAGCAGTGCTAGGAAAGGGACCTGGGCTTCCTGGTCGATGGCAAGTTGAATGTGAGTCAGCAGTGCCCTGGCAGCCAGGAGGGCCAACCCTGTCCTGGGGGCATCAGGCACAGCATCACCAGCTGGTTGAGGGAGGGGATTGTCCTGCTCTGCTCTGACCAGGGGCATCCTCACCTTGAATATTGTGTGCAGTTTTGGGTGCTACAATATAAGAAAGATATTAAGCTATTGGAGAGTGCCCAAAGGAGGGCAGTGAAGATGGTGAAGGGCCTTGAGGGGAAGGTCCATAGATTGAAGGGGATCACAAACAGTTACCAGTAAAATAGGTTGAGATAGGTATATGTCCAGTATAATTTACCTAATTACTGCCCAGGTTGCACATGTGTGGAACCTCATAGAGCCACAAAGACAATCTATCACTCAATGTAACCCAAGATTAAAGTTTATGTGGGACTTCAGAATGCATGTGTCTTAAATTTCCTTCTGTATTATATATCAATATGTATTAGCTTATGTAATTGCCCAAAGAGAAGTAAAAAATATTTAGTATATAAATATTACATTTCTACATCAGGTTCCTGACTGAACAGTGAAAAAGTAAAGCATAATCTCAAGTACATTAAAGTTACACAAGATAACACAGTAAACTGGGATCTCTAGTACTCCCAATGCTTTGAGGTTGTCATCCTTTCACCCCAGAAAATGCAAGCGTTGCTCACTTAAACATTTAATCATTTTATTGTAGAATAATTAATTTAATTAAACATAAGAGTTAAAATATAAATTAAAATTAAAACATAAAAATTAAAATAAAAAAATAATTAATTTGGGCTGAGGTGCAGTTAGGTAGTTAGCTAGTTGGTTAGTTACTAGTGTCTGGTATGGGGTTGTGATTTAGATTTGTGCTGAACACAGTGTGGATAAAACAGAGATGCTTTTGTTATTGCTGAGCAGTGCTTGCACAGTGCTAAGGCCTTTCCTGCTTTTCATGCTGCCACATTGGCAAGGGGGCTGGGAGTGCATGGAAAGCTGGGAGGAGACACAGACAGGACAGCTGAACCCAACTGAGCAAGGGCATATTCCATACCATGTAACATCGTGCTCAGTACATAAAGTGCGGAGAAGAAGGAAGAAGGGGAAGACATTTGGAGTGATGGTATTGCTCTTCCCAAGTAACTGTTATGCCTGATGGAGCCCTGCTTTCTTGGGGTGGCTGAACACCTGCCTGCATGGGAAGTGGTGAAAGGCTTCCTTGTTCCTTTACTCAGTCATGTTAGAGATGTGGCTTTCCTCCTTCAGGTGTCAACAATTCAGTTCAACAATATTTAGTACCAAGAGAAAAATGTTAGCCACACTAGGATGTCAAGAGAAGAGTGTCTTAGAAAGGCAATGTAAAATTACAGCTGTGCTCTACAGATGAGGCTGTGCAGTTTCACATATGCACAGGGTAGGAACTGCTGTTGCAATCTGAACTTTGTGGCTCAGTCCTTTCATGTACAGAAAGGTGACCATATCCTAGTAACAATTCCCTGTTTCCAAAGAGAAAAATCTCTCCATATATTTATGTTCCAGAAACATATTTTCATTAAATAGCTTCATGAATTTTTTTTATACTCAACTAAAGTTAACGTGGGTTCTTTTAAAGAAAAGTGTTGGTGTAGCTGCTTAGAAAGAAAGTGTATTAAATGGTGTGTAATTTTTCCATATGGGTCTATCCTAATTTTTATTTGTAAACTGCTACTTTTTCTAAACTGACAGAAGAATATAAACTTGGTCACCTCTTATGGTAAAAGTGGGGTTTTTTTTAAAGACTGGTGAAGACTATTCACTTTCTTTCTTGATTTATTTAAGTATGTCTGGACTTTGGAGAGTGCTACAATTTGCACATACAGTTAAATTCATGGCTGGGCTTTGCGAACAAAGATTTAGGAAGGCTCTACGCATGTTTGTTACAAGCACACTGGTGGCTTATGAGGCCAATACAAGATAGGCATAACTGATTGCAAAAGGCACAGCAGAAAGACTCCTTAGGTGGAATATTGTGCAAGACACGATTCTTTCTGCATTGTCTTTTCTCCTCGAGAGTGATCCTGCGTGTGTTCTCAAAGGCATCCGCAGCGTTATAGATGGTGTGCCTCCAGGCCTCCCGATTTGAGGCCAGAGTAGACCAGTTATGGTGATCAATATGGCCAAGGCTGAGATGTTGTTTCAGGGAGTCCTTATATCTTCTCTTCGGGGCTCCTCTCTTGCGGCAGCCAGTGGCAAGTTCACCATAAAGCAAGATCTTAGGGAGGCGGTGGTTGGTCCTTCATCCTTGAGATGTACCCTGCCCAGCACAGCTGTGTTCTCAGCAACATGGCCTCGATACTTGTGACTGCTGCTTGTTCTAGAACAGATGTATTGGTCACAAAATCTGACCAGTGGATGTTTAGGATTGTGCGGAGGCAGCATTGATGGAAGCGTTCTAGGAGTCGCAGGTGGTGGCAGTAGATGACCCATGATTCAGATCCATATAAGAGAGTAGACAGCACAATGGCTCTGTAAACACTGATCTTGGTACTTTTCTTCAAGTGTTTATTACGCCAAACTCTTTTATGGAGTTTTCCAAAAGCACTATATGCCTTTGCTAACCTGTTGTCTATCTCTCCGTCGATCTTACCATCCGAGGAGATGAGGCTGCCTAGGTAATTAAACTGCTGGACTGATTTGAGCTCTGATTGGTCAATGGTGATGTGGGGATGATGGAAGACTTCCTGAGGTGCAGGTTGATGGAGGACCTCTGTCTTCTTTAAGCTGACTTCCAGCCCAAAGAGCTCAGCAACATCTGCAAAGCAAGATGTTAAACGCTGCAGAGCTGCTTCTGTGTGGGCAACAAGAGCGGTGTCATCAGCATAAAGCAGCTCCTGGATAAGATGGTTAAAGGACTTACTGTGGGCCTTCAGACGCCTTAGGTTGAAAAGGCTTCCGTCAGTACGGTATTGAATGTAGATACCGTCCTGATCATCGACGTCTTCCGTGACCACAATTAAATTAAATTTAATCTATATTTCAAATAAGCTGTTATTATTTCACATTTTCTCCTGATCATTTTGTTTGTTTGCCTGCATATGCATTGTGGAAATTTATACATATATACAATTTTCCAATTCTTCTGTCAAAAACTAAAAAAAAAAAAAAAAAACCAAGCCTCAACTACATACAAATCTGAGTCTTCTGGATAACTTGATGTATTTTTGCTGAGTGCTCCATGTTCAGAGGTCAGGAAATTATATTATTTGCGTATTTATTTGTGTATATATAGTATGTATTTAAAGCTTATTTGCCAGCAGGAAACAAAGCTTCAATTTGAGAAAACCATTAGATAGAAAAACACTTTCCTTGGTCAGCTGAAAAAAAAACCAACATTATGTTGCAACACCAGTAATTACAAAACATCACCATACTATTCCAGTTTTATCTGATACTGTTTTAGGAAAAGGAAGTTGATATAAGATTCTGATTAATTTTGTGAATTTTTTTTTAATATTAAGATACAATGCTGATGTATTAGTTTAAAATCTCTTCAGATCAACATCTGAAACAAAAAAAATGATCTTTTGTTCTGAGTAACAAATACATGAAACCAAAATTATGAAAGATAAGTGCAGCCTGGCATGAATTAGAAGCATTCCAAAAGAAGCTCTAATTTTTATATGTATGGTAAGTAACATCCATTTTAATAGCCTTGATTAAATTTAAGAAATAGCTAAGGCTAATTCCTTCCAACCCAACCCTCGCCCCTCTGCACATTACTATGAGAAAGTCTGAATCATGGTTAGAATGAAAAAACAACATAGATGTCCCCTCAGAGACAATATTTCAAACTTATTGTCCAGATTCCACCAATCCAATTAGATTATTTGAAATGATAGCTCATAAATTGTTAATATATTACCTGAAAGTGAAGAAAAATACTTATCTCATTTTTCCAGCCTGCTGGTTCAGTTTCTGCACTTTACAATAATTCGTTACAAAATTTTCATTTTTCCATTACTTTTTATTGTTAGTTCAGAAATAAAATCCTATTAACAGAGGATTTATGATGACAAGATAACTACAGTGCAGGTGCGGAGAGGGTGTGAATTTAATGACACACAAATAAAGTTTAATGAAATATTATGAAGTGGAAAAAACATAGAGTCTGAATAAATCTCACTGGTAACTATGTATTATAACTCTAAGAAAAGAAAATACACAAGAGAAAAAGATTGTAAATATAAAGAAAAACCATACACAGAGCAGACAGCAGAACTATCCAATATGGTAACACCATTCAGACTTAAATTCTTAGAGATTTCCTCAAAAAATTCTTGAACCTTGGATCTCTATCCCAGCCTTTGTTTTTTCTCAGTCTGTGGAAGAGTATCTACCAATAAAGAAAACAAATTAGTAAAATATCAGTAAACTTAAATGATACAGATTACATATTCAGATTGGAAAGCAGAAGAGAGATGGGACAGATATATTGTAATGGACCATGCAATAAAGGAATGTATCAAATGCTGCATTCAAAGATGTGACTTATTTTAAGCCTTCCCTAAGATTTTGTAGTGGAAAAAAAATGCACATTTTTAAACCAATATCATGAGCATAAAACTGCATTGGAAGGAGGGAATTTTCAGGAATGTCTAAAACAAATCACAAAGAATATGATAATCTACATCCTCAGGAGGACATGAAACCCAAATATTGGGATAGCTAAAAGTAAGTCAAAGAACAACATACAACAGCATTAAACAAGAATTTCTTTATAATTTGAAGACAATTAATAACCTTCACTTTCATACCTTTTTTCTAATATAGTCCTCCAAAGGAATATTTCTAGTAAATCTGTGCAGTTCTATAAATGTCGCTGCAAGGTCAGTTGTTCCAAGTCATCCAGAGACAAAGAGGAAAGAAGTACAAGTCTACTGCCAAATTTGACTAAAAATACTCTACTCTGGGTTTTGAGGGAGCTGCAGCTGTTGCTTGTACATTTATATTTCTGTCCTACCATTATAGTTTCATTAGTTGAGCTGTGTTACTGAAAATCGTTTTCTGCTCTGCAAAGAAATTACTTCTAAGATCCCTCTCCTGTCTGTATTAAAACTCAGACACTGCATAAGGATTAAATCAGATACAGGGTTTGATTCATAGATAATTGCATGCAAGCTCTGATAATTATAAATGTGTTAGAGGATTGAAAGTATTTGCAAATACTTCAGCCAGATAATTTATAGAGAATAGACTGTTCATAAAATAACCAGTTCAGTTATTCATTATAAATTTTTAACAATTTACTGTGTGTAATCACGTTATTCTTATACATACATCTCACTTTGGAGGCAATAAGTTAAGTTGACTTTGAATTTGACAAAATAGAATAATTTCTATAGAGAAAAATCAGATAAAAGTATTTCAATTCATTGAGAAGGCTCGAGACAAAGGACATTACCAAAGGGAGGAAGTGTAATTATAGATCATTCTGCCTATTTCTATAAAAATTATTTGTTGCACTGCATTACCCATTCCTTAGGGAAATTACAAGTTTATTTACATACATAAAATATCTATTAATAAATATTTCAACACTGATCTAGTTCTGTTTGTTGAAGAAGGAATATCGTTCTTGCTTAAGGAGTGTGGCTGTACTGTGAAATACCACTGCTGATCAATGTTGACTAATAAGATTGACCCAGTATGTTTTTGAGCATGCTATTTGAGAATGCTATGTTATTATCTCTTTCAATAGAAGATAATTTTAAAATATTTATACCATTCAAAATATTGCTGAAGATAACAATACTCAGAAGTTTTGGAAGAATGACATTTAGGTTTCTCATAGGTCTTTTGCAGCTGCCCTTATTATTTTTGAAATGCAGTGAAAGATTCATGAGTGTCTTACATCAGGAAAACTGTGGCTTCCTGTTGCCTTTCCACCTCTTTTAATGCTTTTTGACTTTCTTTTCTGAAAATGTCTCCTGCCTAGAGCCCTGCTACAGTCTTTGTAATTTTAAAAATTATTTATTTGCTTAATTTTTGATTTTCAGTCTAAAAGAGTCCTGTGACAGAAACAAACTGCACTAGGATAGAAGCCTCTTTTTTTCCCCTTAAACCCAGTCAAAAGGGGGAAAGAAACAAACAAACAAACATACAAACAAACAAACTAAATCTAATATATCCAATAAATCCAATATACTGGAAATGTGTGAGCACATGGTAAGAACTTTGAAACAGTCATTGTTCAAATTCATAAGGGTGATGCTATTAATAACAGGTACTTTATTTTCCTGGAAGCTTTGGACAAGATTATGCATTAGAAGGCATTCTGGAAGAAAAGGAATTAATATGCGGGGGAAAAAAGGAAAAAGGGTTAAGAATTACCCAGGAGAATAAACAAAAATCTTTGCACAAAGAGAGAAAAATATTTCCCTTTCTACGATATCAAATCAAGGTATGAAACTCTACATCACCAAATAGCATGGGTGCCAAAACTAGATATGTTCACAAAGCAAGCAGATGAGTTTACAGAAGAAATTCCCTTTCAGAGTTACAAAGCATAAAGGTATTCCCCAATTTTGCAAGTAGTTGTGGTGGGTCTGCTGAGCCGGAATTTATTTCTCCACAGTAGCCCTCACAGCGCCATGCTCTGCATTGGTAGCTAGAGGAGTGCTGATAACACACCCATGTTTTGGCTGCTGCTGAGCACAGCACTGTAACATTCCTTCTTAGGTCCTGGGAGGGGACACAAGTAGGCCAGCTGACCCACACTGACCAAGGGGATATTCCATACCATATGACATCAACCCGAATATAAAAGCTGAGGCAAGGAGCAGGACCGGAGGCACTCATTTTCTCTGGTGGCTGCCTGCTGACAAGATGGAGCCCTGCTTCTCAGAGAAGTGGCCAACCATCACTGCTGATGGGAAGTAGAGATTGACTGCTGGCTTCTGCTTTGTGCGTGCGCACGCTGCTTTTGCTTTCTTTTTTGCATGAATATTAACTGCCTTATCGCAACTCACGATTTGTGTTGTTTTCTTTTCCCACCTTACTCTCTCCCCTGTCCAGCTGGGAAGGGGAGGGATAGAGCAGCTGGGTGGGCACCTGGTGTTCAGCCGAGGGTGAACCCATCACAGTAGTTTGCTAAAATCTGCTTTGTCAGATGTTAGAGTTAGAAGGGGACTTAATTCCATCACCTCTTTACCACAAGTACCTTGCACATCCTTCACTTTAAAAGTTACTCATAGTTTAAAATATTTTCCCTAGTATATTCTTGCATTCTGTTGATGTTTTAGGAACGGTATTCCCAAATTTAATAATCCCAGTAAAAGGAAAATCACACAAAAGGCAAAGATTATAGGCTAAGGACAGTTTACTGGAAACACAGTGAGATAAGAAAAAGAAAAGTAACAGCAACAATATTAGTAACAACAGTGCCCAAAAGAGGGTACTTGACATGCAAAAATGCTCACCATGCCCAGGACAATGAAAAAGAACGGTGGATGGACCCTCTGCCCACCATGTTTTTCCCAACCACAAGCTATGCCCACCTCCCTCTCTGAAGAAAGAAGCTCTTTCTTACACTCCCTAGGAGTACAAAATAACAACCTAGGCAGGACCACACAGCTCCAGGCTCCACCCCTCATGGCTAGTGTGAAAAAAATAACTCTTGTCCTGGCCAAAACCAGGACAATTGCTAGTGTATGTATATTGAAAATCTCTCTATTTTTCTGTTTCAGAATTTATTAGAGCTGTTGGAAATGTTTTCTGATGAACCATTTTCCATGGTAGAATGATGTTTTAATTGTCAATTAAGTGCTTTTATTTTTTTTCTTTTTCTGTCACTGTTCCTGTTTTTTCCCTCTAAATCAGTGAAAAAATATCCATCCCTGCAGTCCATTGAGAAGCCCTAGAGAGAGTCCACTGTTCATTAAGAGAAGCTTTTTGTAAGTTTCTTCATCAACAACATTCATTCAGGTACCAGCCTATTCATGAAAACTTTGTCTAAATTTCTGATATTTCTGAGTCTTAATTTCCCATGGAAAGGTCCACCCAAGGAGAGCAGGAATGCAGAGGAATTAATGAGAAGATTAATTTCAAACAGCTTTTAATTCACCCAAACTCTTGAGCACCTTCCAGTGTGTGCAGTGATTTAATCCTCTTGGGCAGACAGCCAGGCTACAAAGCAATCCTTTTTTGCCACTGAAGGCTGCTCATTCTCTAGTACAGTAAGAGTGTCCCTTTAACCTGGAGGACCTGTCATCATACAAAAATAAAATTAAATAAAAGCAAGTGCAAATTCTTTCACTGTTATAAAAGGTTTCTGCACGGTATCTTTAATGTCAAAGGGTATGCCAAATGTTAAGGAGTCTGTATCATTCCCACTCCTGTTAGTATTTGATTACCTGCTGTGTAAGAAGTGGAGAACTAGGAATCTGTTGTTTGATTCAGCTTCAGCTGAAATCACTAACCACTATAGTACATTTACAGAGCTGGTTTGGGGTAAGAAGGAGATAGAGAAAGGAACTGGGTCTTATTCTGACATGCACAAATAGAGTGGGGAAAGAAGTTCTTTCACTGTGTCTACTTGCCTCTTTAACTGAGCATAAATGATGATAACAGCTTGAAGGAGAAAGAAAGGAGAAGCTTATTTTCAGATGCATGCTTGCATACAGTTTTTACTTAATTCAAGTTGTCCTTTCAGGGTGAGTACAAAGAGGAAAGGATAAAAATGAGAAGAGGAATTTTGAAAGAGTGACATAATTAATTACAAATCTGCATGTGTAGATCCTAACTTCAGTTCGTACCTAAAAAAAAAAAGTACCTATACTTTATTTGGCTTTTTCTAGTGCAATTAAATGTGAATCTTATAACCCTCAAAAGTTCTGTTGTGATGATAAAAGCACCTTGAATTGAAAGCATCTTTACTCAAATTTGAATTGACCTGTTCCTAACATTTCAAAAACCATTAAAAAAGAAGAGCAGAGTGTGCAGGAAAGTTGGTATAGCTTTGTGTAACTTGTAGAGTTTTTTCCATTGCACTTTTCAGGGACATTTTTCTATTAAAAAAGAACCGGGATGAGAAATGTCGATTCGCTGATGCTCACAGGTTTTACGCAGCTTACCCGTGTGAAGCTCACACTAGTCTGTATTCTATGTTACTCAGTTCAGCCTTCTCTGAACTTTCATATTTTAAGTCACTTTTTTCCTGCAGTGTGCGACTAGTCAATATTCAAATTCTTTTATGTGCAATAGAATCTGTGAAATTATGTACTACTTATGTTGCACAGTAAACATGAGAACACTTCCCTACAGGTTCAAAATAAGAAAATGAAAGAGCTTGACAGAAGTACCTTTCTGCTTCTTGAGACCAAATGTTTATATGTTCTCTGCCTTCAGTGTTCTTATGGCTAGTCAAACAGTTTCCTTGGACTTACACCATCAAACTTCTATCAAGAACATTTAGAAAGAGACTTGAGACATTCCTAGTTCCATAAATCAGCTACTGTTCATCCATCATAATCTCTGCAAGTAAGAAGCTCTAATAGCAAAACTTGAATTTCAGCTGTTAGTGTTAAAGTTTTCCTGTTTGAGATTATGTCATTGTCCACGTCTTCAGAAAGAATCTGGGATCATTATATTCTTTCTGCATACCAGGAAGTTGTCTTTTTTGGATTTCTAATGCATTCCTTGGCCTCCATGACAAAATTTTCCTTCATTTGTTCAGCTTGCTAATGCTCTGCTCCAAATTTCAGATATGAGCTTCCTACTCTCCCTGCAAAAGGTCCAACCAGAACAGCTCAAACAGATGGATCTGTAGCTTTACAGAATTTCAGAACCAAAGTCTAGCTACCCTTTTGCAGAAGAGGCTGTAATTAATTTGGTGTTTTGATTTGGTTTGGTTTTATGTAGAAGTCACTTGTGTTTCTGATCTTTCTAAGATGTCTCTAGGAGCTACCTCCATTGGAAGAGCAATCTAGCATGTCAGCAAGTGCAGAGCAGCTATATGAGAAAAGGACTGCACAAATAATGAATTCTCATTTCAAAAGATCCCCTGCTATTTCTGCATTTCCCAGACCTAATTTTTTAACTGTTGTCTTTGCTCTTCCAAGAGGGCATCTGCTGCGCGTCTGCTACTGCCCGCTGATAAACACATACTCCCTCCTGAACTCAGACAGAAGTTCAAGTGCTTCTGTTATACGTGTATTGTGAGTATGCTATTCGAGTACAATAAGTAATATTTAAATAATAAATATTTAAATTATAAATTTAAAGTGCTGTTAAAGTGTAATGACAATAAATTGTGTTTCCACAGTTTCCACAGTTCTGCTCTTACTCCTATTGGCTTAAATATATGTTTGGCAAGAAAACACATTTCATATTGAAAGGATTTCAAATACAGAAAAGAGATAAGTCAAAATTTGAAAACTATGGGATCCTTTGAAAGTGTTATACTTCAATATCTAGTACCTTTGCACTTCTAGAAATGTGTAAGAGACAAGTACTGGAACTCAGACACAGGATTTACTAAGATACATCCCATTCAAATCTTACTGGTAGGAGGGAATGATCCATGATACTCAGATTAAGATTCTGACTTCTCATTTTTGCAAATAATGTTCTGTAGTCCCTGCTTCAGTAACACTGCTAAGCAGCTCAGAATGAAATATTTCATTCTTATGGCCTTCAACAGGGATTTGTTTTTGACACAACTGTTCTCAAGCTCATTTCTTTTGTGAGACATAATTTTTCCTTGAGTTTGACTATTATTGACATATATTTAAAAATTGGGCTTTTTCATTATACGTCAACCTCTACAATTTACGGCAGTCAAAGCAAAGACTGTGTTAAATGTTTGGAAATCTCCTGTTCCAAAAGGTGTCCTGTTTACAGCTACTCTGGTAGGAAATCACACTACTCAAAGGTAAACCTGGGGGGCTTCACCCTCAGGTCATTCAAAGATCAGAAATTATCTACAGCTTCCTTCATCGCAAGTTTTCTGCATAGGTGCTACAAGGCCAATATGTCCTCTTATTAATTGTGCTGCAGAAGCATCTGGATAACCCACAAATTCTGATTAACAAGTTATGAAGATTTAGGAACTTTAGGTCTTAGCTTGATTCAGCAGGTGATTAAAAAATAATATCTGTTTCTACAGTGACAGAGCACAGAGACAGGTAGAAGGGTTACTTGGATTTTTGCTATTTTGACACAGGATTTACTGTATTGTACTGACACTGGCCACTGGCTGTAATCATAAATCCCAGGAAAGAGCAGCACATATGCTTAGCTGTCTGATAGCTCCTCTACAGGTCACTGATTTTCTGAACTGCTGTTGCTAAGACACAGCTTTGAAGGTATTTGACATTGCCATGTCCATGCATCCAGAAAGGCTATACTTCACGTGGTACATGCAGCACAGATTCACTCACCCTTCGAGTGTCATGGTGTTTTGGGCCTCTGTGGGCTCCCTGATAGCTCAGGGCCTTTTCCAAGAATGTCACATTACTCCTGCTATCCTACCTCATTGTGCTTTTCCCCCACCACTTAACTCCCATCACCCACTACCCCAGTGCAGCCCTCTGTGTTACAGGGGCCAGGACCAGAAATAGGAAAAACACATCTCTATCCACCATCAAGTGAGTTAAGAAACAGGTTTTCTGTGAAACAACTTCTCAAAACCAAGATATTTTAACTGAAGGTTAAAAAAGGAAAATAAAAAGGCATGAAACAATCACAAAAACCTATTGAAAAGGGCAAAAATTTGAGCTTAGAGAGAGAGCAGAAAAATGCAATGGCAGAAACAGACTAGACAAAACTTTTAAAAAAATGAAAAGTACCCCTTATAAAAGACTTAGAAATTAAGGAGTCAAATCATCCCTTACCTTATGACATTTCATCCTCAAGAACACAACCAGTCAGACCTAAGAAAAACAGGCACAATTGCAGGTTCTACCCATACCTAAACAAAGTAAGTAACAAAGCAGTTGCTCTGTGAAGTGCCATGATGGTTTAATACCTACTTGGGAGTATAATTTTTCAAAAGGATGCGTTTAACTTTTATTCCTAACACGAGGACTTAAGAACTGATGTGAAGACTCTTGCAGGCTTTGGTGAGTCTTCTTTGGAGCCAGCCTTCACAAATGAAAGGTGTTGAAGATCAGTCGCACCCAGTAGGATATTCAAAGTTCAGAGTTCTGTACATGATTGTGCTTACACATGGAGGGAACTACAGCATGCAAGCGTAGTTCACAGTACTTGGTTTGGTTAGCTCTATAAATATTTAATCCTCATCTGTGTTCAAAGAAAGCCCAGCTGCAATATCTAAAGGAACACCACTAGATCTTACTGTAAAAGGTGTGAATTCTTTATTTGCTTTAAAGTAAAACTGATCTCAAAACCCTAATATGACTGAAGCATATATATCTGTATCACTGGACAAAGAGGATATTATGTGATATTCTATGCCACTTTATCTCATTACACTGATGAATGAAGTGTGTAAAATTATCTCAGTGATGTTCTTCATTAACATCAGTTGCTCTACTTGATCACTTAGGTGTAATTCACATAGTGGTAGTCTGTATTTACATACAACTTAGAATCATAGAATTGTATCACAGAATGGTTTGCATTGGAATGGACCACTAAGGTCACCTGGCTCCAAACCCCCTACCATGTGCTTGTCATCCTGATTAACAACTCTTTATTTTTTTCTGACTATTTCTAATTAGTGGACACTTGTCACTCCACTTCTTGCACTCTAATTGACCTATGAAGAGGGTATCTCATATCAGTGTCATCGAAAATGATAGAGTCAGTTTGTTCTGAAGAAGTCACAAGCTCTTTTTATATGAAGAATAGTCAATGAATGGTTTTAATATATGAATTAGTTATGTTAATATCTTGGTATAAAAATATTCTTACTTTCATAATTTGTCCTCAGAAAAATAACTCAGAGATAAAAAATAAAGTAATCTTATGAATAGGCACTGTATCTTGAGTAGATAACGTAAAAGCTAAAAGCATTCAGCAGAGCTGGCAGATTTTAAAGGATACCATAAGAAAGCATGACAAGAAAGTCTCTCTCAAAGAAGTGAAAAAGACAAGAAATGGCAAAATACAGCTCTGACCAAATTTTAAAGGACATCTAACTCTGAAAATCAAAACATAACAAAAAAAATAGCAGGGGAAGATGATAGAATAGCACAGGAATATATGAATATAAACCACATAGATGGAGGCACAATACAGGCTAAAACTGGACAAAGATACTAAGCATAAGAACAAGAACATTATACTGCATTTACAAAAACAGAAAAGAGTTAAATTGAAAGTATAGGCTCCTTGATTGTAGAGCAGCAGAGCAAATAAATATGGAAAGAGAAAGTTATGAAGTACTAAATGCCTTATGACTGAAGTTTTGAAAACAGAACTCATTGCATGATTGATTTTAACGCAGAGATAGGAGCAGAAGGAAGGAGTATTGAGCAAAGTCCAGTTGAGTTAAAAAAAACCAAGACAATTTATTATCTTTGTATGAGAATATTCAAATTTATTGAGAATAGTCGAGCTAATAGAGGACAAGCTAATAGAAATATATGGAAAAGAGGCACGTGTTAAACCATGGTTATTATGGACTGGTTTCATGTTGGCCAAGACCATGTGTAAGGTCACATGTTAATTCCATCATGGAAAACTGAGAAACTGCAGATAATTCATAACCAATTAAACTCCCTAAGCATGGTTATCAGTAGTTTTCTATCACATCAAAAGGCTATACAAGTGGCATCCCATCAGTCCTTCTTAGATATAATCAGTCTTTTACTTTATGGTTTGAGTGATGCAACGCTTCAAACAGTGTGTAATTTTAGGAAGCTCTATGAGTTTCAGAGATAATGCAGAAAACATACATAAAAACCCTCATATGTCAAGCAGAAAGTGCCAAATGTAAGAAGGAGATCACAAATAAGTACATATGAAAGGGATAAATGTTGGCAACAACAATGCTGTGAAAGAAACCATTCCAGTTTATACTAGCAGGCAAACTGATTTTAAGTTAATGATGCTGCTTGAAGAAAAGCAGATTTCAGTCAAGAAAGTATATCATCAACTGTACTTTTCAGAAGGCATGGGAGATAACCATTCAGCCCTATACAGCAGTATTGAAGCACTGGATGAGGTGCTCTCAGGTTTTGGCCCTGTGCTTAAAAGAGGGAGAAAATCCAGCAAACAAATTATGACAAGGATCTTGAACTGTGGGGAAATGTCAAAGAATCAGCTTTATTTTGCCTGGAAAAGAGAAATATGATATGGGAAAAGGTACTTGTGTTACAGTTCTGCTGGAATAAAGGGATGAGAAATGAGTGTTTCTCCATTTGGAGTGGGTAGCTGAACAGTTAGTTCAAACTGCAATAGCTTGGGTGAGTGGGAAAAAAAAAACAACAACAAATTATCACTATATCTGGACCATGTACCATATAAGTGGATCAATTAATTCAGTAGTCTGTTTTCATTATTGAATATTGTGTTCAAAAAGCGAAACGGCAGTTCCAGATTTACCCTGCTACTTATATACATTCCAAAACTTAAGTAAAAATCTGTAGATAGAAGAGAGAAAGACTATTCTTCATTCAGGACTGCTTTAGCAGTATAATTTTGCATTTGCAATGATTGAGATAAACAAACATAACATGCATTTTGCAGGGTAACTGTGACCTTCTGTACACAGTGTACACTTCTTAAACTGAAACTAAAGTACCAACATTTCCTTGGTTTCTGTGTATTTTATTGATTTACTTTGAACCTTATCACTATGAAAAAAATTCACACTTTCAGTTTCTAGATGATTTACTTTTGAGAAACACTTTAGCAACAACCATTGTACAATTTCATTGTGAGCCTAATTGAGAAAAATATTGCGCAGATTTGCCAACACGTGGGGCACAATTATGTCAGGGGCAGCAATTCTGTAAGACAAACAAATAGCAAAACCAGAATGTTAGGAACAATTACCATTCCAAAGACAAATACTTACATAAGAAATATTTCTATTATTAAACTAATGCTGTTCTATTTTCTTCTGAACTCTACAACCCTCCCCCCAAAAGTGATAAATTTACCCATAATGAGGTAACATGTGAAAGTAATCTCCTGATGCAAAATTTTTATTAATACAATAACTCTTTCTAAAGTCATTAAATCTGGTGCTTCCTCTGCACAATTATGGAACAGCTTCTTATTTATGTAATATACTCATAAAATTTCCTGCTTAGTCCAGCTAAGCAAAAGTGTTGCTCAAGCAAACTTCAAGCTCATTGATCATTATGGAGCAAACAATACAGTATGTTTCATCTGTGTTTCTTACTGTAGACAATATTTTTCTTGAAAGCAGAGACTCTGTGATTTCTAACACAAAATGCATTAGAGTAGCAATGGATGCCTGTTGGAAGAGTAAGAATAGAAAAAAAAAAGGCAAGGATAATCTGGGATAACTCTACCTCTAAGAAACAATACAAGGTCCACTTACTGAGCACATCAATTAAGTTCCAAAGATCCAGCAAACTGCAGATAAAATCTGCTAAAGTTGCTATGCCTTTGGCAAACATGCTTTAGTGAGTTATATAGACTAGCAAATATCAAAGCAAGTTCTGAATTAGCTAAATATTTGGCTATTTTTTTTGTTTAGTCAGGCATTTCTAAATTAATTACTTGAGAATTCTTTGTATAAATTAGAATAATTAGAGAAAAAAAAGGAAAGAATTGGGTCATTTAGCTTGCAAAGAACAGGTTGTCAAGTGGAGGTACAGCACAGGGAGAGAGGAAGGCAAAGGTGAGAAAGAAGCCCCACCTCCAAAATTTTTTTTGTGTTTCACCCAAAAGAGACTGCAGTCACCCCAGCCCTGTTCCTCTGATGTCACTGAAGAAATTCTAAGTGACTCTGGGGATTACTGACCTGGACTTGTGCAAAATCCTTAGTTATTATTTAAGGATCTAGTCTGAGGACTAAATTAGACAAGTCAAGAACAAGACTCCTGGAAATTTCCTGCTTTTACTCAGAGAAGATCAACTGCGAAAACAATAGTTTTGGCAAGATGGAGAGTCTTTAAACAATCTAAAAAAGTGACTATCTGCGGTGTATATTAGAATTAAAATGCC
The DNA here is from genome assembly GCF_003945725.1 of Corapipo altera. NCBI lineage: Eukaryota > Metazoa > Chordata > Aves > Passeriformes > Pipridae > Corapipo > Corapipo altera. Next base: position 1,227,093 of record NW_020884955.1, on the reverse strand, counting down.
TTCATTTAGTTCTGTTGAAGGAGTAGCAAGTGTAGAATTGCTATGGCATTTTCTTAACAAAAATGACATAGAATATGGATATTATCAGCAATATGAAGAGGACTAAAGGAACTAAACACTTAATTATGCAGAATGGCATAATTTTAAAACCTCAAGTTTTTAAAAACATCTGCATTCAGAAGACAATTCTCGTTGTCTTCTGAAACATTTCACGTAGAATCTTCTTGATTCAGGAAGACGTGATATGAGTATATACGCTTGGCTAGATTTTGGTTCAGGATTATGACATCCCAAATGAAGGAACAAATAATGCCCTATCACATACATATCAGTTTTTCAGCTTCCTTCAAAGACAGCTTTCTGTCAAAACAATAATAATAATAAAGAACAAATAACAATCCAAGCTCATGAAAATATCTCTGCAGATTAGGATCTCATTTAGCTTTAACAAGAAATGGCACATAAAGTTTGCTTAAATAGTAAGGCTGGCAGACTTTCTGTGCATACTGTTCTTTTTTCATCCAGTGATTCTTTTAATGATATCTCAATGCTGGGAAGCTAGCTGGATTACAACTTTGAATTAGCGCTTCATGATTAAGGCTTGATATCCTTTCAACAGGAAAAAATATTAATGGAGCATATGATATACATTATAAGATTAATTTATTCAGTGAAAGATCACAATGCTTAAGAGAACAGTGGGAAGCTGGGCAATGTTCAAGCTCTATAAAAGCACTTGAGTGGATTAAAAAATAAGTCCTGTGACTGTAGTTATAGAATCTGTAAAAAGACCACTTAAGAATATGGTAATAGATGAGGGATTTTGTATTTAAGTCCAAATGAGATTTTGTGCTGTCATATAATCATGGAATTATTTAGGTTAAAAAAGACCTCTAAGATCATCAAGTCCAACCATTAACCCAGAACTCCCAAGTCCACCACTAGAGCATGTCCCTAAGTGCCACACCTACACATCTTTTAAATACCTGCAGGGATGGTGACTCAACAAATTCCTGGGACTGGGGCAGCCTGTTCGAGTGCTTGACCACATTTTCAGTGAAGAAATTTTTCCTAATATCTGATCTAAACCTCCCCTACTGCAACATGAAGCCAATTCCCCTTATCCTATCACCTGTTACCTGGAAGAAGAGGCTGACATCCATCTCAACATAACCTCCTTTGAGGTACTTACAGAGAGTGATACGGTCTCGTGCCAGGCTCCTTTTCTCCAGGGTAAACTACCCCAGTTTCCTCAGCTTCCCCTTATAAAACTTGTGCTTCAGACCCTTCACCAGCATCATCACTCTTCTTTGAACATGCTCCAGCACTTTAATGTTCCCAGGGTCCTTTTCCACTGGGCCAATTTCCAGCCACTCCACCCCAAGCCTGTAGCAATGCAGGGGATTACTTTTGAACATCATACAATTGGTCCCAGTCCATTTGGACAGCACTCTCAGGCACATGATGATTCTGAGGCTGTCCTGTGAAGGACCAGGAGTTGGACTTTGATGATCTTTGTGAATTCATTGCAACTCAGAATATTCTGTGATTATGTGAAAGCAATAATTTCTGCCAGATTATTACTGTTTCAAATTCATTAACTGCCCATTTCTCCTCCATGGTTAACATTCCTAGATAGTAGTCAATGAATCATTTGCAAACACAGAGAAATTATATGTTCTTCCAGAACTGTTCCTTTGACTCTGTCCACCAAATGTTTTAAAGCAAATAAACATTACCTAAATGAACAGTTAATTCCTGAAACATTAAATTCTTAGAATGGAACAAAAATTTTCTCTGAGTTCCTTTTTGAAGCCATGCATTTAGGTATCTTTGTTTAAACTGAGCCTCCACCAGCAAAATGATATGGCTTACTTTCACTCAGCAAGGACAACAATGATGTACGTTAATAAAAGATGCTGGGGAAAAAAAATACATATAAGCTGAGTTAAAGGATGATAGAAATAAAATTCAACTCATTTTTCTTTATTTCTCATCATTTCAAACCTAAAGGAAGGTAACCGTAATCACTTAATAAATTTAAGTCATCCTAAAGGTTTACTCATTTTAATCAAATGACAAATAACTAGATGTGCATGAACCTTGCAGTCTGAGTATGTTTTAAAGTCATAGGCTAAATATTACAATTCTGGCATACTCATGTGCAGTGTACATTAGCAATTCTTCTATCCCAGACTACTTTAAAAAGTGGGAAGGCAAAAACATAGTGAAAAGCTGTGTTTACAACAACTGTGCTCACTCCAGTAATTACTGAATTTAATGTTGTAGTATTCAACAACTTTTTTATATCTCTAGGTGTATATATACACATGTGTGTGTGTATATATATATATTATATATACATATATGCCTTTATATATGTATGTGTATACACACACACACACATATATATGTACTTTTAGGAATGGTATTCCCAAATGTACTACTCCCACTTAAAAAAAAAAAGAGAAAAACCACAAGTCGCTCCCCGGTGAGAGAAAAAAGGCAGAGATTACAGGCTGAGACAAGAACGATTACTGGAAACGGCAATGAGATAAGAAAACAAACAGTAACATCAACAATGCTCTGTGCAAAAGAGAGGGTGACTACATGCAAAATGCTCGCCAAACCCAGGTCAGTGAAAAACAGTGACAAACAGAGCCTCCACCCACCACACCTTTTCCCCTCCATATCCCCCAACGTACTTCAGAAGCAAGAAGCCCTGGAGGTGATCTGAGGTGATACAGAAGAATATCCTCGACACACCCACAAAGAATGACAAGTGAACAGGCAAGGTAAATTGGCTATTTTGTCCCTTTTCTTGAAGACACATTGTTGGACTACACAGACTACTGCTCCTATTCCGTAGACATTCCTTGTGGAATGGTCTGTTTAAGTGGACGGGGAACATCTGTTTCACCTCTCTTGTTTAATGTGAACTATCACCAGGTAGTTGTAAAATGGAGAGTTTCTATAAATCAGCAAGGGACAGGAAAATAAAAGATAGGAGGTACAAGATTATTTAATTCGCAGTCATGTAAAGGCAAAATTGGGGGGAAAAAAGAAAAAAAAAAGGAGGAACAGTTAGTGGAAAGGTTTACTGGTTTCAAAATTCAAACAGTCCAGTCATAATCAGAAGCTTTATTTTTGTTAATGTGAAAAAAGAAACATTCAAAATTACTTATTTCAAAAAAAAAAAGTGTGCACTTTTGACAAAACATTGTTCCATAAAATGTAATTTGATCATTTCCCTTCACTATGCTAACTGACTTAAATCATATCTCATCTGCAGAATGGCTGCTTTCATCTAGGCCTACAAAAGTAAAACTGCCAAAACATGACAAATCTCACTTTTGCTTGTTAGCTTTCATTTCCAGTTACTCAAGGCTGTTATATATGAGTTCATACACTCCAGAAAGTGAACAAATATTTTTGGTAGAACAGCTATTGGCTTTGAGGTATATTTTATAATTTGATTAGCTTTTTTGCCACTCCTCAGGTTTAAAATAAAAAATTTCTTTTTTCACAAAATATAAGTTTTTAATCAAATTCATTTGTCTCCAAAAAGTTCTAGTCGCATCACTTCAAGTTGCCCAAGTGCACCCATTGAATGCTAAATGGGAGACAGTCAAAATAAACAGGTTGTGAATTGCCCATAAGATAACCTCTGCTACTTGGCAAATACATAGCAATAGTAAAACACATTTGCAGAAATTAATGCCCTTCCCTCACGGATTTAATGGGTCTCAACAGACACGGCTCATGTGAGCGAAGCTTGTGAATCACTAGGAGCAGAGAACAAGGAGCTAGATCCTTTGTGAGTGTTGTCTGCAGTGAATTATTCAGTCAACTGTATTTGCAACCACCTGTGATGCAAATGCGCTAATAACTCCAATCAGCATTAAATTACTTTCCCTCCCTATGCCCACTGATGGTCAGAGAATATTGATGAAGTCATATACTGCAGCATTTAATGTTTATTTAATTAGCAAGTGCTCCACTTGCTAATTGCAGGGTTCCCTTCATGAATCAAGGTAAGAACACTTACTCTTTAAATCCCATGAAGGTTACATAACTTCTCAGGTTCATTTCCAATGCACATTCACCAAACTGAGCCAACTCCATTCCAACAGAGCAACTCTTCCTTCAAATATACGTGGCTAAATGTGATAAGTTATGAAAAGAGTCAGTTGAGTGTTTGAGTATATTTACGAATAAGTGTCATGCATGGAGAGAAATGGGATTCAGTAAACTGACTAAAGATTTTAGCCTTATAGTTTGCATGTCCTCAACAAGCAAAGATGTAATAAAAAAGGGGAAAGATTACTGTGGTAGCAAATCCAGGGTAGGATTTTATGTGTGAGTCATAGTCCAAAAACACAAGTAGTAGCTTTTGGGCTGGAGAAACATCCCAAAATATTCAAAGATCCTAGGTTTTGCAGTCCAGACATCTAAAAAAATCCTTGGGAAGTCACTAAATCAAAATGTGAGGCATTTAGTTGGAAAAATATTTGAGGAACAGCTTTGGGCTTTTTGGTGGGTTTGGGGGTTTTTTTCATTAGTTCTTTAAATGCTGTAAAAGGGATTTGTTAGTCTTGCTACTAGGACCTTTAGCTCTTCTGAGTCTCCCAATGGAAATCACCTTACCCCATAAACAGTAAAGTCCTGAGGTCACCACATACAGGTGTAGAGAGACAAGCTTCCACGTGTTCCTTTGGCCTTGTGACAAATACCTCAAAATGCTTAGTCAGCCAACCATTCACCCAGCATATGCATTGCTCTCCATTTAGAAAAGCACAAAGAAAGTAACAGTGGTTGAGATGAGGGTAAGAAATCAGACAAAACCAAAGTCCTCAGCTCAGCCTTATGTAAGAGACTTTTTTCACAGTGATGGTATTTTTTCAAAGTGAAATACAGGAGCTGTAACAAGAGTGCAAAACTCATGGGACACCAAAGCATAAACAGAAAGTCACAAGTTTGAGACCACTAACTGGGGACCACTTCATCTGATGGCTTAAGGTAGCTAGTTTCAGAGTTAATTAAATCCTTTATACTTCAATTGCACTGCAAGGTCACAAGCACTGTCATCAGCTTTCATAGCTGCCACATAAGAAAGAGTAACTCTCCACAGGGTATGGTTCAGACAAATAGATATTTCAGAGCTTTAAACTGAAGGTTAGAGCCTGACCAGGTGAACACAGAGCATAATAAAAAGACTCATTAGATTCCACTGGAGTGGGTAAAGAACAGGACAGACAGAGTCTAGTGCTGGTGCTGTTACCTGCTGCTCTGCAACAGGCATCCTTTTCTTCAGAGCACAGGAGGCATAAAGCAGTCCGTGATCAAAACTGTTCCACATTACAGCCATACTGCTTCAATTTTTTTGTTTGGAGGGTTAAGTTGCAGACTGAAGGGTCCCACTGTATAGTTTTCATATCAGCACATGGTAGAAGTCTGTATGGCATTTAGAAGAACCACCAGGATAGTAATCTATGTGCAAGCCTGCATAGATTAAGGCAGCAAAAACTGTACATGAAAGTATTTTAAGCTCATCAAGACAAAAGCTGTTACCTTGGGAGGAAAATACGTGATGCTGTAGACTCAGTTCTACTGTGCACGACGGTGGTGAGGGGCCAGTAAAGGGCAGGATGTCTTACAAATAGTCTGCCACAGAGGCGTGCTGGAACTTTTTTATGTGGGCTGCAAGATAAATAAGGTTTGTTCCAAGAGTTCTAAATTTGTTTTGACTAATGAGGCTTATAGGTACAGATTGGCCAGACTGCCTGAGAATCTAAAACAAATTCCCCATGCGTTTGCTATGAAGCTTTCAGTAATTTCTTTCATGTGCACTCAAATCTAGGGACTCCCTTCATGGAGCCATTCAGGGAAAAAAAAGAAGCAGGCAAATGAAGCAATGTTGCAGTTAAATGCACCATAAGCTGTCCACAGTGACATCCAGGTCAGCTGCACACAAGCATAGGATTTGAGCATTTGAATCTGTTCCACTGAATACTTCAGCTTTGCCAAAAATAGCAAAAAACCTGATGGTATGTAACTCCACAAGTCAAGGAAAGCCATTGTTTCTGCTCTTTGCTGTTGCTTAAATAACTATCTGCAGTAAACGAACCACAAAAATAACAAATGGGACTACTGCTTTTTTTTCCAGGCAGAAGAAACAGACAGAAATCTTCCATTTATCAAGAGACATCTAACCAATGTTAGGTAAATTGAAAAGAACCACAACAAATTTGAAATAATGAATAACGTTCTGTGTTTCTTATGGCTGCATTCGGGTGCTGAGGCTTTCTTGTTATCTCTTTTGTCCCACATGGCAAGTACCTGTCTCTAAAAATAGAAAGGCAGTAGGTGCATAAACTGGAATTTTCCAAGAAAGAGATTAAATTGCATCACACTTACAGTAAAGGTTTGTACGCTATCGGTCCAGATAATCTCAGATTGCATTTGTCATGGAGTCCTCACGCAACACGATGGCCCTGCACCCACAAACAACATCAGGCTATGTTCAATGGTCGCTTGATCTCCCTTGGCTGCAGAACCAAAGCAATCAGACTTTAGACCCACATACAGACATCTAAATTTATTTTCTCCTTCCAAGGAGGTAACCTTTCCAAAATGACAGGATGAATTGTGTAAGTGTACAAGATGAGAAGCATCTACAAAGGCTAACAGAAAATTGTATTTAAGACATAGAAATATTAAGATGATGAATAAATAAATTTTCTATCTAAACATTATTTTTATCAGAGTTTTGCATATTTACTTCCAGCCATCCAGCTATTAGAAGTACATAGACAAACAGGTGGGTTGGTATTTGAAGAAATAGACAGAAGAACACTGGTTTAGAAACAGGAACCTTTCCCTAAGAAAAAAACGAAAAAAGCTTTTCTGTTTCTAGAAACTTAATTTGCAAAACAAGTAGTTTAGCACTAAAGATTTAACTTAGATTCCTAATGACTATATGTTTTAAGCTTTAATTTTCTGTAAAACATTTTTATGTCAACAAACCAGTAAAAAGACGTTTTGTTGCGAACACTGGCTTCTCTTGAAGCTCTCTGCTGTTTGCTGATGTTACGTCAGTTCCAGCTTCCACGGTATTAAGCAGATCTAAGATTTGGTGCAAGAGTTACAGCATGTTTATAATACTGCTTTCCCTTTCATCAGGGAATGTATAAATATATAAAATTAAAGTTATAAATTGAAAGAAAGGAAATTTTCCCTCATGGTACCTTTTTTTGCCTCTACCACACTGTCTCTTTGGAGCTGAGTGCTGTAGCTTGTATAACCTTTCCCAGGACCACCAGACTTTAGGTATCTTGAAAACAGTTTGATCAGAGTACATAGATATATTGGCCAAGTCTGTCATGCAGTATTATTGCTCTCCATTTACCAGAGGAAGGAAGTAATTCTTAAATGAATAAATACTCCTATTTCTGCTTAAATGTTTACAGTTCCTAACATCTGTTGTTAACAGGTTCCTTGAACTGACCAAAAATGAAATAATCATTAATCAGCTCAAAAAGACTTTAGCACCTGTAAATCACTGAAAAGTGCTGTTCAGCTTAAGAAAGTTCCTCTATTCACATTTAACCCAATGTGAGATTTAAATCAAGTGCTTTTTAAGAAAAGGCTAGAATGCAACTAAATACTTCAATTTCTTTTTGGAATTGCTCTTCTTCCCAGAGAATGAGATTATGAATATGATGACAAGATATTGCACTTCATGGCTTCAGATAAAAAATTGGAGTATATCACATTTCATCTCCTACCTGCAAATACAACAACATTTATTTGGCAGCTACAAAGTCGACCTTCTATTTCATCCTTAGCAGACCATACAGATGTTGTGAGACATGGTGGACAGCACACAGGAGAGAGCAGGTCATGGACAGCTACCAAAGGCTTTTAGTCCAACTTTTTACCTCTTGTACCTGTCAAACCACTCTCTCCTTACCAATGGTAAACCATGAGCGTTTCAGAGCAAGAAGAATTTGACATTTGTATGTCTCCACTGAACACAGACAAGCTCAGTCATAACCAAAATCTGTCACATTTTAATGCTCCCTTCTGAAATATTTCCAGCATTGTTCTTCCAGATGAGAGAATATTCATTTGCTCAAAGAAACAAGCAGTTTCAGATGAGAAGGGCATCCACTGGAAATAAACAGGAGCAAATTCTGGCTATATGATTTGCTGATTAGAAAGATTAAAATGGGAACACTGGGTTTCATAGAACAAGTGTATTTTCTTTGCAGTTTGGAATTATGATTGATCCTGATTAAATAGGGATTGAGGTAGGAAGGGAAACTGCAACCCACTTTACTGTGATATTCTGGAATAAGGCTAAACATTACAAAAGAAAATTCCTTTCTTGTCCTTACTTAGAAACTGTTTTGCCATAACTAGTGCAACTTTGGGAATACAGCTTTGCATCAAACAAGGCTATTTCTGGCTTACACAATATTTGCACAGAAAAATGAATCATATCTTTAAAAGAAGGAAAATAAAGTAGAGAAGTATCTGGAAAATTCTCACCTTAAGTCAAATTACCTTTCATATGAAGAAATTAAATAAAATTAATTAATTAATTAATTAAAAAGCTGTCTCCAGTTAAAACAGTATTTAAGCTCATAGGAAAGTGAGGGAATGTCTTTTGCTCCCTCTTATTCATTCATTTGTCAGGACAGGGTCAAATTTGCTCTTACATGTGCAGCATTACCACATTATAGCACAGCTCCATAGGTCTCCCTCCTACAATCCAAACCACAGGTTTATGCACCCCAGCAAAGGCTCAGGAATTACAATGAGAGTTTGAAAGGGCCAAATCAGACACGCTGAGAAATCACTTTAGTAAGTGGGTCCTGGTTGTCATTCTTCTACAGCTTGTATGAAATTTTCACCTATCAGTGGGAATGAGAAAATATTTTTCAGAAGAGGGAACAATCTCATCATAAACTCACAGGGAAAAAAACAGATAAACCAATGACTGAGGAAGCTAAGACCAGTTGTAATAGCCAAAGCCACTTTATTTTTTTTTTAGTAGGCTAGATTTCAGTTTTGAGAATGTTTCAGTTGTAAAGAAAGCATATTTTAAAAAAAATCTCACCTGCATTTGCATGAACTCTTAAAGATTGTGCAAAGAATTATCTGACAAATAACTGCAGTGCTCAAGGGCAGAACAGCTGTTGTGGACTTATCACAGTGGCTGAACTCTGTCAGTTTCCTCACAGTGTACTTGAATCTCTTTACATAGTTTAGCATGGGACTTCAGGCAGAGTTCACAGGTAAAACACCACCTGTCATTGTGACAGCCAAAGGTTTTCATGGCTTTCTACAGCATCCAAGCACTCCAAAAATTAAAGAAAGCTGGTCATCCCCTGAGAGACCTTTCAGATCCCTGCATAAATGCTGCTAACAGCAAAGCATTTGCATAAGCTTCTCAACTGCAGTCTTGAAAAGGCATCAGAGGAGGAGTGGATGATACTTTCTCCTGCCCTTCATTGTTAATTTGCATTTCCTTAACATGGACACCGTTCCCTATCTCCTGCATTGCCTATTTAAAATATCAGACACGTGGTGCATATCTATTTGAGCCAATATAAAACCATCTACCAAGTTAGAGCTCCTGACTCCATTTGCAGATATCAGTCTTGCTAAATGAGCTCTCTGGCATCCACCACATAGATCATGTTCTTTTGTTCCCCAGTAAAATCTCATCATAATTAGTTTTTGATAAATCAAATGCCAGCCTTAACAAAAGGTTATACTTAACTAAATATCGCACAATGCTCTAGTTGGCAATTATATAGATTAAGGAGGAGGAATAGCAAAAACTCTGACATTTAGACCTGTTTAAAGGTCTGCTATCCATAGAAGTAAAATACAATTAAAAGTACAAACCCTTGACGAAGTATTCTATATATATTCTATATTTTATGTATATATATGTGTGTGTGTATACATATATATATAAAAGTTTCCTTAAACAATTCATTTCCACTCAAGGATATATATCACTGGGCAATCACTGTGTGATTGCTGACATGGCAACTAATTTTCTTAGAAGTGACGTGGAATATGCGATGTCCATGGATTTTTCACTGGGACATCGTGTGATGTTTTCTGTACAAATATACCTCATACTGCAACTCTGGGAAGTTGTCCATTCCAAGGACCGTGACAAGGGGCACAAAAGAAAGGACTCATCATAATCCAACCCAGGCCTGCATAGTCTGATGGTGCACAGAGCATGTGATGTAACCGAGCACTGGAGCCACATTGCCTCAAGGTCAGTCTGCTGAGCAGGCTGAGTAAATGATTGGGGCATCTGTATTTGCCATTTCTTTGGTCAGGTCTCCAGCCTGCAGCTGCTCCATATAATGCAACATTTCTCCTATTATCTTCAGTAGCAACATTCATGTTCAGCAGAGTTTCTCAGGCACTTGACTTTGGGGGGCCCCGTGATGTCTCGGCATCCCTGTGCTCAGTGCTGCCTCTACAGCAACGCGAGGCACGCTGTCCACTGCTTCACCCCAGGCTTGACCATCATCAGCTGCCACCCACAGAGCTGCTACACCAGCAAGGATCTTATGAGGCATGGAGCAAATACATCTCCAGTGACTCACTTCCTTGGTAAGAAAAAAGAAAATTGTCACATTTTCTCTCCTCTGGCTCGGTGAAATTGCCTTCAGCATCACCAGACAGTTATCAGGGACAGCTATCACAGTCATAGAACCTTTTTTCTCTCTTGCAAACCTGCCTGTGTACAGGTCAAACCTGAGGAGATCCATGGCTGTCATTTGTCTGCTTGGGCTTGCCACATCCTGTATGGATCAGTCAGTTAGGCCACTCTGGAGAACAATTCCTAATCCTTTTCAGTCAAAATAAACTGCATTATCTTAACACATTTAATGAAATAATATTGGTTCATACATCCATAACTATTGGGGTTTGAGCGTTTTACCCACCTCAGAAAGCTTCATGTCTTCAGAATGATTGCTCAGTAGCTCATATTCAGGTGTTTTGGTTGCTTCCCTGGCTTTTATTCTAATTAATTTACTCAGATTTCTAATGTAATTGCTCAATCGCACGTGGTCCAAAATATTTGAGAGACTGTCTAGCTTTTCTGCAGATCAGTTTCTTAACAACACAGCTGTCATGACACTAGTTTTTCATGGTCACTGCAGGGAAAACCTGTAACTGCTACCTGTGGGATACCCCTGAATAACCTACTGTGAATAAAAGTGAAAACAGACTCCCACATGCATATGAAACCCGGAGATTCCTTTTGAAAGACAGTATTTGACCCAAATTGTACTGGAGTCATTTTTACAAAATGTCAGCTGTCAGGAAACCTTCAGGTGCAAATCTCAGCTAAGCCCATTGTGCCCTGGCCTATTTGGGGGAGAGCTGTGAGTCTTTAGCACAGGCCTGACCCCATGTCCAACAGCCACTGCAATGCTTTTTGCACAGATGCCTTCTGTCCGCAGAAAATGCCCAACATGACAGAGCAGGAAAACCTAAAGCAAATAAACACCATCACTCACAACAATAATTAATCTCATAATCACCAGCTCAGCTGGCTGTAATTGTCAATATATTGTTTTATGAGCTTCCATTGGCAGGAAATGAACGATTTCTATCTCCCAAAAATGAAATGACTCCCCGAGTACAGTACAGGGATTATTTATATAGAGAAGAATAAATCATAATGAAAGTGACAGGAAATAAATAAAAGGGTAATTCTGCTGGCTGACTGTTTGGAGCTGAAATTTCAATTTGAAGCAGGTTTCAGGGATTTTCTATATTAGTTTAGTTATTTAACCCTAGCTTCAACTTTAATGGATACTGATTTCTGTTTGGTTCAGATATGTTAAGTGTTAGGCCATTTGTGCTATCAGTGTGTAACTATATAAACAATTTTGGAAAAAAAAATAAAAAAAATAAATCTGAAAACTGCCATAATATTCTAGCAAAATATAAAGTTATGAAAAAACAAACATCTAGTCATTCTGCTCTATCAAAGCTTCCCATTAGCTGAACTCCTCTGCCAGGCATGCAGGTACAAAACCAACAATAAAGCTAAGTATATGTCAGGAAACAATATTATTTGCTAGTGAGTGGTATTCACCTAAAAAAATTAAATTACTGGGTGAAGTGGCAGGATGAAGCAAGCTTTCCAATAGTAGAAAAAATAAGATTTGCAGCTCAAACCTCCAAGAGAGCTGAATGAGGAAACATCTGTGAAAATGCAAAAATTTTACCATTTGCTTTGCCTTCTTTTACATCTAACAGATAAAAGCAACTGCACCATCATATTCCATATAAACTTTCTATTTTGATATTTTGTCTTTTTTAGCAGATATAGTGAAAATGGAGGACAATATTACTGGGCCCAAACTTGGCATGCCAGTCTTCCTTTAAGCAACAGAACTGACATTTGTTTTTCTTTTAACTTTCTCACATGCAAATAAATTTATTCAATATTTTGACAGGAAACCATGAATGCGTTTATCTCCTCTTTTCCCTTAATTCTCTTGCCTACCAAGCTTATCCAACAACCTTTTTAGTGTCGTACTGACACACCAATTCCATTGCATTCGGTGCAATTTGGCAAAGTTTGTTCTGTGATTTTGAGTCACAACAGCCACTCTGCCAAAACAGTGACAGTACATGGAAACTAAATGCCAAAAAAACTTCAAGGTTTGTCTCATGAAGGGAGCAGCCTTCAGAAAGCCTATCAACTTGTAGGATTTGATAGACCTGCAAATGGGCAAATTATCCACTGGGTATGCAGATCACCTTGGGAATTTCTACACGCTTCTTCCACTGCATACCTACTCTTGCAGTGTGTCCAAGAGTCCACGTGGACTTCAGCAGAGGAAAGCAGGCTAAAGCAAGAATTCAGTCTGCAAATCTTGCTCCCCACACTGGAAATCCTTTTTACTCAATTTTATTATTTAAAGTGGTGAAACAAGGTTTTACTGCTGTTTTACTGCTAGGGAAAAACACTGTCAACAGCAAGGCAGAAACAAAAGCTAGAAACCCAAAACCAGTTTTCTGCACTTTTAGAGCAACTGAAGACTTCGAGTTTCCTTTTGGTCTGTCTCTATGCAAATGTTAAAATTCATCTCCAGAAATACTCCTAACTCACCACCTTTTCTTGAGGAGCTACCATATGGTCTGAAGGTGAAAAAGCAGCCTGCACTGCGCATAATGCACAGCTATTCAGAGATATATGTTTTGGTTTGATAACTGGTACAGTATGCCTGCTCTCTTCTGTCTTTATAATTAAAACATTATTTTAAACTATATAGCATGAATTCATCCTCCTGTGTCTTCAGTTCCTCCTTATAGCTTTTCCCTCTTTTAAATTTAATAAATTTTCCTTTTTTTTTTTTTCCCTTTGCAACCAAGAATTGCAGCAACTCATTTCACAGCAATCCCTACTCACTGCTTCTCTAATACCCATGCGCATTAAAACCTCATCCATCATTGTTTTCAGGGAGTCAGCTTTTTAATCAGATCTGTATGTATATTGGTTTGAGCATGTGGCAGTTTAATTACCCTCTTGAATATGTGAAACACATCTTTGTCATATCTACTTATATCTGAAGAGAGCCATCCTATAACACTAATTAAAGAGGGATGATGACAATTTTTCCATACTTAAATTATGTCCCATCTGTCTAGTCATCCTCCTGTTCACTCTCTGGATTAATTAAGGGTGGAGAAAGGTTGTTTCCCTGGAGTTTTGCCTAATGCAGGATGAAAACTCTGTTTTAACGAAGAAACATACAAAATTCTTTTCTTCTTTTCTCAGAGTAAAGCACACAGCAAAGCAGAAGAGAGTCATTAGTTTTGTTGCACTCTGATCAGCTAGTCATATATTGCATGCCATCAGAAGCCCTGTTACTAAAGCTAGCAGTTGGTCTGAAAGGACTTCCAGCAAGGCCAGCAAGTCACAGCTAGATGCTGACCCCTGATACCTGGACCCAGAGTTGAAACCAATTTTATGTTAATATCATTGAAGGACCATAGTACCAAACGGGTGCAGTGTGAGGGCACAGCAGCTTTTCAGCATTGTCTTTTATCACTCTGGGAGTATTTTGCCCACAGAGATTTCCTTCAGATATTTTACACATCCAGATAAAATACAAAGCCTTCTGCTCTTTCTTAGTCAGAAAAATTTCAAAGAACTTATTCTTACTCATAGGACTGGTTTTGCTTCTACCTAAACCTATCTGCACAGTCCCTGTTCATTTTCAAGCTGTTGTACATTGAAGCAGACCTCTCAGGTGCCTAAACCATTAATTTTCACATAAACAGCAACCAGAAAAGCTTTTAACACAGGGAAGGATGCAAAACCCTAAGGAGTCAGGACTATGTGTCATCAGCAAGGAAGGGGCACTACCCATACTGGATGCTTTCATACTCACACACAGCTCTCAGAGGACACACACCAGCTGCCATCACATGCCAAAAAGTGAAAAATGAGGCAGAAGAACTGGTGTCAGCAAGGCCTGGGCTTCCCTGGCCCTCATTACATGGGTGTACTGAGCAAGAGCATCACTTCAATCCACTCTCACTTTAAAAGCTTTTCCACTGCCTGTGCAGTGGTCCTCCAGGCTTTTTCTTCTACTGGTTTTTTATTTGTTGTTGGGCTTTTTTGTTGTGTTTTTTTTTCTTGTTGTTGTTGGTTTGTTTGGTTTTTTTTGTTGGTTGGGTCTTTTGGTTTTTTGTTTTGTTTTGTTGGGGGGGGTTGAGGGGTTTTTGGGGGTTTTTTTTGGTTGGGTTTTTTGCTTTGGTGGGGACTGGTTTTTCGGGGGTGGGTTTTTTTTAGATTTTGGTTGTGGAGTTTTTTTCTTCCCTTAGCCGAGACTAATGAGAGCATCCTTCATTCAGAAGAACATGCTGCCACTGAAGATTTTGTTAGCTCAGAAAGTGCCAGTGCTTCTTTTACTATCCTTATTTTCCTCTGTTTATACAAGGCACTGCAAATATGCTATATGAAATTAATTTATAGAAATGTCTACACTGTATAAATTTAGGGTCATCACTTGCTGAGTCTATTCTGATCCTCTAATTAGACCAGGGGATAATAATGGCTGTAAGTTTGCATAAAACAAGGGAGAAAATATTGAAACTGTTAAAATATATTTTTTTAATAGCCAACATATTTCACTACCATTGCTCATATACACTATGTAAACCTAATTTTATTTTCAATATTTCTTCATGTCTGCTGTACATTGTTCTTTTTATTCCCCCTCTCTGGCCTAATATAGAACTAAACAAGGTACTTACAAACACTTCATACTTCGCTTTACAGATTATCTGCCACATGCTGATCCATTTTCCAAACTACAAGATAAGAGAAAATACAGCTTACCATATGTAAAATATTATTTACATATATTTTTTTCTTAAAGAATGTTGAAGCTCATAATTTCAAAACTTTAAAATAAAATTTTCTGGGGAAGTTAATAAACTCAAACCACACTAAATTAGAGAGGAAGCCTGTGGCTAGATATTTCAGCAATTGCTATGGCAAGAGGTTAAAGAAAGTGTCCTACAATCTCAAAATTTCATTGTGGTGAGTTTTTTAACCTCAAGTTATTAACAGCACTACAAGACCATAATTACTGAGACATAGAGATAAAAATACTTTCATTTTTTTTTTACTTTGCATATTTGTTGCTGTTGTATTCACCTCTTTTGCACTATTCATTTCTCTCACTATTTTCTCCTCAACTGGAGCACAACATTCACTGGTTCTCCCATAACTCTATTTAATTTCCTATTTTGTCCTTGCATGGTCTTGCCACATTTAACAAATCCTTACATTGTTTTCCAATTGGAACAAACTGCCCTGGAAAGAAAAGTAACTCCCCTTTAAGTGAAATGACAGAGGTTGTCTCATGCAAGCATGCCAGCTTACTCCTGCATGAAAATCCTAGGCAGAGCAAGGGGAAACCGCAAAAAAAAAAAAAAAAAAAAAAAAAAAATCAGTTTTTTACTTCTGTCAGCCAAGGAATATACTCCAAGTACCTGAAATAACTCTTCTAGGCATGCTAAAATGCCTAATGTTTTGTGCCACTTGCACAGTTACTCTTACCTAGGGTTTGGAGTGCTGTTTTCTTCCACATAGCTCTGCAAGTAATCAGCATAAAGTTGCACAATTAGATTAATTTTAGAATTCTATAGTCTCCCAAGGATTTTGCACCTGGCTCACCCAGCAAGAACACATTCTTTAAGACATTAAAAAATTCTGGCAATAAAAATACCTGAATTTCAGCAAGAAATTGATATTTTAGTCCTTAGACAAATGTTTGTTCACTAAGTACTGTGAAAAAAAGAAGCCCACCTAATAATAGATCCTATTTCTAATACTTTTTATTACCTTCAACCCAGTTCTACAACATGAATGGCTGAGTAGCAAAAAAGGACATTTTAAGCGATATGATGGAAATATTTTTTTTCTTTAGCCCAGTATAATCATGAGAAAATGGGCTAACAGACTAGCATGCAATTTCAACCTCTGTCTGTGGATAACAGGATCACATCTTTTCATTTTCTCATCACAGAAAAATCTCAATGTAATCATGAGATGTGATAGTTTCATCCTATCTGTCTGCAAAATACAAAATCTTGTCTTGTAGAAAGATATAAAAGTATTTTATTTTCAAAATGCATTAGTATGTTTCCTATAAGCTTGCAATTTTAGTACCCATTTTCTCCCCTTCTCTCCCCACTTACAAGCTGGTTAATTGTTGGTCCCTTTCTCCCTGTTTTGGACATCTTAAAAGTTATGTATAAAAGTAATGTTTGCAAGAATTTATCTGTAATAAAAAAAATTTCCTGGAAAGTTATAGTGAAATCTCAGCTCATTTTGAAAGAAATAGCAGCATAGTCAATACTGAAAAAGAAATACAGAAAGGAGTGGCTTCACTTGCAAATTCTGTTTTAACTAGTCAATCATTATAAGCATTTCCATGAATTTAATAACAGCACCAATATTCAATATTCTGAACCTAATGTAATAAATGAAGGGTGATTATATTACCCAGTTTAAAAAATTGCTTTACATAATGTAATCACTTACTTGCTCTAATTTAATTTCACTTTACATCATTTAATAAATGAATGCTGATCATTTGACATAATTGAATAAGTAGTTCAGTTCATTTTCTGTACTTCTTAGGTCAAAAATTAGGCTGTTTTTTGTCATCTTCCAGGACGGTATTGTGAGATTTAAGAGTTAGGTTTCATTTCTTCTCTCCACTTCTTGATTACCATTGTGTAATAATTCCACTCTGTAAGAAGGAACCTAGCCGAGCCCTCCAAGATGAATTTTTCAAGAAAATACACAACATAACACTGCAACCTCCTGCTTCATTGTACAGGGAAGGGGGAGGAGGGGGGTGGAATCACCTGAAAAATTTACCAGATTATAAAAGCCATAATTTCAATTAAAGAGTAACTTTAAGTAATTTGACAATACCTGTATGAGGTAGGCAGGGACTCAGTTTTGAATCACTTTCTAGCAAAGCCCAAATCTTTCTATTTTGTGAGAGAGAATTTAATATTAAACTGAAAAGACAATAGATTTAATGAAGAAAAACTCATAATTCAGAATCTGAATTACGTTCTACTCAGGCCATCATTTACAATAAACAAAAAAGAAATAAAAAAAAAGGCAGACTTCTAGGAAAAAAAGACAGGAAGAAAGAAAGAGAGTTGTGAAAGGTCTGCAATAATGATTTTTACCTTTCTGGAATAATTTTGCCTTTCTGACTTGCCTTCTAAGAAAGGCAAGGTGTAATCACCAATTCAGTCATGGAATATAATGGGTTATATATATACGTGCATAAAAATAAATATATGTATATACATCTTTATGTATATAAACTCTGCAAAAGAGCAGTCACAGATATATTCCCAGCTTTGCGCTGGACATCAGTTCCTCCCCTTCAAATCCAAAGCAACACAGTTTTCAGAAATGTTGACTGTAAGTCATCTGCTGCCTCCCTATACAACTGCTCATTTTTTCAGATTACGAAAAACATCTGGTGATCCTTTCAGAATGAAGCATGTAATGCATAGATTGCAATAGTACCCAAAGATTTATGTATCTTATAAGACAGAAATAGAGTGCAGTTACTTAGAAATAGCACCATTTTCTATTTCAAAGGAAGTTATTCCTGTTCAGAAGTAACTATTCAGAATCAAACTGCCCAATGCCAAAGGGGTAATAAATCTGTTGTTTTGCCCTGTAAGTCTCTACTAACAACCATTTGTAGCTGTAGAGTGTCTGTCTCATGTGTCCTCACACTTCTTGCCAGGTTTAAGATCTTCTCTTCTGGACTAGTATAAAGGGGAAAAAAAATAACTACTAAAAGTTATTTCATATAGTTAAGCCCAGAGATTTCTTTTATTTCATATTTATCTTATAATTTTCTTAGTACAGTAAAAGTATAGGGAGCATGCATGACCTTGACTTTTAGCAGATTGAAAAGTAGATGAGGATATCCACAATAAGTAACTCTCTTTAATCACCCTAAAATTACTACTTTCTATTTAGTGATGAAAAATATGTGCATTCCACTTCGAGAGACTCTGGCTCAGAAACTGTGAAGGAAGTCATGAGGGATGAGACCTGAGAAGAAAAATATCCTGTTCAATGAAGGGATATGGCAAAAAGATACTACATTCACTCCATTCTTCCACTTTCCTTTCTTCAGCAAACTTTTTCTTCCTGGGCCAGTTGCTGTCACTTCATTTTCACTGCATCTTTATAATGTCATAGCAATAAATTTGCATTACAAAACATTTATGTCTCAGGGTACCACAAAACCCCTATTGTGATTCTTAACTAGACAAACTTCATACATTGCTATAGGCATTCCATGTCAAGCAATATGAAAGAAATGTTTCATTCTACTATATGTCTCTCAAAGACACAACTATTTTCCTTTATTTACTTTGGAACATTCCCAATGACTTAGTTATGTTCCTCTATCTAAACCAATACCTTAATTGTTTGGGGTGTTTTGGGGAGATTCTTTGAGGCATTTTTTATTTTTTGTTTGGTTTGTGGTTTGGTTTGTTTTTTCAAATGAAGCAGCCCTGCAGTATATTTCATGTTTGATTTTCACATAGTCAATAATTAGCACACAAGAACTGAAATATGTCCTCTGATTTTTTTTCTTTCCCCTCATGAAAGTCAATATCTGGTGATTTAGGGTCTCAAATTTGTCACAGGGTACCTGAAATTTGGTTGAAAACTCAGAGCAATAATGATTTAGCTGACTATGACTTCAACTGCTAAGAGAGTTGCCTAGTCCAGCAGTTTCTGTAACTCAGGCATTTTCCTTGTTTCCAGTCTGATAAAACCTAATGTGTTGTGCTTGTAGGCCCTGGAGATTCCCTACATACACTAACTACGGGATACAGCTTGTTGGAGTTCCCATTCTCAGGTCAGTAGTGAGGCTCAGGGCATTTCCTAAACAGACACATACGTACAAGCACCAGTCCACAGTCCTACACAGGTAGAGCAGAGCCTTTACCAGTACTTCTCTAAACATCAATAGCACTGACATAAACAAGCATATGAGTAGCCCACATGTTAAATTAGCCCATTTCATCATATGCAGACTGGAGTGAGACTGACAGAAAACGGATAAGAGGATTTACTAAGAGTAGGACTGGCATACCTTAACAAAAAGCACTGTATTGCTGTTGTCATTCAAGCCCTCATATAACCCACCATGACTTTTCCAGCAAAAATAATTGACTCATTCCTTGCTCTGTCTTGAGATAAATTAATAAATAGACAGACTTTCTTATTCTTTACTATGGGAATTGTTCCTGTACAACTCCCAAGACTGCTATACGTCTTGCTGCATATCATCTGATTAGTTACTCTGTTGCTGTCAAACCTATTTAGATTGTACCCTCATGCCACTTCAAAAACTGACATATATTTCCACCAAAGAGTAAGTTAGTTCTAGAACGTTTCTCTATATATGAAGGAGAAAAAGAAAGAAAATACATTAAACTTTATTCAAAGAGCTTCTTGTAGAAAAACCAAAGCATTTAATATAAGTTTGAAGATGGATGAATCTATACATTAATTACTTTTCAAGATTCCACTACAGAAAAGATTCAATCCAAGACTTCAGGCCATGACCTCACAACCAGTAGCCTTGAGCAAGATGTGACTTTTCTTACTGCTTTCCCCACACTCACATACAGTAGTTTTGAGTATCCACACGATAAAGTCCATCCCCAGCAATTAAGTTTTTCAGATACAGGAGGACTGTTGAAAAAGAATATTGGAGAACTGATCTAATATCATGCAATTAAAAAAAAAAAAAATCCAGCAGTGATCAATTAGTTTGATTTACTTGCAAATATTTTTTTTTAAATTTGTCTTCCAGTGCAGCCACAGAGTGGTACACAACCAAGGAGCCATGCAGCAGGTTCAGCAAAACAGCCAGTGCCTTCAGTCCTATGAGAAGGTATCTGAGTCCAGAAATCGGAGGTCACGGAATGGCTGATGCCTCATGAGGATGCCATTGCTAACAGCAGCCAACAGCTTCAAGATGCTTAACACAGTGCAACACCAAAACAAATACAGCATGACAAACCAGAACTGGTCTTCTAGCTTCTTTAGACAGCCTTCCTGAGAAAGCTGCTCCAGATGGCTTAAGTGTCCCCTGCAGTGAGAATACTTCTCCTTACAGCAGCTTTCAGGGACGCAAGCTGTAAGATGCCAAGAAGCAGCTCTTGCCTTCAGCCAGTCTGTGTAGTTGTGGACCCCACAACACTGCAGCTTCCTCTGCATCACATCAACAGCCCTGCTTCCAGGATCCTGGGAGCACGACCCATTGTGCTGATAGACAAGGTGACCCATAGCACTTTCCAGCTGAGAAGCCGTCCTAACAGAGTAGACATGTGCCAGAACTGCTGAAGACGTTTCTAGGCAAACAAGGAGCAACAGCAGGTACATGAAAGTCCCTTGCCGATTGCGGGAGCTCCTGATAGAAATAGAGATAGCCAAAACTCCAGTAGGTAGCAAGATAAGTGCAGCTGCAATAGCCAGCCAACCAGAGAGAGACAAGTAAGACTCCTGAAATAAGTATCTGTAGTTCTTAAACATCAGGATCACCAAAACTCCGCCAAACCCCTGAGCTGCAGCAGTTCCCCAGAAGACAAAGCCTAGAAATCTCAGGAGAGCTCGAGCAGAAGACCTGAGCCAAGGATCCTCACAGCACCACAAAGATGGCAGCATCACCACAGCCCTAACCCTCTTCACTACACTCATTCCCACAAGCCCTGACCCTTACCATCAATATTTAAGAGGCTTCCACCTCACTCATTCAGGTGCAGCAGATGACATCTCCACCCAAAAACACCTTGAAAGGAAGCAACACTGATGAGACTTCTCCACAAAAAGTCTACACCCTGCATCAGTTTAACCACATGCTGCTGCTGCACCTTTTTCATCGTAGCCTGCAAAAACCGGGAGAGTATGTACCCAGCTTGCTGTAGAGTGGACCCTCACACTGTTGTCACTGGAGACATTTGAAGGAGGAGGGCAGCTGGAAAAAGGCTGCACCACTCTCATGTGTGGGAAAGCTAAATGTAGAGACATAGTCAGGGTAGTAGCCAACAGTGCTAATTCAGATCTCTTAGACTGCCCAATTCTACAGCAGTAGCCAAGATGGTAACAAATGCACAAGTTGGAGCCATCACCAAAGGAATAGTTTAAGCAGAGTTATTCAGTCAGGAATTTCCACAGGTGACACTCATCTAAGCTCATTATCCTCCCCAGTACCTTCATCATTCATTCAATTGTATAAGGGCCATAACGATGTTAATAATATTTTACCCTTTTTCACTCTGCGAGATTTCTCTGTAGATAGCTTCAATTACTCAAGTCACCTGGATGAGAAATCCTTGCCATTTCACACCTGTACCCCTCAGCTTGCATTACCAGTGATTTGACTGACTACTGTAATGACTGAATTCAAGCCACAGTAAGTACTGCATTAACTTTTCCTTGTGCATAAAGAAAATTATTTACACACCAGCTAAATCACTACACAACAATTCCAAAGGGAATTAACATCACTTATCAGCATTACCAAAAGAGCATTATTACTCAAACTTGTGATACACCTTAGCCAAGCAGGATGGGTAACCTGCATAAATCTTTCCACAGGTGCCAGGAAGGCAGATCCCAAGTCCAACAGTAATTCCCTAATCATCTTGATGAAGTCCCTTAACATCTCTTCTGCTTTTTGAGATATAGAGCAGGACTAATACCACAGGCATCCATAAGGGAGAATGCAGAGAGATGATCCTCATTTTCAGAAACATGAGCACCTGCAAACATGGCAGAAAATCAGAATAAATTGGTGCTTAGATCCCTGGAACCCTGTAAAAGTCTCAGCAAGGCTGATGATCTTACATCTGTCAGACATTTTACAAGAACCTAGTGCTATTATATACACTACGCACACACAGATGTTGAGTGGATTTCCATCAAAATCTCTTTCTCTGTGCTGTACAAACAAGTTATTAAGGCTAATTATTTTGGAATTAGATGAATTGCTTTTATTATTTTTAATCTTTTCATTAACAGTAATTAGCATGCAGTGATTAACTTGTTAAATCTTAACCAAATGCTTCTTTCAAAGCTGCTCTAGGATGTATGCCTTCCTGCAACTGTTCTCTGAATTCTTTGTCTGCCCTCTCTCCTGCTCAGCCTGCTGCTACCCCCCAGCCCTCCTGTTGTGTTAGTTTTGCTGCCATTCGCTTCTTTTGTTGAATGCTTTTTTCTCTGATTTCTGTCTTCTGCATCAGGGAGAGGGAAAAGGGGGGGGAGCAGAATTGCGCCTCACATCTGTACACACAAGCAAGCTACACCGATTTCATGTTTCCATGATGCAGAAAAGCTCATCAGAAAAGTGTGAGAAAACATATCAGAAACATATCAGAATATGCTATGAGGACTACTCATTTTTAGCTTGCAAGCTTTGCGAAAAAAACCACACAAACCTGCCTCTTTTCCTTTCTGCCTTCCCCCATGTTCATAAAGCTAAATGAGGTATTAAGAAATGAGTTACAACATTATTTACCTTTAGATTATTCTACATCTCTGTTCATAGCAGAACAAGCGGACTAGAGATCACCCCTGCCTGCCAGTTCACCAACATTAAAAACTGACTGGGACCCAGTCCCCAGGTAAGAACTCTCAGCGTCCACTCCCTACGGGGGGGGGATAGAGCACACTCAGCACCATGAAAAAGAAAACTGCAGCAGAGGGGATTAATATTAGCTGAGTTATCTAAAACCCGTCACTGGCTTCGTGCTACGCAATGCCTGGGCACTCAGGAAAAGAAAGCTTCTGCTCAAAATGTAAGATGAAGGACAAGAAAACCAGAACTGGTCCCTGAAGTACCCAAAAAAACCTAACTGGCACCCTCAATAGCACTGCCTTTGTGCTAAGTAATTATACCTCTGTGTATGGACAGAAGCTTGAAAAAAGCAATGAGCAGAGCTATCCATCAAGAGACTGTAATGTGACAAAGAGAGTATAGGTATGAGAGAATAGGAATGCTCCTCTGTTTTCTTTCCAGTGGTAAACAGCATAGTATGATAAATACTGTCCCTGTTTTCTCTGAAGTTGTTTCTGCTTATGAACTGATGAGTATTGAAATTCAAATGTGGGTGGAAAAAATAATATATTGTAGATAAAATATTCTCTGGAATGTTGCTGAAAGCATAATCCTTCAAGTTAATAAAATGTCAACTATATTTTTTTTTTCATTCACTGCTCTAGAAAACTGTGACTGACATTAAACAGCTCTGATGTGCCCAGAAGGTCAAAGAGGTTCAATCCATCTGAGTCCAGGAGTGGGACCAGAAGGCCATCAAGTCAACTTTGTGTTTGTGCAAATGCAACATGGGCTGATGACTAAACTCATCTTGGCTAGCACAGACTGTCATATGGATTGATCAGGGAGCACATCTGAGGTGTAATGGGCAACAATTCAAACCAGCATGGCCCTAGTCTGTTCAGACTTGTGTGAAAAAGATGAAACCTAGAGATGGCCATGGCATCACAGTAGTTACACAAGCCCATCTCAAAATTATTGTCAAGTAAGATAGCACACGGGTACCTCCGAAAGGATTTCAGGAAAATTTATTCCAGAGTCGAGAAAGCTAGATTTACCAGGAAAGTACTCCTACGAGTGCTACAAAGACACTGGCCTGAGAAAAACACACCTCCTGTTCTCCTCAGGGCTCTGTCTTCGCTGTCCTTTCCCCAGGCCCTCCCCACCTCAAGGCCTGTAACATCTGTGAGGGTTTATCTCTCTTCATACCAGAGAGAGAGCCTGAAAGCTTCCTTGGAATGCAGAGACTAAAAACATCCAACCATCTTTGAGAAAGGGGCTTCTTCCTAGTCAGGAAAGTGTTCCTAAGTGAAACAAACTCTAACCTCCTGGCTATAAATCTTCCAGAAAGTGTATCTACACTTACAATTATAGAGTGATAGAATCATGGAGTCACATAACAGTTTGGGTTGGAAGGGCCTTATAGATTGTCTAGTCCCAAGCCCCCTGCCATGGGCAAGGAATCTTCCACTAGACCAGACTCAACAATCTTCTAAGTTTCATACAGACCTCATATAAAAAGAGACAAGATCTCAAAGCCTTGGGCGCTGCTCTCATTGTCACAGTGACTAATTAGAATCACAAACAAACCCTAATGCTGTCTCAGCATTTCCCCTTCGACCTGTGCACACATGAAGCTATTGCAGCTGGATCTTGCAGGTGAAGTTAAAGCACTCTGAAAGAAGTTTATCTTCAGAGTTGGAACATTTTTAAAGGTCTTGTAGATTAAAGCACAGTTACAGCATAGGATATGACTTTAAAGCTTTACTAAAACATAGAGGTTTTTGTCAGCTTCATCTACTCCACTTTTACATTAAGCTTCTCCACCACTACCCACCTTCCTGACACCTTCACTGGTGGAAACTGGTGTGTGACCCACTCGGGCTGGCAAATCCAGAAAAAGTCTAAATGTGTACCATTGTATCACTCCTCCCTTCCCTGGTCCCAATCCCATCTGCTGGCCCAGGCAGTATATCTTTCCCAAGTTAAAAAGACTTCCCACATAGTTTTTCTAGTTTCCAAGAAAAGCCCTGGCTCCATGCAAAGTGGCAAAAAAAAAGTAGTAATGGGGGACAGGAATGGGGGGGGGAAGAAAACTAAACCAAACTAAACCAAACTTTGATTCTTCTCGATCAGGTTATTCAAGCAATGATAGGTATTCAAAATACCACATAGCAGAAGGACTGGGTACCAATCAGAGACCTATTTTTTAAAAAAACTGAAATTTGCTGAGTACATTGGCTATTTGAGAATAAAAACACTGTTTTATGAAATATATCATAATACAGGATCACTCAGACAGCTCAAATGCAGGAAGATGAACAAACCTGGTTGGACCCTGAGTTTACAGTTGCAGCCATTCACAACCAGTTACCATAGTAACCAAAATCAGATGATCTTGCTTTACATGAGACTAATACCTCCCATGGAAAGCTTGAAGCAAACAGAGGACATATGATTACCACTTTCTATTCAGGGGAAAATATACTCCCATCAGGCACTGATCTACGATTATGGTGATGTTTGAACTCAAATCGGTGAGATGTTTACCCCTAGCTCTGTTTGCCAGACCAAAAGTGGCCTTTTTTGTGATTGAAGAAGCACATCAAATGCTTTCAGAATTTTTAGTTTTGCTTTTAATATTCCAGGTTTTCATTGGTGTTGAAGATATTGAAAATCAAATATCAAAAGTTTGCTGTTTTCATGTATTTCCCTCTTTCCTTCCTTTTATGAATTTAACGTAAAAAAAGACTAAAACCTTTTTCTTCTTTTCTTGTTAAATTTCCTTTTTCCCTTCCTATTTTTGTTTGACAGCCTGGAATTGCTATGAAATTTCTTATGACTGTCATGAATACAGACTATCAAAGGAAGAAAAAAGGAGGGGAGAAAAACCCCAATACCTTCTGTATTTCTGTCACTTTGGAATTTGAAGAAGATTTTAAAATACTCAGAATGGCAAAAGAAAAAAGAAGTTGAAATGAAAGGGGAACTTCTGAGTTTTTTAATAGCCTTTATTTTATTGCAGTTGGTAACAAAAACAGATCTGAAGAAAAGATACTTTGTAAAACCTTCAAAAAATTACAAAAGGACAGGACACTGTGAAATTCAAGTCACCTTGACATTTAAAGTATTTTGCGACTTTTTTTCATTGTTTTCAACCATCACTAGCTACAATATTATTCATGTGAATGCAGTGCTCTCATTTGTGTTTGAAACCATATGCAAGGTTTCTGGGCATTTTATGAAGTTCTAAAAATGCTTTTAATATGAAATAAACCTTTAATTGTTAACTCATGAAAATAGCCAAAAGATTTCTCTTTAGGGAGGAAGTCAGGAGTGCCTGAATACATTATCTGAAGTTATTAAAGACCTGACAAGAAGGTTACACTTGTCAGAACTTCCCATGAGTAAAGATTCTTCTCTGTTAGGCCTCCTCAGAAAAAGGAATCCTTGTAAAATTCTTTTTCCTCTAGCGAAGGCTTTCATGCAAAATTGGGCTGGAGCCCTGCTGGGCCAGCTTTCTCCAAGGTATCACCTGTGAAAACTCAGGCAGGTCTCGGCAATGCATAGGTTTCTACTTGTGACCCTTTTGCCCAAAAAGTGAATGAATCTAGCTGCATGGCCACAAAGCAGCCAGTTGTGAATAAAAATTTGGATATCTTTGTTTCATATTAATACTATAAAATCTATATATGGCACCTGGGACAACTCTTTCAAATTAACTTTGTGATAAATCTTAAAATCAGTCAGTCTCAGCATCCTAAAATACTTTTGCAAATATTGCTTTTGGATACTCTGTTTATCAGAAGATGCAGGCTTTTCAACGCTCTTTGAGCTTCAAAAAATTTAGTCTTAAGTCATCAGGGTTTATTACAATATGGAAACTTGGATCCCAATGTTTATCTTCCGAGGTAAATCTATACTCAGTGTCAGTTCTTCAGAGCACTTCGGCAGACATGTATTTGTTCTGAGAGTTATGGGTTCCTATAACTACTCAAAACTAACTTGAAGGGGAGAGATTCAGCATGATTATATGCAAAAAACACTTGATTATAGGTTCACTTGAGCAGAAATTTAGGAGGGGAAAAAAACATTGTAGCAGTGATGATGTGATGACCATGGGACTGCTTCTTAAATACTTGTTCTGTTCAAAGACAGATACAGCAATTTCTTTAAAGATGAGAGCATTGGATTACCTTGGTGTGAGCACCTTGTCAGACCTCTCCAGACCTGTAATGGGAACTCACCCAAAAGAATAAAATTTATGCAGCTTTTGCTTTGATGAACTCATTTGTGAAGAGGAAGGCTGTCAGGGTGTAGGTTCTTCTCCCAAATAAATAAATCCTTTTTCAGCTCATTGGCTGGGGAAAGGGGGGGAATCAATGAAAATATTCCTTTCGTGTTATCTGACAAATCATTAAAAGTTCAGCTTTTTCACCAAGCAAGATGTTAGCAAAGAATGTTCTCAGCCTACAGGGCAGCTGAAAACCTAGCCAAGTAAAAGCAAAAGGATTATTTGATAGTCCTTGTCTCTTTTACTGGCATAGTACTAAGTGTATCTGTATCAAATGTAATGTTCCTCTCATTCCAGGTTTTATAGTGACTGTACAAGAGAACTTATTTTTATTACCTTTTGTAAGTCATGATAGAAGCATATAAAAAGTCAACTTTGTCAGAATTAGTCTTACAGCACATTTCAAAGAAGTGGAACCAATTTTAATGGGATTTTTATGCATTTCCATTCAGATGAAATGCAGACTTTAGATGAAAAAAAATCAAAACCGAAGATATTTGCAATCTATTTCTGTGCCCTATTTCTATCTTCAATCTCTCCAACAAACAATTGCCTTCCAGAAGCATTATGCTCTTAAATGGAGATACTGTCACTGACATGGAAAGGATCTATTAGATTTAAAATCATACAAGCATCTAAATACAAAACGAAGGCAAACAAATTAAAATGTGTTTGAACATGGAATGTTGAAGGAGAAAATGTGAATACATTCCAGTACCAGGAGAGGTGTCTCTGCTAACTTCCAGACCAATGACAAGTAGGACAACTTGGCATTGCCTTGCTAGGAGTCACTTTATTTCAGAATTTAATCTACTCATCAAAACTTAATTTTCAAGCCCAAATGCTGAGAATCAGGGGCATTTTCATAGGCTCCTACGGTGTTTAAATCCAGCTAGGACTATTCAAAATATTCCAGTATTCCAAAAGCATTTTACTTTCTCCCACAGCACCTTGACAGGTGTGATTATTGTAATCCAAGTCCTTCTTCAGCACCTTCCAGCAGAACTGGGCTCTGAAATATGCTCTGCATGAGAAAGCCCAGAAGAGACTGCTTTCCTGCCTACAGCACAGTTTTTCTCAGTACACATAATGGTGCTGACAGGGTATTTGCTGCAGTATGAGAATCCGTGCCATATAAACCAAGACACATGAGTATTCCCATTTTCAACAGTCAGATAAAATTCAGAGACTCAATGTGAGGCTGAGGGATGAGCAGGTAGAAAAGGATCTGGAGAAAGATGTGACTAGGTTTACACAAATTACATTAAATGTTGCTGCCAATTAAACAGTGATGAAGAGTATAGTTGCTGAACCAGGACAAATGGTCAAAATAGTAAAAAGTGAAAAAGCATTAACTGGACTTTTCTTCTTTAATCTACTTCCAAAATTTGTTTGTAGGCTGTCTGTAACAAAACAAAATAATTTCTATTTTCATGATTGGCACTGTGGGAACAATTACTCAGGACTAAACAGAAAATAGCTTCATAATCACAGAATCACAGAATACAGCGAGTTGGAAGGGACCCACAAGGACCATCGAGTCCAACTCCTGGCCCTGCACAGGACCATCCCCAAGAAGTCACACCATGTGCCCAAGAGTACTGTCCAAATGCCTCTTGAACTCCAATCTCAGTGGTAACTGTGGTCTTCCTTTTGAAGAGAATATAATGCCAGATAGTTTAGGGCTACCATGAGCTTTCATCCAAAATAAAGCAACTAGGTATCACCTAAACTCTTATTCCCCACCACCACCCACTCATCAAACACAGTGTGATGCAGTGGCTATGTGATTCAGGCAAGGAGAGAGACTCATATTTCACGTTGATCAGAGGGTAACCTTGCAATTGCTTGTACACATTTCTCCTCCCTCAATATTCATTCGCAGGTGGAGCATTGGAAAAATATTTGAGTGTTACAGGCATAAAAAGCAATAGAAGTAGAAATCCATTCCTTTGGGGAACTGAATAGGCATTTTGAATAATTGATCAGGCACAATAGGTAGATAGACAAAAATCTCATGAATACATTGGTGTCTGCTCCGGTCTGAAATCCTCAGTGTGTGGGAGAGGGCATTCAAACAGAAGTAAACACTGCAACTCTACATCACTGGAAGCCAGGTGGGCCTCCCCACACACAAATGTAAATGGTCAGAAGCTCCATTTAACAGCAGTCCTGAGATGCATGGAGGGAGACAGAACCTCTGCAGCAACCCAGACCCCCTACTCACGCCCCCAGGGTGGAAGTCACCAGAGCAGCTTCATTTTCTCTACCTATTTTCTGTACATGCTGTGCTGACACATTTCGCCAGCACTATGTTCACTTTAGAAACAAAGTTATGTTTACAGACCTGTCATCAAGTGGAATGCACAAGAAGGCTATGGCAGATGCCTTATAAGAGTTCCAGTTTCCAGAAAATATGAGATTCAAAGGAAGTGGAGCTGACTGAGAAGCAACTTTTGCAACCAAAGACTTTCTGAGATGAGAAGGAGGGAAAGAGCAACAGCTCAGACCATGGGTCTTCCAGAGGTTTGCTTTGTCACAGACTACCCTCTCAGCACCTTCCCTTTCCCTGTGTACAGACAGGGGACATGGTTTCTTCCCTGCAAAATGCCAGAAGGAAAATAGGGCATACTCCAAGAGAAAGGTTGTGCCCATTGAATTCCTAATAGGAACAAGCCACCTCTAATCCAAATATTCAAGGTTTATTCTGTTCCTGGCTGTTTGTATGGGTTTTGCCAAGTGGCAGCCCCATTCATTTTAACGTAAAAATGTAGCTTTGCTCAATTTGTCATTAATGACAAGTGCCACTTCTACAAATGCTTTTGATAAGCCTTAAAAATACCCAAATATCACACAGGAACGGTGACAGAGCCCATCACCCTGACTGGCACTGTAAGATACACTGCTGAAAAAGACAGTGTTTCTTTAGATGTATAAACCACTAGAATAAATGCAAAATCTACTAAATACACACATTTTCTAGGTTTGCATTGGTTCAGTCCAGCTATTTAAGCAGCTTTATTTGTTACAAATACATACACAATTTACCAGGCAGCAGTGCATTCTGTTTAATTAAAAAGATCTCCAATATTGCTCATGTCGGCTTCCAGAAGAGTAGCAACTGTGGGTTT
Organism: Corapipo altera; assembly: GCF_003945725.1. Lineage (NCBI taxonomy): Eukaryota > Metazoa > Chordata > Aves > Passeriformes > Pipridae > Corapipo > Corapipo altera. The sequence continues at coordinate 1,196,464 of NW_020884955.1, read as the reverse complement.
AGGTTCACCATGTCTCAATGTTATTCTTTAAAAAGTAATGATTAAATGTTTGCTAATGGCTAGTAGTAAAACTTTTTAAAAAAATACATTGTCCTTACAAATAAGTAGATTTCAAATACTGTGATCAGTGCCTCTGTTTCACAGTATTCCTCTGGACAAATTAGTAATAAAAAGCAGAACTCGATTCAACAAAACATTCAGGTGCTATAGACATGAAGGCACAGGAAGAGAAGGCAATAAAATGAGCTTTGATAAGTGAAAAAGCCTGCACTCAAAGAGAAATATGAACAAGCACCCAACAACACTGAGATAAGCAAGCAGCCCAAACTAGCACATTAAAGCAGACTTACTGTTTTTCTCAGTCGTGTCCTCATACTTAGAAGTGCTTCTGCAAAGGCAGATGACAGAAAAGAATGAATGGGAAAAGCCAAAGTAAACTGGAATCCTACCAGAGATTTCAGGGTTGGAAGAAAAGGTCCATGCTAAGATCCTCTGCCCTACAGAAGAAATTCTGTATGAGGAATAAAATTTGAAAGCCATCAATTAATAAACATTAAAAAATATTAAAAATTTTCCTAGCCTAGGAAGTAAAAATTTTCATGATTTTAAACTAGGATCTGAAATCATAGCCTGGAATTTCCAGATTTTGGGGGGAGGGGGGATTTTGGCAAGAATTTTTTTAACCTTTCATGAAAACTTCATAGATGTCTAAAAATTTTATTTTGAACTTACTTTACTGACAGACTTTCATTTAAGAATGACCTTTGATTTCAAGGGTATTTTTAAAAGTACTTTATGTATTGTGATATAACTCAAAATAACATGCCTAAGGGACCGGAAAAGTTTTCTGCAACAGTTTCTCCTTTGAGAGTTTTGAGGTATCTTACCCTTTTTTTTTCCTAAACCAAAATAAAATCAGATTTTCCAAAAAACAGAATGAAGAGTGCACTGTCAGAAAAAAAGACATTAAGGTCTTCGTAATTTTAAGGGGGAAAAGGAGATTTCCTTGCACGTTTCCATTTTCTGATCCAGATCTCATCCTGCCTCAACTTTTGCAAAACCTCCTACACGCTTTAAGAATGGAGAAGTTGGTTCCAGCACTTGACTGAGTTGCCCTTATTTTCAAGGTAAATGCACCTGATAATTTTGAATGCTTTCTGATCTCTTTGTAGACAGAAACATATAACTTAAACAGATGTGTGCAAACAAATTCAGAAACTTTCCCTTCAGAGTATGTGCATGAAAGAATTAGCTGTTACCCACATTAACAAGTTTTAATACTTTTAATACCCAGTAATCCTGCTATGTGAACCTGTATAAAAGAAAGTATCTTCCCAGTGGTCTTTCATATAAGGAAGAGAAAACCCTAAAAAACAAATGCAATTGACTGCATAATTCCACCATAAATTCTGAAGAAAAGTGGAAATACAGCTTTCCAGAGCCCTACTGCATAATTAATGTTTTTGAGCTTGGTTATAAATAAAGTATCAAGAAATACCATTTAATTTCTGGAGCTGAAATGATACAAAATCTTATGAACTCAAAATATGACCTAGCCTGCACATGTTTATTTAAATCACCTCACAGGTAAATTCAAACTCTTTAATTTCAATATGTAAGTACTGTCATTTTAGGTGCTAAACTACTAAATGGCCCACACTGACAGAGCTGAAAAAAGCATGAAAGAGGCTAAAAGCCTGAACAATATTAAACCATTAGTTTATCAGCATGGATGTAAGATATGAATATTCATGCAGCAGATAATATTTTTGTGAATAGATTAACAGGGGGAGATAGGTGCTGGCTTTTGAATTTAATTTTCATTCTTTCTCAAACGAAAGAATAAATCATATCTATGCAGACTGCTTAGGCTGGATTTTACTTGAATTAGAATAGCTGCAAAAATTGACATATCTAGTGAGGTTTGTTTTGTAAAAAGGGGTCGTTGAGAATTAAAAGAACCTTTAATTTGAAATCTAACCTTTTTAAAAATATATATAATAAAAGTCATTTAGTGCAACACCTTGGCTTAGATTGTGTGCTGTTTGGCTAGAAATCATCTTGGGAGTGGTTTCTGTTCTACTTTCTCTGCTTTTACTTGTAGAACACAATGCACAAACTAAAACCAGTAAATTATTAGAAATATCAATAAAAATAACAATACACTATCAAGTAACAAGAGGTGATCAAGAGAATCCGGGCTTAGCAGTCTTTCTAAATTTGGAGACACCTTTTCTAGAATTTTTTTAAATTATTTTTGGATGACAGAAAAAGGAAAAGCTGCATATAAAGGAAATAGGAAATGTTACCACATAGTCTACCCCAAGCATATTGACATGATAGTGAGATGAAGAAAAAAAAATAAAGATTTGTTTTCTGAGTTCTTAAATATCTAGTAAATGCATCAGAACCTGCCACATAATAAACCAATTACTTTTAAATGGAGAGCTTATGGTTTTAAGTTAAAGATAATTTTTTTAACATGTACATATCTCTTTAGGTAAATAATCTCAGAGAAGTACTGGCACAAGATGATCTTCTAATCAAGAAGAAGTTATAAATAAGAGTTAAATATCTCAGTCCTTATAATGCCGTGCAGGATAGGGAAAGTGGGATGAAGCTCAGTAACCAAAACAAGAGAATGGAAACTGAAGATGTGTGAATAGCTGTTAAGGGAAGATTGTCAGAAAAACTTGAGTGCAAGTATAAACTTTAAGAAGGACAAACTACAAGAAAGACCCCTTGCTGCCATTGGAACTGCTCTGAGATTTCCATAAAGAGCAGTGGTAAGAACTAAGTCGTTCTGTTGATGATGTCTTGTACATGAAGGCAGGGAAGCAAAAGAAGGCTGATCTCTTAACATGTTTGACATTATTCCCTTTTCAAATTTTATTTGTATGCCTTTTAAACTGTATATTTTCATGCTAGATATTTCTTCTCAAATTGCATGGCACTGTGTTCAGCGGGGTTTAAGTTCACTTGACTTTTCAGGAGAACATCACAGTCCTGGTCATCAGGTATGTGTCTGCACCAGTGTTCTGATTCCCCTTCAAAGAAAACCTAAATATGGGAGTATAAAAGGCTCTGCTAGCCTTACCAGTTAGTTGTTGGCTTTGGATAAGTGGGATAATGGCTGCAGAGTATCACCAATGACACAGTCACTTGGGATTTTGGTTCAGCTGTGATACAAGTGAACAAATATTGCTTTGCAACTAAATAAAAATAACCAGAGTGTGTTTCAAGGACCTTACTTCCTTCACATGTCAGCCTCACACCAAGACACTTGTGTGCAGGGTTCAGGCTGAGTCACATTCTCTTTATCCACAGGTAGATTCACTTTTGCCCTATTGACATTTTTCTGGGAAATGTCTGCACTCCTCATAAAAGAAACGGGTAGTTATTGAATATTGCCATTAGAACATGGCACTCTCAGAAAAGGCCCTATTCCAAATTATACTTGATCATCATGTGCAAGAGTGTGTGTCAGTTTTCATACTTTATGACCCAGATTTTCTTTAAAAAATGCCATGGTAGTGTTTTCTTGATTTGCTTTGTATCTTTCAGATATCGCAACCTCTAATGGCCTTTTTTTTCGGAATAGTCATTCAGACATATAACATGAAGGACAGCTACCTAAATTTCTATATCTTCTGTTATTTACATTCCCTATGCCAATGCAGAACCAGAGTTCTTGTTCTCACACTCTTTTGTATGTTACCTGTACAGTTTTTCAGGACTCTCAATTCATTTTCACTAAGAAGACTTCATTGCCTTCAGCAGCCACCCCTGGCTTTTGAAGGCAGATGGAAGAAATGTTATTTTTTGTTGATAATGTACTTCACTCTTCTAACTGCATCATGAGAAGGAGCTTTTCAGACATTATCATTAGCCATAACTGCTGTAGGAAAGCACTGGAACCCTGCAAGAAAGAGGCAAATTTTATGGCAAGAGTCTGACACTAATTCTTTCCATATTACCATCGCTGCATTTACCCTGCCTGCAGGTCCCACAGACCCCCTCCAGTTGCCTTTGAGAGAATTGAGCCCACCTCCCACCAAGCTGCACCATAAGGAGGAACAGACAATATCCTTCTGTCATAAAGATCGTCTCTTGAAGTTAAATCCAGTATGAAGGACTAAAAAACCAGAATTCTCAGGAAAAGGGAAACTAGGTCTTAAGAAAGCTATAAATTCAGGTCCCCTCAAGTAATGGAAGCATTTTAAAGGCCATGCTCAACTACCTATAAATCTGGGAATATTATTACCTTTCAGATTAGAGTCTCTAATGAGAAGCAAATTGAGAAAGTACTAGGATAATATATGATTAAAAAATTGGTATAGCACTGAGAGCAGCAGGGACGTTTCAGAGATGAAAACAGAAATCACATTACTAAAACAGCTAAACATTTAACTCTCATCTTTTCTATGCCTGTGCTGGGTTATTGTTTCTGAGTCCGACACCTTGTCCTTTAGCTGTTTGAGCCACAGTGTTTTGCCTCCACTGTCTCTTACCAGCCTCCTGCACAACTGACAGGCTGATCAATTAGATCATCAGAGCACAGGTCTTGAAGAAATAGCCTGAGATCTTCATTCCCCTCAGGCCATCTATCTGCCTGGGTCATTTCCCCCCGTACTGGCCCAAATGGATCCACCAGTGCTCTACAACGCCAGACCTGGCAAGCTTAACTTTATATAATTATTTAAGTGAAGTTAAATTTCCAGCTGGAGAGGGAAGAGACATGTCCAACTTAATTTTGTTAAGGGAGAAACTGAGACAGACACAGTCAGTGTATCTGAGATCATTCCTCTCTTTATGTCTCTGGCTTTCACCCGCAACCACCCTTCAGTACTCAGCCCGTGAATGGGAACTGTATAGATTAATGGCAACTTCACATAACATAAAGCAGAATAAGTCCATGAAGAAACTGCCATGTAACTTGTCTGTACTAGCCATTAAGTCTGATCAGATACAACTTTATTTTCTATTGCTCAGTCCTCACAGCTAACCTGAGATACAGCATGCAAATATTGATTAAGGGTAATGTCTATGGATTTTTTGGATTTTTAGCTTTTTGCAGATTTTAGAAGTAGCTGTAGTTAGCTCGCCCTTTGGCACAGTAGTTTACCCATTTACCCAACCCTATTAACCCATTTCATATCTAACTTTCTAAGTTCCTTAGCTTGTTTAGACTTCCCTCAAGGTAGGCTTTCTTTCTGTTTAAGAACATTTGCACCCTGGCTTGAACAACAGGAAACATCATGGTCAAAGCATCCTTTAAAACCCAGAACTTTGGGGGAGCCCCAAGGACTGGATGTGCTGTGACAAAGAGGAAGACGAGGAAGAGGAGTCTCAGGATCCCCGCCTCAATTTCCAGAGGGGTGTGCCAAAAGGAGGATGCAGGGGGTGGATAGATCTGGGATTGGATGGACAAATACCTTAAACTGTGGAACCCCCTGGAAACAGCGCATGTCTGTTCCTCCATGGTGTTTGAAGGGCTTCTATTAAAACTACTCTCTTATATTATCTCTACTAATAATTGCCTGGTGAGTAATTTTTTGGCTCCCTAGAGATTCTTAAAGGCAACAAGGGTTTATTAATACAATTACCCAAGAGGTGCAGCAGAGACTGCTGAAGCTGCAGCATTTGCAAGTGGACCTGCAAGAATATTTCAACAGCAGCACAAGGTATTGACCAGCTTTATTTACAACAGCTTTTACTCATTCATTACCTCCCCCAGAAAATACTAAGGGGTAGATCTTCAATGCAAATAAGACCATAAATTGCTGCTGCAAGCAAAGTAGAGAGCAGTTGTACACAGCTGTATGAACCTGCAAGCCAAGAGAGCCAGTTGTCATTACTGGAGGATTTTGGTGAAGAAAAACAAACTGTAACTCTTTTTTCCCTACTTCTGTCAGACCACTGCCTGACAGTGTACCATACCAGAAAAATCTCGTAGCACAAAAGGAACACGCCGGTGCGTTTTGTGTACAGCCAATACAGAATGAACTGTTACTGTCACTTGCTTCATGCGTTTCCGTGCAAAATACGGTCATAATTTCTGTAAAGCACTATTTTGAGTCCTACAAAGATTTTAATATTTGTTAGAATCTCACATACAGCTGTATTGCATTCAAGTGCTTCTGTGCCTTTGCAAGTCTTTTGAAGACTTTTTCTTAAATTCTGACTCAAATTGCTTGAGGAGAACATAAAATTAAACATGAATTTGATCTGAAACTTATCTAGGCATTGCTAGGCGTGCTTATATGCCCTGGGACAGATAAACCACAGTATGAAGTTCTCTGATTTTGTCTATCTACAGTCTTTGATGGACACATAGCTTCTTTTATTCACAAAACAACAAAAGCTTTACAAACACAGACCTTAAGCAGATTTACCCTAGCCATCATTTAATCTGACTGATACTTAGAGTACATTGACTTGAGTATCTCTTTCTTCTGTCAAACCATGATACTTAATCCCTTTAGCAGTCTGAATTTTTCATTTAAAAGCTTTTGTGAAGCTTTATATTTTATATCAAAACAACACCTCAGATTTTCTCTCTGAAGCAAACCTGAAGGAGGTGTGCTTATCATACTGCTTACTGATGTCAGTATCAAATGATGAATAAAGCTTGTACCACAAATGACAGAGCCATTCACATTCATCCCTTATGCTGGGAATACCTCCCTGAATTTGCATTTTCAAATCAATGTGTTATTATTTCTATATCATTTGTTACTGATGTCATCTTGCAAAACAAAATAATGATTCTCAGGACAGAAGTCGATGTACTGTACTTCATTTTTAATTCTGCTTACATACACTAAAATTCAGCATCTGAATAAACTGTGCAGATTAACCCTATATATTGTAAAATGAAATTTTACACTAATCAAAAAAATACATCCTCACAATTGAAGAAAGTACTGAGTTAAAGGTGTATTCCATAAATCAAGATTCAGTTCCCATTAACAGTGTAGAAGGGTGCCTAAGAAATATGACATGTCCACCTAAGTTACTTACACAGTTGTTAAAAGACAGCCTCAAGCACACACTTAAAGTTACTAGCCTGAAAGTCAACACTTAGGGTTTTCTTGGTAGCTAATCAAAGTACATAGAGAAGTGAAAAGGACTGGACACTATGAAAAGAGGAGAATGTAGACAAAAAGATTTAAGATGACTCACTTGTTATCAACCCAAGTAGGTTACAGTGTCATTCCTCACTCTTATCGCACTGCTGTTCTGTGTTCCTAAATAATGATAAAAAATTAGGATGATTACACTTCAATAATTCTTTGATGAAGCACTTCGACTCCTGAAATTAAAAAAGCAATGAGTAAAACTCATGAGAAAAACAAATTCTTTGTTTGTTTGTCTTTGTTTCTCTGATTTTTCATTCTTCCAAAGCACAATAAAAGCATAAAGCAGGGATTCATGTTTGCTAAACCTGAAGGGAGCACTGAAATTATGGGATCACACTCCAGACTTTGCCATGGGAGACGGGTTAAAAAAGAAGTTAGTAAATGTAATCAGAGAACTCCCAGCCTCACTTGGTACCAAACTGAGCAGCTTTGAGGATCTAAACTAATCATAGAATCACAGGATCACAGAATCATAGGATAGTTTGGGTTGGAAGGGACCTTAAAGACCATGTAGTTTCAACTCCCCTGCCATGGGGAGGGAACCTTCCACTTAGACCAGATTACTCAAAGCCCCATCTAACCTGGCCTTGAACACTTCCTGGGATGGAGCATCCACAGCTTCTCTGGGCAACTTGTTCCAGTGCCTGACCATCCTTGCAATAAAGAACTTCTTCATAATGTCTAATCTAAAGCTACTCTTTTTCAACTTGAAGCCATTCCCCCTTGTCCTATCACTACACGCCCTTGTGAAAACTCTCTTCTGACTGCCCCCACAACACAATACACAGTGCAGAAACATAGGAAAGGGCCATCCCCAAGTAGAGAAGGAGTTGTGATGATCCAGTTTTTAAAAACAGAGTTTCAAAAACTCAGTATTACCCGTAATGGGAGTGGTAGCACCTTAACTATTATTTTAATACTATATACCTAAAATCAATCTCTTTAAAGAGTTTTCCTGGAGGTCTACACTGAAATTGTAGGCCACACCTGAATACACACCCAGGGTAGGGGTGCTGCCACAGCCCACCTTTGGTGAGCACACCAGGGGACCCACAGAACTTGTAAAGAGAGGTTTGTGACAACCAGAGCCTGTGCAGGTAGCGGCTTTGTGTGCAACTGTGTGTGTGTGCAACTGTGTGTGTATGTCTGTGACTGCACAGGTGGGATAAGTCTTTCTTGGTGTTCGCCACAGAAGGGTCTTTGCAAGTTTGTATGTGTTCCCTAATGTCTTGTAAGTGTTTAGTATTGTAGTTTATCTGTTGCTTTTCTGATATTGATTCTCAATGTATAGTTCACTGATTTGATGATTAATTATGCTCCATTAATATATCAGTAAGTCACAGCAATCCTGAGTTCTACACAGTATTTCTTTCCCTGTGATATTCCGATGTCATTATGTTATTTTATTGGAGGAAGGTCTTGCTTTTTGCCAGTAACTCTGTGTAACTCAGTACTCTGTGCCACCGAAACACAATAGAAATAAAAACCAAAAGATGTTTATATACTAATTTACAAATAACATTTCTGGATGTAATTCATGCAAACAAACCCAACCATTAACAAAAGGAGCAGATCAAAGACCAGGTCACTGCATCATTGAGTTATGAGTTGTGCCCCACCTCTTTTTCATAACTGACCATAAAGCTTCAGGAACTCTAGATGCTAAATTCTCTCATGCTCATCTGATACCAACAGGAGGGGTAGAAAAGTCAACAGAAGTTTGCAAGAAAGTTCATTTTTCACTTCATTACCGCTGTTTAGAAAGACAAGTCAAAGCAAGAAGGAAGAAAATTCAGACTATTTTTCTTATAGGGTATTACAAATTATCTCTTATTCCAGTTTCTGCTACAGAGACCTGGCAGGGTCCTAATGCATTTAGAAAAGGAAAGAATATCAAGACATCTGTGTAATTAAGAGTGATGGTCTTATATTGCAGGAGGGCTACAATTCCAGCCAGTTTTCTAAAGACTGGATTGGGAGTGCAGCTCTGTGTTTGTTTACCCAATGAACATCTGCGCAGAAATCTGATATCATGGTTTGCCAGGACTTTTTACTGGAAGGGAGCTGAAATATTTAGAAGTTGATCAGTCTGTTTCTCTGCCCCAAGGAGTATATGCAAGTGTGTCAGTTCTTGTTATTTCAACGGCACTACTTGTATATCCTTATCTAGGTGGTGATTTGGCAAATCAGACAAACTCCTACATAGCTTAAATAAGTTGCTGATTTGACAGTTCAGACAAACTAATACATATCTTAAATGGGACCTTGAGAATTTCTTGTTCACTGATGTTTAAGAGTAGAGGTTTTCAAGCAAAAACTCTCTTCTCACAAAATCCACTGACAATTTTGCCACAGAATTCAATCAACAGAAAAAGGAAAACTATCTTTGGAGGCTTATATTTCTGTGTGGCCTTACATTATCTAGATCAATGGTGATTGTTTCTGATTTAAGTCACCGAGAAGAGTCTTCACACATCAAAAGGTTATTTGCTTATTCAAACGTCTGTATATTTTTGGTGGATGCATCCTGAAAAAAAAACAGCACTTTTGACTTCTTTCTTTCACTTAGAATCAAACAGGAATAATTTGGATTTCTTCAGACAAATTTTGTACATGTATCTGCACTGAAATCTTGACTACCTAAATATACACTGCACCTAAATATATCTCAGAAGGAAACCTGTAAGGTTATAGGTAGGATTCAACACATTACCACAGTAAAAGTCAAGCAAGAAAGTTGATCATATAACCACAAGTCCTGGCTGTGGTTACTCTGGGCTACTCAAAATTATTCAAGATTGTGGAAAAAGATATCCATGGGCTGAGGACAGCAATCCTTGGAAACAAGTCATGCAGAGGACCCCTTATTTCACAGACTAATCGTGTGGCTCCCCTGCAATGCTCTGGCATTGGCCTGCCTGCCTTCCTGCCTGCCTTCCTTCCTTTCTTCCTTTTCTTTCTTTTCCCAAAACATGTATCTCTGAACCAAAAAGTATCTTTTCAAACTGCTTAGTTTGAAACTCTCAATTCAAAATGAGTCATTTCAGTGAATAGGAACAATGCCTGATACAGCACCACGGTTAAAAGTGATCAAGCACTCATCAAACGTCAGCTTGCTTGATACCAACGTAAGCACTTGAAAATGCTGTATGTTACTGGGCAGAATAATGTTTATGCTTTCTTAAGTGGCCACAGTAAACTAGATGAAATTGTTTTGGATGGGCAACTTGGTACAGATATAGCTTCTCTCTTCGTTTTTCCAAGTTTGGACAGGTGTTGACAGCATTAACTCTGTGGCATAGCTTTGGATTTACTCTGATGTAGTAAGACCCTTCTCTTGTTCAAAATAATTCATACTGTTCAACAAACAACAGCATGAGCTGGCAACAGGAGGTGATACTCACAGAGCAGAAATAACAAGGGATTCAGCGTGGAAAGCAAGTCACATCTCTTTCAATGCTACAGAAAAACACACACACACAGAGGCAAAGATCTGCAGCTTATTTAAGACTTCCATCTACAGGCTTTAATGATGTTCAAACGTTATTCTCTTTATCCAAAACCTCACCTGGGATCATGACCATTTCCCACCTCTGCTATAGAAGTGGCTCCTTCCTTGGTTGCCCAGTACCAATTAGGGTCGTTCAGTTTTCTGGACAGATCAGCAACACTCAGAGTGAGGAATTACAAGCCTTTTAACTATGAGCAACAGCAGTCTCCAGACCCTCCTTTTCTCTTTAAGTGCACAAACATGAAAGCTAATGGAGAGATGGAGGTGAAATTGCTGTGTCATTTACAGCTTACTATTGTATCTGAAAATGTCTTTTGCCCTCTGTGTACCTTTTTATAAATCAGTGTGAGTACTCTCCAGTGAGAAATGTGTATGTACTATTGCAAAGCACAGATATTGTCAGAGGAAAGAGCAACGGGGTAAAATATTTGTATTTTTCCATTTTATGAAGCTATTTTTTACCTACCTTGAGGTCATTTCTTTCAAATCTGAAACACCAAAGTACTTAAAAAAAAAAAGATGCTGATAAAAACTTTCCTTAGAAATCATCATCCAAATACATACAACTTGCAAAACAGTTCTCTCATTCCTCTTTCAGGAAAAGAAAGGTAGTAAGCATGCAATGCCTTTTTGCTTCCTTATCCTATGAAAAAAACTATAACTCAAAACAGTCAAGAAACTGCTCAAACTGTGGAGAAAAGCATACCACAGGACCAGGTTATTGCATTTGCAAAGATTACTTGAAAACATTTCTCACTCTTCACATTCCTAAATTAATAGAGAAAGGCATCTGCCTTCAAGTCCTACAACATAAGCACCTGAATGCTCAAGATCCCAGCCAAGACTCATTCTGTACTCATCTGTATTTGTGTATTTGTACTGTATTGCAGGAAGCATCTCCCATGTTTGAGTAAGGTTATGACTTCTCAGCACATTTCTGCCACTTGTGAAATATAAACTGCTGTGCATTACAAAGAATTTGTATCAATTTCATTGTATTCAGCACCCATACAATACATAGATGTGGCGGGTTCCTGGACAGCCTCACAAATTAGGAACCTCCAACTCTATGATCAGAGTTTTCCAGCAAGAGAGGTGAGTGAGTCCTTGATCTCGCTGTTCCTCCCTGGCTTAAGCACATGAAATCTTCAGGAATGGATATGTCTCCATCTATGGATGAATAGTGCAAAAGACCACCACCACACTACAGCACTGAGCAGCAAGCATTTCTGATGTTCCCTTCTGCTGTTTCACCTCTTCCCATGGTGTAAGTCTGCATAGATCTTCTGGTCCAGCCCAGGGATCAGTGCTGGGACTTGATGACAGAAGAGGGAGAAAAAAATCATTAGACAAAGTTATCTCCAGAGACCACAACAATCTTCAGCTGTTCAGGCAGATACCAGGAAAACATCTGTAATAGTGTAGGATTTCAGCACAAAGTAATTGTCATGTCTCTCAAGTGCAACATCATTCAAACAAGTCTCATTGCCTCTTTTCTAATACAAATCAAAACTGTCAGAGAAGTGAGTGGGACCATGATGGGAACTGTAAATGTTTACAACTCCTGAATACTATGAACAGACAAGGAGATCCTCCAGTTTTCACACTGATTGGAAAATGCACTGTCCCTAAATCTCATAAACCATATGAAAACAGTTAAGCGTATGGTAGACAGAAGTTATGGGATATTTATGTCAAAATAGATGAAGCCTAGTTGCTCTTGGTGAAAATGAATATAATTGTATTTGACTTTATATTGACTATTTATGATTGTATTTACTATAGCTGAGCATTTTGCCCTACACCAATCTTGATAATTATTTTTAATGTTATATAAAGCAATATAAAATAAATAATTTTTTAAAAATTCATCACAGTCTTTCTAAGTTTAAAACAAAATGTTCATGGTCATGGAAAAACTAATCCTTTAGACAATTTCTGGGTTACCACGGCTTCACATCAGCCCAACAGATCTGTTTCTAATCCAGTTTAGATAGGGATCATTGGGACACGTCACTGGGTATCTCACCAAAAAATTTTCATTCATTTTTGGTGTCAACTTTTTTATTCTGGTTTGTCACATGTCAGATACACTCATTCTTATCCATCTGGTTTACAGTATTGGTCCTTATATGTATAGTGGCATTGCATGGAAGCGACTGGAGGGGAAGTGATGCCACCTGGAAGAGAAAACACAGGTCACTGGCCAGCAAACCCTGCCCTTCTCTGGGAGTCTAGTGCTGACCTGTCTGGGCCACAAACTGAGTCCCACCAAGCCATTACGATGTCAGTGTATTATTAGAAATTAAAATATTCCATCTTGCTATTTTGTCTCGATTCTGACTTCATTTTAAATTACTTTGTCTCTTGTGCCCTGTTAAATTGATTTGTTATGCTAAATTTGTGCCAAATAAATAATGAGCTTCCTAATTAGCTTATGCTGAAGCAAGGCAAGGATGAAATTATATCCAACTGTCTTAGTGTCTGGGGCCCTATGAAAAAAACACACTGAAGATACTAGAAACTGTGCAACTCTTCAACACATTAGTTGTTAGCATATTGATTCCCAGTGGTCTTAGGCTGTAGGGAAGCAGTTGCTTTGAATGCCTCTAAGAGCACAGAGCTTAGCTCTCATCACAGCAGCCTCACAGATAGCTGCAACCTACAGATGAAAATTCCAGTAAGTAGAAGAAAAATGTGCATTCACATACGTCTCCTGAACAAATAACTGACACGACCTTCTGAATTAAAAAATATTACTTTATTTTATCTCAACTAATCCACAGCCTTAGCCAACAGGCATAAATAACCCACAAACTCTGGCATATTTTCAAACTTTTAAAGGGATCTGAGCTTCTATCCCATCTTTGTAATGGGGTCTCAGCCTTGTACAGCAGCAAATGCAAGGGAAAATTTTGGCCAAAAAGATCAGAAGGGAATCTCTACCTCCACTGAAACTGATGGGAAAAAACCTTGTTAGCCACCATCAGCTCAGTCTTTAGTCCTAAGCTGAAGATTCATATGTCACCTAAGAGAGGAGAGAATAAAAAACAAGGCTCTGGTAAGGTCTGTCTGCTTTCGTAGGCAAAACAATACCTATGATATTGGCTGTGACTATTGCTATCATTAGTATTAATGTATTATTACCTTTTATTCTTCCTATTACTTTCAAAATTGTTCATATTACTGTTACTATTGACTTCCTAAAGGATTACTACTCTGTCCAGACAATTTCTGGTATTTTTACACGGCAATATTTCTGACTAGATGTACATACGTCTTCTACTGCTCTTTTCATATGTTGTATTTAATGAGAAATTCAGGAACAACATAAATTTTTGCCAGGACTTAGATCCTGAAAATAGTGGATATGAAGCAGAATAAGTACCAGCAACTTTAATAGCTAACCAAAGAATACATCTAATCTATCAGCCATGACAAGTATTTTCTTCCTTCATGGGAGAAGTCTTGTGAAAATACATTATGAAATGTAATTAGACACATGCATTTCTTTTGTCAAGAAAGATAAATACTCCTTTGGCTGCTGGTATTCACCATGAGATTAATAACCATACGGCATGGTTATCAGCAGACTGAGTCATGAGAAGGGAAAGTTGTTCACTAGATTTACCTAGAAGCTAGGGATGTCTAACCAGCAGAAAGAACACTTCCTATTTAAACAACATCTATATTTGCACCAGATGAAAAGAGAAGTATGAATTGCTTGCCTAGATAGAAAATACTTAAGCAAAAGCTTATAAACGTATGATGCAGGAATTGCCTTACAAGCCCAGACCAAAGGCCCATCTGGTTGAGTGACACACCTAAAGCATAAGGTAAACACAGGCTCTCACATAAAGAGTGAAGGAATGGTGGTGTGTGATTTATATTGAATATAGGAAAAACCACTTCATTGAAAACATAATTAAGAATTGGAGTATGGTACTAAGGGAGGTAGTTCATTTACCTGTGGCAGCAATGTTCCTAATGGATGATGATGATTGTTGTTGTTGCCATTAAAATTCCAGATACTAGATGGTCAAATTAGTGTTTGGGCGGGGAGAAAAAGGATAAAAACCTCAGGGGAAAATGTATCATCATAAAAATATATACTACATCACAGTATGTGGTCTTGAGAGATTAAATCAGTCCAGGAAGACTAACACCAAGCCCTTGTGTTCAGTTGAGGAAAGATGAACTTTAAAGCTATGTAATATAATTTATTTAAACTCAACACATGTTCATACGTTTGCTGTAATGCTAATATGTAATGTGATCCAGAAACAAAATTGTTATCGTTTACAAGTGGGTGTTATCTAGGCTGCTTTGCTGATGTAGGAGAAGTCCACTTTTCTCAAGGACTTTGGTCAGAGTAAAACCATATTTTTAACTTTAATTTTTTTTTTTATTATTTTTGGTTTTTTGGTGGGTTCTTTTGTTTCAGGACATGATTTGAAGGCTGGTTGAAGGGCTGAAATAGAGGACTATAGGTAAAGTAACTTAGATTGAAGAATTGAGTGTACAGAAATCAGAGTTATAACAGGGTCAGCTGCAAAGATTTGTTTGGATCCCCCAGTGTGCTGAGCTGTTTGGCTGATAGACAAGGACTGTGTAACAAGATGGATGACTACAGGGGTAACAAGGATGTTTCTTCATTCGTACTGTTGAACACTGCCCTGAAGAGTTGCATTTCAGCTCGGGTATCTACCTAAGAGTTCCTGTGTAACAGGAGATGTGTTGCTTCACTATTTTACAGATCACTAAGCGTATGACACATTTTTTCAAGTGCCATTGAGCAAGGGGGAATGTAGAAGACCTGAGCTCTCAGAGCTGCAGCTGAAGGCAATGAGAACTGGTCTTTGACGTGTTCCTGTGGCATATGATAGTGAACCATTTTGTATCACTAAACACTTCACCAGACTTATTTTTCTAGTTGCTGTTAAAATCATCCTTTCATTAGTGAAAGAAATACAAATTCTCCTTCTAATTCATGGAAATATATGAAGTCTTGTGTTTAAAGCACCCACATAGCACAGTGACAGACACTTTTAAAAGGCCTGTGAAGAAATTAATTATTCTATCTTCACAGTAGGGTTTGAAGTGTGTATGATAAAGAAGTAAGATAAAATAAATGTCAAATAACTGCTCATGTAACCAAGCACCAGCCAGTCATGGGTCACTTTGAAGAAAAACAAGTGTGCACATAATTACAGTATCAGAAGATATAAAGTGGCAGCTGAAATGAGATCGGAGACATAATTCTGACACTCTGTGCTGTTTAAGTGTTTGGCTTTGGAACCCCCTAATCACGTTCATTTATCATCAAGGGTGGAGTGAATTCATTTTTTAAATCAACAGAAAGCCACTATTCAAAATAAGGCTACTGTTTGTCACTGATTAGACATAAAAGTGCCTTACTATCAGGACATATCATGAAGCTCTTCAGGTGCCTTGCAGATAATCTCAAAACATTTCATAATAAGACTAGGGTGATTAAACACCAAATTACCCAGCTCAAGAGGTGACATTCGCTAAGAAAATCTTGTAAATGTTCCTGTTGGTCTGTGGAGCTGTTTGTGTGTCTTTTGTGAATAAATGGAGACCTCTGCCTGCAGCAGGGTGTCCTTGGAATCACCATGTTTTATGTACAGGGTCATATTTTTGAATAAAATATTAACAAACTGGCAGCAACTTGTTACACTCTGTAAAAAGCTAAACTTGTCTGTGTCTGGATAAACTTTAGGCTAAGACATATTAACAGGTGGTGAAAGACATTTGGCTCTCTTTTTAAAGTTCTATTCTCCTTTTTCTCCCTTTTACAGCTACTTGGGATGCACCAAGAAACATTTTCATTATCCAGAAGTGAAATGCACCATTAGAAGATGCTGCATGCAAGACAAGACTGTTGGCATTTCACTTGAGCTCAGTCAGTCCCCGCACCCTGCTGTCAATAGGGGGACAGCAGCTTTTATAGAAACTTTCAGAGCTGATACTGAGAGAGCTGACACCAATGCCTCCCAAGATACCACTCATCACAGTCCTTGCTGCACGACCAGATTCTACACAGGCGAATTACAGCTCCACTGTTTCCACTGTCAGCTGAATGAAGCTGGTGCCCATCTCAGCAGGAAGTGCTCAGACCCTGTGCAGAGGTTTGGAGATGTGGACAGGTAAGTTGTTTTGTTTTGTTTTGGTGGTGGTTTTGTTTTCTGGCTGTTTTTATCAACAGCAGGGATCCTTGTAAGCACTGAAGCTCATTAGAAGGTGGCTAACTCTAACAACAGTTAAAGGGCTGCAGAATTTAACCTGACCCTTCTTCTCCTCCTCATTTCTTATTAAGTTACCTTCCTTCGTTGGGAAAGCTATTGGCTTTTCCTTCTCTAACACAAAATCTACTGAAAGTTCTTAGTTAAAAAGGCTGGGATAGGAGGGCAGGCAGAGAAGCCAGTCCTCCAGAATAGGAGCCCTGTAGTTTCTTTGGTGAACTATGTCAGCATGGTGTTTGCTGTCACATTGTTGTGTCAGGCAAGCCATGATGCCTGAAATGACCAATACCAGGTTAAGCTGAAAAAAATGAAGACTCAGACTTAAGGACAGACATGCACATAGAGACAGAAAGAAAAGGAAAATAAATTTATTGAGATCTTTGGCATTAAGTGATGTTCACACTGGAAATCAAATCTTCAAAAGAGAGTCATAGCTTGCTTTCTGGATGGTGATAGCTGTTTCTGCTGCAACAGTCCTTGCAGCAGCATCTTGAGCTGGGTGGAGTGAGCCTACTCATACCTCTGCCCTTCTTAGTCCTTACAGCCCAGCTGGCTACAGTTTCATGTGACCACTCAAGCACAAGAATAATCCATCATTATGTATTTTATAAACCAGATACAAAGAGCTTAAATAGCTTAATAATGTACAAAAGACTGCATTCCATGACCCTTTCAGTATGAATAGCTTACTATGCCTGTTTACAAGTGTTTTAACTATGCACTATTTGATCAGTTCTGCAACCAGGACCACCTAAAGTAGTATTTGGAAGGAAAGGTCAGATTGTCCCACCAGAATATTGAGTGGTGCTTTTCAGCATATGAATTGGACAAGGACATAGCTACCACCAGGAAGATTCCTGCACCATACATTTGAACACCTATTTGTCAAG
The DNA here is from genome assembly GCF_003945725.1 of Corapipo altera. Classification (NCBI taxonomy): domain Eukaryota; kingdom Metazoa; phylum Chordata; class Aves; order Passeriformes; family Pipridae; genus Corapipo; species Corapipo altera. The sequence continues at coordinate 1,178,655 of NW_020884955.1, read as the reverse complement.
TTGACCAGAAGTTAAGTCTCTCACCTGGTACTAAGAGGTTCCATCATCTCCATTGTCTCCCTTCTGGTGACAGCTAGTTGGGGAGCTCCTGGGTTATCCCCAAATTAGCGATTTAGGAGCACTGGGTTCACACATAGGCACAGCCCTGATATCCAACTGCACTATGGTAGAAGGGTAGATGGATGGTTTGACTTGTTTTATCTCCAGAAAAATTTAAGTTCTGGATGTCAGCATCACTTAGAAAATGTCCATTTTCCATATTCAAGGCATAGTACTCAAGAAGCTTCTGATTATGCCCAGTGTGCTATTTTACATAAAACAAGCTTTGTTAATCCCCTGTAGCAGAGCATTGCAAGGGCTCTGGACAGACACAGACAAAGTTCATGAGTATTAATTGATTTACACAAGGGCTGATATTGAAAATACAGCAGCAGGCTTAGTTGAGGCCTGCTGCTCCACTGTCTCACACCACCTATTGCCCATGTTCTCTTATCAGAAAACAGCAAGAATGGAGTTTTGCATAAGACAAAAAATCACATTCGGGTTTGCAAGAGTATACTCTATGAACAAGGCAAGATTGTTCTAAACTATTTGCACCACAAGAGAAGTTTAACCCTGATGTGAGAAATTAAGATTCAAAATACACCTTTCCTGAAGATTAAAATCAGCTTTGTAAACTGAAAGACATCACACAGTAACAGTCCATAAACACTGCACGCAACAAAGGAAATTAAACGCTTTTAACACAGTCTTTGGGCAATTTATAATATCCAGTTTTTCAAGCAAAAGTTGAATGTTGAGCACAATTCCTGCCCCACGGTGAGAAACTAAATGCAGGATTCTTATTCAAGACACATAACTGCTCAGCAGTTCTGTACCAGCAGTAATACTGACCAAAAGTTCATCATTCATATCTTCTGCCTGTCACAGGATCATGGATCAGGGGTCTGCAAAAATTTGTTCGCATTGGTAAATCTCCTTCAAACAAGTCTTGCTAGTTTGTCATTTGCTGTGCAAGGCCTCAGGAAATAAAAACCTACAAAGCAACAGATTTGTGTAAAGGGGACGCTTATTAATGTGAAAGATGGCAAGAAGCATAATGTGTTTGTTTACTGCAGGGGCAGATTAAGGATCTTCTACTAGCTAAGAAAATAATTAACACCTATGCATTAGATATCATGAAATGAGAAGAAGCAAGAGGAGAAAAAAACAAGATATGCTGGCATACATCTTCAGCTCACTTGGCTTCAATAGATCACTTTTTAAACAGGCTATGATCTCTCCAGTGCAGGAAGAACAATCCTCAGGAGCACTGCTGATAGGAAGCGTGGTGACACGGTTTTGCAGGCATAACAGGAGAGAGGCTGTAAGAATCCCCCATACCAATCCCACCAGGTGTTTCTGCTCCCTGCAGAGCCTCACACAGATGCTGCCCCAACAGGGACTGTTTCCTCTCTCTCATCCTTGAACAACATTATACAAGATCAAGCCTAGAAGTATCAGAGGGATGAGGATTTTTACAGGTAAAATGAAAAGTGACGTCTCCTTTCTCAAAGTAGTGGTAAACTGAATAGTCCAGAGTGGTCAATATTGGAGGAGAACTCATAGCGCTTGGTAAGTGGAATACATGATAGACTAAAATGTTTCTTTAAAGTACTTCAGAACATCTGCAAAACATAAGGATTTTGTGCATATCTGAGTTTCAACCAAGCTCTTCACTCCCAAGATCTCCTTAAAATAATGAAATCTGGCATGCTGAGAGAAAACATGTTTAAAAATACCAGGGGAAGAGCTAACTTTCCAAATCCCTATTCTTCTTCCTCTGTATATTATGAGAAAATCTGCTTTCCCTATGAGCACTTGGAATTTCCGTCAATAGCATTCACATGCAATGATAGTCATTAAAAAGGTCTAATCATTATGCTGACTGTGTTCAGTAAGTTGTGAGAGTTACCTGCTCCTGGAGTGTTGCCTCTCCAGTGATTCCTTTTTCCCTTTCATTAAATACCTCTATTATTTTATTTTCTTGGTCCCAGGGAAAAGGTGTACAGAATTAACGTGTTAGATGAAAAGCTTTCATTCTGGTAAGTGCTTAAGGGGAAACTCGCATAAACACCAGGAGAAAATAGAAATAACTCATTTCCATTTCTTTATTTCTGAGGAGTGACTGATTTCTCTGTCAAACAGCTTAACAAGGCTGGAACAGAAGTTGTATCTCAAGTGAATAATAATGAGAAAAGAATGTGATTTGAGGTGCCTATTGAATTCTGACTTATGTATTGGCCTTTGCTATAGATCAAGTAGTTTTTATACTAAAATAAAACAGAGTCTTGGCCCAAACAAGTCAGTGGAAAAGTCCTAGCTTTGAGTCAGGCCTGAAAAGGACCATCCTCTCACTGGGAATGGTGAAATGAGGCTGCTAGTTTTTTCTGTTCCATTAACTTGTCTTATAGTCACCATTTTTCCTTTCAAGTCTTCTTCTGTCCCTCTTGTAATGACTTTAAAGACCTCCAGTGTTGCATTTGCAGCATATAAATAAACATACAACTAGACAGTGTAACTGTGAAGATTTATTTTCTGTTTTCAAATTCCCAGAATTTCACCTCAAAGACACCTCCAGGTTTACAGTCTGTCAGTAAAAAGCTGTGACTCTGCTAATAAATCGGTGCAGAAATTAGTAACAGTTTGTAGAATTAGAATTATATGAATGTTGTTTCTGCCATGTGAGCCCACAGGCCGGACAGTCCACCCACAGAAGACCCTGCAATCCTCACACCAGCAGGATAGCTAGAAGGCTGTGATGTATCACTTATACCTCTTTTTATTCTGTTGGACCAACAGGATAGGGCTATAGACATGTCTCATACATTTCAAACAAGGGACAGCAGCCTGACCCAAGATTTATGAAAAGGGACGAAAGTATGAACTGAGATAAAGCATTACATCATTGCAGCTGATACTTCTTATTGGATATAAAAGATCTGTCCAAAAAACGTTTTTTTGTTACCAGCCAAGCAGTAGCCAAAAGATGCAGACAAAATCCCTTGTGCTTCACACAAGCGGCCTAGACAGACCACCTGAACACAGATGTCTTGGCACTTGTGAGTGTGAGAGCCTGAGAGGCAGAAGTCCAACTGCACAAAGATTTAGCGTAATAAGGTCAGCTTCCTCTTCCTTAAGAACACGCACTAAATATTGTGACAATAATCTTACACTGAGGTCCTGATCATGGAAAGGATATTCACGTACAGCATCTTGTCAAGGTGAAAGCATCCAAGGGATTATTGCAATAAGGACAACCTTACGGTGGTTACAATAACTCACAGAAACTTGAGCCTCAAAATCCCAGGCCCAGGTAATCAGGGGAGCAAACTGTTGTGACAGCTGAAGCTGTCAGGGCCCTGGCCTTTAAATGAAAGACAAAATTTCTATCCGCCCAACAATATGAACCCATGGGAGGCAAAACAAGATGGAAAAAAAACCTCTCACAGTCACCCATGTGGACAAAAGCCACGCATACTTTGCCTCAAACAGGAAAAGCTAGTTGGCTGTAAAAATGGTGAGTGTCTGGAGGGCTGCCCAAGAACAATGGCACCCCATCTTAGTCACAATAAGAGGCTCCATCTCCTCCTCCTTCTGGATTTAACCACACAGCTCTGAAGACCAGACTGCAATAACAGGACAATGGAAGCAAGGCATGGAAGTACAGAGCTGCTTTCCCTAAATATAGAGCTAAATCTAAAAAAAAAAAAAAAAATTTAAAAAATAAAAAAGTCAGCTCTTCTGAAAGATGAGTAAAAGCTCTTTTTAACTACCTAAATATTGCTTTTTATACCATCCAAAGAAAATTACCCAGTAAAAAGAACAAGTAAGTAACCATTAAGGATGCCAAAGAGCAGACTGAGGCAACAACCAGTCTGGATCTGTGAAGTGACAGTGCTGACCCCTTTTTGCTTTTGCTTAAAATATCTTCACGTGCTTCTTGTGGGCTTTTCTTTTTCCTGCAGAATTATTTATTTTGCAATATACACATTATATGTGTATTTGTTTATGGTTTAAGTTTGTTTGTTTTCAAAACACATTAGGTTTATAAACTCTCTTTTATCTGTCTCTTTCATTTATTTGAACTACAATAGATCAGACGGGATTAGTTGCTTAGCAACTTTTCAGTGGCAGAATCTATTTTGGAGAATTTGCAATGCTTATGCTAGAGGTCAGAAAAATTTAAAATATCGTAAGCCAACCAGAAAATACATCCCAATAACAAAGATTTCTTCCAAGGCTTCTATTTCAATAAGAGAGGATTTCAGAATACCAGCAGAATGTTCTTCTGGAAAAGGGATAACATGTATTTAAAATGCAGAAAGTAACAGTAAGGCAGGAAAATACAGATCGATTGGGATGAAGTCGCATTATACCTTTTATAAATGTATTCCATTTTTTCCTTCACTGCAGCTGTACTCTCTGCTCCTACACAGGCTGGATTCTTGTAGTTGCAGAAAGGATAAACAGAATTAAAAGTCTATCCTACAGAAGGTCTAATAATTATTGTTTCCTATCTGCTAATAGCTACAAAAGAGGCTTAAATATAACAGCACAATTAATCAAATTGAATGTATTAAGGGAACATAGCATCTGTCAGAACATATTTTACACAGTTCTAAGGATGCTGTAGATTGCTTGAAAACAAATTCCCTGGGATGACAGATTAGATGGTGTCAATTTTGTGATCTTTCCTGGTTTACAAAACATTTTTTAATTAGTTTCAGCACAACACCTAGACACTGCACTTTGACACATGCAAACCACATCCTTCCTCTGGTCTTTCCCAGAGATATTTCTAGCTTTCACATGGTGATTACAACATGCAGTATGCCCCACCTGGATTCTTCAAACCTGGAGATAAAAGGCATCATTTCTGTGATGTTTTGGTTTGCCTTTTTTTTTTTTTGAAAAAAAATTTTTTTTAATACTTACTTTCATATTCTTGCAATCCCTACACTTAACAGAATGAGTTAACACTTAAGTGGGTCTCAGCAGCACCCAAGATGCAAGAGTGTAACATGAAGCCGCCATGCTTTATGCACTGACATTCAGCATATAAAATATATATTTTAGAAATGTGCTATTTCCACCCTACTCTAAGTGTCCTTATAGAAATCGTGTGTGGTTCTTCATTTTTAGGACTTTAGAGAAAAATTGAATACCAAAATCAAAGAAATGCAAGCTTTGTTTTAAAAGAGAATTTTCCCAAGTAAAAAGTTCGTAGTCTGCCCTGACCTTTTCTTCTGGATTTATCAACAGCCATCTGCATTCCTGACTCTTTTGGCATTAATCTCTTTGCCAAGTGCCTTTGCCTTTCCCTCTGTTTGGATACGTGCATCCAAACTGGTTTTGTTGGGCCAGAGGAGGATAAACATTAATTCAAAATCTGAAAACCACAGTCAAAGTTCAGGAAAATCATTGTTAGTGAAACCAGATATGCTCAGCAAACTTTGAAAGATACTCAGCTCCCAGACAACTTTACAAACACTGTTCATTTTTCACTGCTGTCTGTTTATATAATCATTTCCCTTGACAGACAGTTTAATGCCTTTTTTTGAACTAACATGGGTTACTACAGAAGACCTCAAGTAAGGGAGAAGACAATCAGTTCTCTTTCCTCGTTATTTCCAATATTATCTGAGGAACTTGTTTTAAAGGAAGAGAGGAAACATCACTGCACTAATACAATGGTCAGATATAGCCACCAGGTGTTGTTTGTCTGCTAACAGGGTATTGAGTAGTAATAGAGACAAATGAGGTTTAGAGATAATTAATTTCCAGGGCTAGAATGCTCTTTATGAATAATAGAATTTACCCCATCTCTCTCAGGCAGCATTTTAGATTGAGATTTACATTATTCAAGTTTTTTTGAGGGAGAGTTCATAGTAATTTTTCAGTGAGAAAAGTAGTTATATCTTCAAAGTAATCACTCATAAGAATAAAACTGCAATTTGCTGTTTCACCATTTTAAGTTTAGCTAGCTTTTTGATGACTATTTTAACAGAATAAAATAATATGACTGTTGCATGGTATTAGTGCATTGGCTAGACAGAAAATGCTCTAGTTAATGTTCCAGTACACTTTCACATCCTTAAAAATTAATGAAACATTCATCTTTGCAAGTGGAGCTTTCCATGCAGAATGTCACAATTATAGGTTTTGAAAAACTGAGCCAGTTTTCATCTACGGCTTTCAAGTCAGCTAAAGGTGACTCTTACCCTCCCTTTCATTACAGAAGAAAAATTCAAATACACTGCAGAGGTCTTAATGGTGGGCTAATGCCACTAAGAGGTCTGACTGCAGAGCTGCACTGCAGCCGAAGGCTTTATTTGCTGGTGGCACAGGGGCTGGAGAGACCTTGAGGAGCACATCAGGGAAATGGGAAGGCATAGAAGCCTTCCAATCAGGCACTACAAGATAGAAACCTACACTGTCACCTCGAAAACAGTTCAGGTCATGCCAGTTCCACGTACTGCAGCTGATGGAGCACTCACTCTGCGGAGGCTCAGTTCTGGCAGAAGGTGAGCCAGCTGTCTTCCAATAGCTGCATTAAAACAATGATCTGAAGTTATACCTGAGTAACAAAGCTGTGCAACAAAAAGCACTTGAAATAGTCTGCACTGGAACGTATAGAGAAGGGGAGCTTCAGAATGCTGAATCACAAAGCACATAGGATGTTCTCAGAAACAGACATTTGTAAACTTGGAGATGAAAATGGACAGTGTAAGAGCTTCTTATTTTTGCTCTAATGTCATGATTTTCTTCAATCTCTTCAGTTCCTTTCCAATATAATAAGTGTAACCATTTTGATAATAACAGAAATGCTCAGAGGGTGCCTTATGTGGTTTCATAGGCAAACAGCTGGATTATTTAGTGGCTATGTTGGTGAACACTCCCTTTATCTGTATCCAAACTGCACTGATTGAACAAATCTCACTCATGCCATCTGCTAATCACCCTTGCTCAAAATAAGTATGCAAATAGTTATTTCCCTCCATTTATTTGCCAATATGATCGAATCCAAAATGACCAACTGAAACAATAAATAAAAGAAATCAAAAACTTTCAGGCTGGCACTTTTTGTCATATGCTTAAATTAAAACCCAAAGGAGTTCAAACAAGGAAAAGGTCTTCTTAAATCCAACAAGATCAGTGTTTGCAGCACTCATTGGCTGTGATCTGAACCAGCATATTCTGGCTTCCATAGTAGTGCCACCTTGGAGCTACACGGTCATTTCACCAGCTGGACGCAGTTTTCTAAACACTGATTGATCTCAGAAAGCGACAACAACATACACCCACACTGAGAAAGCATCTTCTTCCGTAGGTCTCTCACTGTTCAGCCCACTGCCTCATTGTAACTTCCAAAAATCTGGGCACTCTAGAAATTTGTCTCTCAAAACCTTCTCCAAGCACTGCTTTTGTTTTTTGGTTTGTGTTTTGGCAGCATCCAGTGAATTCAGCTTAACTTAGCAGAGTTTTTCTCGCACATGCATATTTTCCCCACATGGTGATTTACCAAAAAAGGGTGCAGACACATTAACCAACCAAAGTAAGAACAGTGTGATTGTAGATGCATAAATGAAGAAGAAGAAAAAAAAAAATGGTTCTGAGACTATCAGCAAACTGTTATATAGGTGTAGTGGGAGAAAATTTTTTTCACTTTTCACAGCCATTCCTGTCTTTCTCCAGAGGAGAAACAACCTGTACTTTGTTTCTGCTCCCTAAGCTGATGTAAATCAGCATAAGTGCATGGAAGTATCATAACATGGAGTCTGGGGAACCACTACCTTCTCTCTAAACTATAGAGACTTTCAGTTCTAAACACTGATGACACTGACTGTATTCCTTAGTTACTAATACATTGCATTAATGGAAGGCTTTAAAAACGGGACCACAATGAGTCAGAGGCACTATAGAACAATGTTAAGTTGATAAAAAGGAGAGTTCTAATTGACATTAATCGCACTTGTCAGAAATGATAAAAAGCTGAAAGAAAGAAAGCACTGCAGGAAATTGGTATGGTAATAGTTCTTCCATCTGGAAAAACCGATCGCATCTCAGCCCTCCTCAGTGCGTGTATAGGTGTCCTGGTTTCAGCTGAGATAGAGTTAATTTCTTCTCAGTAACTGATACAGTGCTGTGTTTCAGATTAGAAATGAGAATGGTGTTGGTAACACACTAATGTTCTGGTTTTTTGCTGTTATGTTTATCCTGAGTCAAGGACTCTTTTTTTCTGTTTTTGTGTCTCGTGCTCTGCCAGTGAAGAGGTACACAAAAGAAACTGAGAGAGAGCCAGGACAAGTGGTGGTCCAAACTGACCAAAGGGATATTCCACACTGTAGAACTCCATGCCCAGTTTATAAACTGAGGGGAGTCACCCTGAAGGGAGGGCTGAAGGGGTGTCTGTGACTGGTGAACTGTGTATCACTTATCTGGGTTCTTTTCCTTTCCCATTACTACCATTGTTATTATTATTGTTATTAATGATAATTATTTACCATTATTATTGTATTTTACTTTGTTATCAATTATTAAACTGTTTTTATCTCAACCTACAAGTTTTACTTTTGATTCTCCTCCCATTCCACTGTGATGGGGGACGAGAGAGAGGGATTGAGTGAGCGGCTGCGTGGTGCTTGATTTTCTATCTGGGCTTAAATCACAACAACAGAGTCAAAGCACATTGCTTGACCCTCAATACAAGGGTTGTTGAGGAAATGCATTAAATCCAGAGACACAGGACAAAGGCACACAGCTGATATTTCAGAAGGAAAGTCAGATCCAGGGCTGCTCCAGACACAGTCAGACTTTGTTTTGTGTTGTCTGCACAGCATTACTGATATTGCAAGATTCCTGCACAGATCCCAGAAAAAGCGTATTCTGACTATTTTTCATCTCATCTTCACTGAAGGCAAACAGGCTGCCAGCTGTTAATCTCACTCAGCATTAGCTGATCTCCCAATAGATGTGAAGTAAGAATCTGTCTCACGGACTCAACTAAAATTAAGGTTTCATGGCAAACTTCAGATTTTACTTAGAGTTGCAGTAGCATCTGGATGATTCTTGAGCATACTGAAGACTCCATTAAGAGCATTTTTATTTTAGTAACTGCATTGTTTTGTTTAACTTCTCCAAATGAACTACAGCAATCAGAGAGTAATAGGAATAATTCCCAACTGTGAGATACTGGCTTAAGGTAAAAGTCCAAAACTGCTATAGATATCTTACAGGATCTGACCTTAGCCTCACCATTCATCAGAGCTATTGGTGATAGAAGGTCGTCATCTCTCTTGAGCAGAAACATAATTGAGAATGTGAGGCAGAAAAATTAATAAGAGATGTCATTTCTGACATGGGGAGAGATGATGAAAAGAAGAGGTGGCTGGAAGAAGTGATCGAGATTGGCCTTGCAAAGGAAAACAGAGCTCCATGGTGTGGGCTCCTATGTCCTGCCTCCTTGGAAAATTCGGTGTTATCAACGAAAGTTTGTAAATCATAGGGCGTCTGGGAATTTTCATTTGTCTGGGAAGTTTTTTAGGTGGAAAAGGAAAAGATACTTGAGAACTGGTGACAGTTCATTCATTAGAAGCTTGCACACACCACATTGTCTATCAGTAGCAGTGCTGTACTCACGAGCGTTGTTGTGGGACAGACCATGCACACCTGGAGCCATGGGGCTGAATCAGCTGAGGAGACACCACAGTAAGAACATGGTTCCTGATTGAGAGCAGAGACTTGTGTTAAGACCAGATGGTTAAACCAGAAACTGAAATGGGGTGATGGTTCAGCCATCTATGCCTTTTGATTTAACATATATTTACTTTCAAGATCTATTATGAAGTTTATGTCTGAAAGGTTTTGGCAGTTATTCCCAATATATCTCCACTTCCATAAGTCTGCAGGTACCACTCAGGCAGAATTTCCTATTTAATTCCCAATAAATTTGAGTGACATTTCATATTTGACCCAGTGTAAATAAGCAAAAATAAACTTTCAAGTGTTTATTTTTGTTCAGAGGTAGAGATTCTTTCTGTGTTTTTCCAAGAGCATTACTGAGATGTAAAACAGCTTGAAGTCATCACATTGTCACTGGAAAACTACCTTTGCTGTGTTTTTAAGGAGATGGAAGCAGCACACTAATTATCAACCATCTGCGATGGGAGCTAGGGACTCTCACTCTCTCTCTTCCCTTCCTGCTTTTAGATGTAGACAGATTCAGATCAGAATCCCTGGAGCATCAGCCAAGGGATAAAAGCACATGCAGAGGGTCCCTGTTGTGAGCTGATATGTGTCCCACAAGTGAACATCAAAAAAAGGATTGGCTAATCATCAGGTTTCTTTCAAATAGTAAGGACAGTAAAAGAGCATAAGTCTTCCTGTCTTATATTGAGCCATAGGCCACATACACAGCACAACTTGTTTAATCTGAAACACAGTTTGCATCTGCAGGAGTCAAAGAGGCTTGTACGTGGCTGCCTGATGCCTCCAACCGCTGGCATGACTGTGGGCTTAAGTCAGGCTGTGCACATAGACATTTGCCAAACTTGCACACCTTGGGGTGGGTAGAGATGGACAGCGAAGCACCTCATTGCTTCAGACAGCTCTTGTTGCCAATGCAGGGGCTGTTCTTCCTGGTAGATGAAAAGGAATCAGGAGAACACAGGTCAGTTGAATTTTCCTAGAAGCCATTGCATTTCTTTGTTAGACCCTGTCTGCTTAGGACCTCCTAATCTCTACAGATTCACATAAGATAAAAATTGCCCTGGACTCATAAGTCACACACTGAATGTTAACGCACTACCAGAGAGAAAAACTGAATTAAAAAGATTCTCTTCTGAAAAATATCAAACTCTTAGGCTATAGGGATTATGTAATGATATTTCAATACCTGTAATATTTGGGAGAGCTATCCTCATCTATGAACTGTCTCTCAGTCTTTAGAAATAACTGTGAGCTGACTTTATTGAGATTATTGCTGATGCAGCTCAACAGCATTTGGACTTAGCACAAAGTTGTCTGTGATATGCACTGCAAATTTCTCCAGACTAAATAAATTGAAAAGAATTTTCTTCTACAAGATGAGGTAGAAATTACATTGATTGTTTCACTGAAATATTTTCATACTAGAATGTCTTTAAAAACTAGACTCCATAAAAGTTTTAAGCATTTACATTTTTCTAGATACTAAACGGTGCCCAGTGATGGGCAATTCTGGGAAAGAAGAATGATAACAGAAGAAATGGAAGAAGGATAGCACATAATATTCATTGTTTAAATTTGTCTTCAGTAAAAAGAAACCTCAAGAAAATCATCAAAGCAGTAAAAGTTTTGGGGTTTTTTCCCCAGCAATAACATTGTGGTTTGAGGCTTAGGAAAGTCAGCTTTGCTTAAGATCCTCTGGGAACAGCCTTTCCAGAACAGATTTATCAGGTGATGTAAGGGAAATTGGAGCACTCTCTCCACCTGCCCCTCTATCAGCATCAGCTATCACAGAATAAGCTCCCGTGCTGTGTGATGGTTAGTACACACATATACACACACACACATCTCCCACTCACACTTCTTTCTATTTTATCTGCTTCTACTCTGATCCTGAATTCTACTGGAACTAGTGAGGATTTTACCTGGAAAACAGGTAAGATTAGGTTCACTGCATTTCTGTAAGGCAGGTAGAATATCAGGCTTCAGGGCACCATGTTTCAGCTTTGTGATGCTGAAAAAAAGTGAGGAATTTTGGTTTGTGAAAAGACAAAGAACAATCAAGCTCTCAGCATTGGCTGGAACCTGAAAAATTATCTCTGGAAGTTGTGAGGGATGAAAAGAAATATAGATCTTCTCGAGCTTTTTTCTAAGCTGATTCACTCCTCAATCATATAAATTGTGTTGGGATGTGCAATTGCTCTCTCTTAAATACATCTTGCTGTGGTTCCAATAGGAAACTCTAACTTGCTTCTAAAAACATAATTGTGGGTGCAAATTCAGTGAGCAGCATGATATTACAAACTGATAACACCATTCCCTGTATAGCTAGTGCTATAAATCAGAATTAATGACATTAAAATCAGTAAAAAATTGATGAGATAAAACAAGTTAGAAGACTGTTATGACCATTGCAGCTTGAGAGTAACAGACTTTAGTGAGTGCTTAACTTTGACACAGAGTTTGTTTTTTGTGTTCATTTTGCTCTTGACATTCTTTGTTCCAGAATGAAATTGCTTCTCATAAGAAGAAGAATCCATGGAAAGCTGCAAGCTGTCCCATTTCATACTTGTCTTAAGCACACCATCCTACCCAGTCCTGCCTAGGCTCCTGGGGAGACAAGCTTACAATTTACTATGAGGAGATGGCTCATGCTGAGACTGTGGCTTGTAGTAAAACTCTGGGGTTGCAGCAGAGTGTTTCAACACAACAATACATAACAAAAAACCCACCCAACTTCACTGAACTTGCTCTTTGTGTGACAATTGTTCTCTTTTAGTAAATTAAGGAGGAAGACAAAGAATTCTTAAGTTTTGCCTTAAGTTCTTCCTTCGCCAAGCGCTGGTTTAGAATTATTTACATTCTTCATTTTCTTTTGCTTTTGTTTCTTGTAACTGCCTCTCCTCTGTTCCCTTACCAAGCTTTCATCATCCATTGTACTTTCCAAAGAACAACTCTGTCCAACAGGGAGGAAACCAAAATTTCATAATATGGGTCATGATTTCATCAGTCCTTTTTATGGGATCTTGAATGAAAATATAAAAGTTTGTATGGCAACATGGGAGAGATGAGTCCCAAACCTACCACTGCCTACTAGATAGCTTTAGGGAGGTCAACTCACCTGTCTGGTCTGCCTCAGCTTTCTACCTGTAAAATAAGAATGATGACAGGATGTCACCCAGTGAAGAGAGGTTTTCAGAAACGTCCAGACGCTTTGCTTGATGGAAAAGAACGTCATATAGTAAATCTCAAAAAGGTGCTGATTGACTGAGACAGTATTCATTCAGGTCTTTTCCACTGAAGTTAATACCAGTTCTGACATAGTTTCAATATTTCAATTTCTTGAGAAGATGCTTGTAATTGGGACAGCAGTATACAGTTGCATCTGCAGAGCTTTATGTAGGATCTTTGACAGGCCATTGGATAAATACTTAAATAATTTAGACCAGTTTATATTTGGGCTTACATTCCTATACCACATCTGAGAAAATGCAGACAGAACATTTATTTAGAAAATTATCATTTTTTTTCACACAAATATGGATTCAAAAATGCTGGGAAAGACAATATTTTATCACATGGAGCAAAACCTGTAGCAGGTGGTTTGGACACAATATTTCCTTAAATATTTGAAAAGCTCCTGCCTTTTTAACTTCTGAAATACATGGCTTTAAACATGGCAATTTAGAAACCACCTAAGAAGTTTGCCTGCTGTCCCCTTTTCTGCATTGCACACATTTCCCTCCCAACCTTCCCAAAGAGAGGCCCGTGTAAATCTGTCATCGCTTGTAGGTCGACGCAATGCTGTCCTCTTCCAATTGGTCTGTGCCACCCGAATCCATGCGATTTTGCAACCTCAGTACCTTATCAGGGCAAGTTTTAGCAGGCAGCAAAACACAGCAAAGTGCCCTGGTCCAGACTGCAGATTGCAGAAGAGACACACACAGATGAGGCTGGGCACAGCCACTTCCAGGGGGAACAGAGGCACAGCCGCGCCAGACACGTGTATTGTAAGTATGGTAAGAATGTACTGATATACCAAAATACAAGAATACAATTATATCCTAGGAGTAGTTTCCCAGGGAGAGGAGAAATCTTGTTCCCTGCAGTCTCCTCCCTGAGAGCAGAACTTGTCAGATCTACCCAGAGTCTTTCTTCACCAGGAGGTGCACCCATGGTTGACTTCTGAAATGGAAAAGCTATAAAAACATAATGGGGAAGCTGGAGGAAAGGAGAGGTGACAGCGCTGTTAGCACAGTTTAATTGCAGAGAATTTTGCCCTTGAGCCTTCACACACCTTTCTACATCACTGTCACTCTGCAGTGGGAATGCTTATGAGAAGCAAAGATTTCAATGCATGTTTACATACATATATGCACGTATATATATATTTATATCTTTTTAAATTTATAAGTGTGCATCTTTGTGTAAAATTATTATTAAAAATGCAACTGTGTCCCTCAGTCTGAGAGGTTTAGCATATCTAATTTATCTTCAGAGCAAACACAGAGGCGCAGAGCAATGAATATCCCCTGCTGTTAGCTGGTTTTGAAAAGAGCCCTGCTTTGCTTTTCAGTCGTCTCTTCCTCACAGCAGTATTGCCCTGTAATTTTAAGTCATAAAACTAATACTGAGAGCAAGCTAGAGTAAATACAGCTGCCACACTTTACTCCCACCCTAGCTGTTCCTCGTCTGTCTCCAGTGAGTCCCTTTAGAGGCTCACCCATGAATGCTTCATCTGTCTCCACCCTGTCTGACACAGCTCAGGGATTATTTTCCTCAGGCAGGAGGAACCCTCCTTCCTGAGGAGGGTTCAGAAGAGCTGGTGTATTACCTGCCTCACCGGTTTCCACCTCGTGTCAATCACCTGGTTTTGTACATTGAAAAGGCCATTGTGGTGTCCCAGTTAATTGATGCCACACAGCAAGGGCCTTTGGAGGATCATGAAGAAACATTACAATTGAGGAAGTGGGAGGGAAAAATCCATCAGGTGGCCTAGAGGGGCTGTATAAGCACTTTCATTAAAAGTCTGTTGAAAAATCCAGGGAATGCAAAGCAAAAAGGAGGAGATGACTAGGGTGCTGGATCACCATCCTCCCAGGAGCAAGTAGGAATAGGCAGCATTGCATTTTGCAGAGCAAGAGTCTGCCTCTTGCCTCTGTCTCATACTGCTAACACAGCAGTGATGCAGGGAAGAAGGCTATTACCTGAATGTAACTATGCCAACAGTCAGGGAACAGAAGAAAGAGAGGGAGAAAATATACAAGGGACAGTGATTCTATGCAGAGGGAGAAGATGAGCCCCTAAATCAGAAAGGAGGAAGTGTCTTCCCCACCTGCCCCAAGCAAGTGGAAACCGGTGATGGTGGATGCACCAAAAGATGCATGTGCACGGTCCCTGTATCACAGCATGAGCAGAGGCTGTACCACTGGTGTCTCTGCAGGAATTGTATATAGGTGGCCCTGATCCCCAGCACATCCTTTAGTGCCAGGGGACCTGCAAGCTGCTGTAATGCAAACTCCTTTGGAATGGACAAACCCTGTGCAGCAAGACCAACTCAGGAGAATGCTACTAGAGAGTACCCTACAAGCACCAAGTACTGCAGTCATTTCCATGGGCTCATTCAATAGTCAAAGCAATTCAAAGCTTGAGGGCAAATCTTTGTCGCTTTCTCGATAGGAATTAAAAAATTTGGTGAATGGAAAAGACAAGTTTACTGCAGGTCTTTCTGCCTACTGCATATGAGTCAGCATTCCTGCAGATCTTCTGTATTTCTTATCTCTGCATTTTCTAAAACCACAGACACAGATGAGAGGGTAATAATCCAGTGCCACCTGTACCTGGTGCCCAATTTGTCTACTGCTCATAAACCCAAAAGCCTTGCTAAAAGGTAGTCGTGCCTCTTGTAAGAATAATGCAGGCTCAAGCAATACAAACTGTACCTAAAAGGAAGTAAATTAACTCAAAAGGTAGGTGTATAAGGTGAGAAAGTGAACCTATATATATATCCAAAACAAGCAAAAGAAGAGTTAAATTGCAGACATAGTCCTCTCTTTTTAAATGGATCATATTGATTTTGTCCAGTCCTCCCCCCAAAAAAGATAGTAGAAAGCAGTACAGTTCTGGAATATGTTACGCAGAGGTGCTATGGCATCTCAGCCTTGGAGGTTTTGAAGGCTTGACTAGACAAAGACACTCACATCAAGTTAGCAGAGATCCCACTTTGAGCCAGAGGCTATATTGAGAACCTTCATATATCACTTTCCATCACTACATCTATGATTTTATGAAAAACACTGAAAGTTTCTCCCTATAGAGGGTTGAATGAGCATCCTACAATCCCATGGGTCTGAGCATTCAGCATTCTTCATATCAGTCATGAAATTCAATGCTTATTTAGCATAATCTTCTCAAAATACGTCTGATAGCAAAGCTACCATTGTCCCAGCTACTGTTAATATGAAAAAAGTGACTCATGTGCTGATGCTCTTAAACAACTACTTCCAGGGAGCTGATCAGTTCAGCAAGAAGCAAAGAAACACCTTTAAAAATGAACAATTATTTCTGAAATCAATACCTGTCAGTAGTAACTTGAGCACTCTCTAGATGCATAATTTAATCTCACAGTCCATTAACTTTCCCCCTTCTTAACCTGCCATTGCACAGGCATTAACTTGTAATCTTTAGACAACATGGGAATATTTCAGCCTTTAACCTTTAGCTGTCTCATTATTTCTTACCTGATACCTTATGTTCTCTGTGTTTAAATAAAACAAAGCTGAAACAAAAATTAAATTCTTCTATTCTTTTTGATTGACAGCTGGGAAATGACTGAAGATTGAGAGCAGGAAGAAAACATCCTGTATGAAAGCCCATTGGTTTCCTAGAAAGACTGTAATTAAGTTGCAGTTCATAAAAATATATGAACATAAGAATCGTCAAAATGTCTCTCACTAGGAACCTAAATCCTGTAAAAGAACAAAAGAATACTGCTTCAAGGGAAGAAAAAGATTATGCTACAGCAAAATATGTGATTACTATTACAAGGAATGCACTAGTTTCATCCCCTGACCAATGGTCAAAAAACGTTTCCATAAAATAAAAACAATAAAACTAATAAAACTAATAGATTCAAACAGATAAAAGGAAACACTTTTAAAAAGCTTTTAGAACAAAACAGAAGGGCTTTAATTCTTAAAAAAAAAAAAAAAAAAAGACCTTTATGCATTTATTTTCTCAGATATTATGGCCCAGACCAGATTTGTCTCTCATAGCTGATGATGTTGGAGTTGAGCATGTCTGTCCACCTCAGTCATGAGTCTGATTGTCACAGAGCAGATCATGTCACTCCAAAGCTGACCACAGACTGAACATATATAGGTCCTTCCTTCACTTTTTATGAAAAAATGACCCCTGCACAACTTTTCCTTAACTGACATGTATCACTGTTGCCGAGTTTTTTGCTTGTCAGGAGATGTCTCAGGAGATCTCTCCTTGGTTTCTGCTAAAGAGTTTGTAGAAGGGTTTTTATGAGGGCAATGAGAGGAGTCTAAAATATACCTGCACCCAAAGCACAAAATATGTAGTGCAGAACATTGCTGCTGTGGTGTTCCCTAGCCTCAGTTTAAAGCTGTTCAACAGCTTATTAATTTCTGACTGATGCTGCAAATTGAGCAGACATCTTCACTGAGCTTCTGCAATGCAAACCATAGCGTATTGTTTCTCTGGGAGGTGACAACTAATTCAGAAGCCATTGATGTATATAAGTAGATTAATTTGTTCCATCCGATTTGTATTCCCTTGTAACCATCAACAATGAATGTAATTTACCATCATGTTGCCCAACTGTCTCAAGCTACCTGCAGCAGTGTTTTCATCAACAACTTTGTCCACTTTGCAGTTCAAATCCCTTCATTCAGTAATAGCATAAACCACCATTTATTTAGGAAGAGAATTCCCCTCCAGGTAAATTAACCCAGAGCTCCTGGTAGCAGTCAGTACATGAAATGGGGCATAAAGGATAAACTATTATGTGAGTTGCATATGGCATTCTTACATGTTTATGCATGTGAAACTGTAACTGCCTTCTTCCCCATCAACATAGCAACACATTTGTAAGGTGCAACAGTGTTGTTATCCTTTTCTTAGCAGTTGGGTGAGCCAACAGATTTAGCCCTCCAAGGCCTGAACATGCTTCCCCTGTTTTGTGGTATTAACTTGTCAAGTTCTTGCTTTTAACATGTGGCTGTCAGGAGGCCTCTAAGGTTCAAATAACTCTTAGTGGAGAAGTATCAATGTCATTCCACCTCATGTTCATGGCCAAGAAGTTACTGTGGACAGGCATATGTCCCATGACTTAATGATGAGCTGTTTGATCTGCCCAGGGTCAAGAAAGGAGTCAGGAATGGAGCTCATAGCATGACTCAGAGGTACAATAATTCTTTAAATATCCTTCTGCTCAGGAAGGGCCACTAGTCTGTAAAGTGAATGATATGAAGTACTCCTGGTACCTCTTTTAATCTCTTTCTTCCATAAAGTTAACCGCATCTTTTTGGATCTGGACTGTACTAGTGCATCTCACAGAATCACTGCTCAAGACTATGTTGTTGCCACAGTCACCATTACAACGGCTACACTTTCCAAAGTCAGTTAGAATATGGAATGTCTGGAAGACTCAAAAGTCTGCTGTGCGTGTGATTTATAATATGGTATTGCAATTATGTCAGAAAACATGCCAACTTGCCAATTTCATTTCAGAAAGTCAGTGAATGTCATAATCCTCTTAATTCCAACTTCCCTCTTCTTCTGTCCAGATTTCTTTCATCTTATAGCACCCTACAGTCCAAGTCCTTGTGCAAGGAAACAGAATTAATCAGTCAGTGAATGTCACTTGTAATTGACACTAGCAAACTTTTCCCCAGAGATGCTGAGAGAGGCCCCCAGAAGGAGTCTATAGGGTAAGAAGCAGGCAGGATTCCTTTCTGTGGAGATTTATTTACTAAAGTGGGAGGGACACGAAAAAAGAAAACAGGAGCAGTTCTTTCAAAGCACTCTATGTCAATAGCATGCCAACACTTGAAAGGAGAATTTCATATTCATGAAGGCTGTCAATCAATTCACAGGCTGAAGACATATGTCCAAATGCCTGTAGCCAGAGCTGATACTACAAGGTCACACTGGTTTTACTATAGGTCTTGCGAGTGTGTGTCTCAGTCCTGACTTAAAAATGATACCTCAAGATTTGTCAAGGTCACCTGCTCTGTGGCAATAAGTCTTTATCTGCAATGACTGCTTCATTTGGTTTAAAGTGACAATGTCAGCTAACACCAGAGCTGTCTAGCACCTCCCCACAATAGTTGCACACTATTCCACACTATTTTGTGATGACCAGCAGAGCAGTGACATTGAAAGAGCTCTGTGTCTTTTGTACTCCTATGTAATGATTCCAAGATGAGAGACGGATGCTGAGAATTTATCAAACTATTCAGAGGGACCAGAATAACAACAAAGGTGACTGCGTGCAAAATATGGTTCTTAAATTTGCAGGGGCTGAAAAAAGACCTGCTAAAATCTTTCTGATGCATGAAAGGGAACATACATATGTTATTCATGGCTGGGCTTCGCGAACAAAGATTTGGGAAGGGCTCTACCCCCATTTGTTGCAAGTGCGTTGGCGGCTAAAAAGGCCAATACAAGGTAGACATGTCCGGTTGCAAAAGGCACAGCAGAAAGACTCCTTAGGTGGTATATTCTGCAAGGCACGATTCTTTCTGCGTTGCCTTTTCTCCTCAAGAGTGATCCTGCGTGCTTTCTCAAAAGCATCAGCAGCGTTACAGATGGTGTGTCTCCAGACCTCCCGATTGGTGGCGAGAGTAGGCCAGTTACATTGATCAAAATGGCCAAGGCTGAGATGTTGTTTCAGGGAGTCCTTGTATCTTTTCTTCGAGGCTCCTCTCATGCGGCAGCCAGTGGCAAGTTCACCATAAAGCAGGATCTTAGGGAGGAGGTGGTCGGTCCTTCATCCTTGAGATGTGTCCTGCCCAGCACAGCTGTGTTCTCAGCTGTGTTCTCAATGCTTGTGACTGCTGCTTGTTCTAGAACAGATGTATTGGTGACATAATCTGACCACTGGATGTTTAAGACTGTGCAGAGGCAGCGTTGATGGAAGCGTTCGAGGAGTCGCAGGTGGTGGCGATAGATGACCCATGATTCAGATCTGTATAAGAGAGTAGACAGCACTATGGTTCTGTAAACACTGATCTTTCTACTTTTCTTCAAGTGTTTATTTCGCCAAACTCTTTTATGGAGTTTTCCAAAAGCACTATATGCCTTTGCTAACCTGTTGTCTATCTCTCCATCAATCTTACCATCCGAGGAGATGAGGCTGCCTAGGTAATTAAACTGCTGGACTGATTTGAGCTCTGATTGGCCGATGGTGATGTGGGGATGATGGAAGACTTCCTGAGGTGCAGGTTGATAGAGAACTTCTGTCTTCTTTAAGCTGACTTCCAGCCCAAAGAGCTCAGCAGCGTCTGCAAAGCAGGATGTTAAACGCTGCAGAGCTGCTCCTGTGTGGGTGACAAGGGCGGCGTCATCAGCATAAAGCAGCTCCTGGACAAGATGGTTTAAGGTCTTGGTGTCGGTCTTCAGTCGCCTTAGGTTGAAAAGGCTTCCATCAGTACAGTATCAAATGTAGATACCATCCTGATCATCGAGGTCTGCTGTGGCCCTTTGGAGCATCATGCTGAAAAAGACTGTGAATAGGGTTGGGGCAAGAACGCAGCTTTATGGTAAAGCTCATTGTAAATTATATCAAAATTTTGTCTGCATTCAAAGTATCATCTCTCCAAATAAGCACAAAAAAGAAAAGAAAATCAAAAACTTTCTCCAAGTGCAGTGTTCCTCTTGTGAAAGTCAATACTAGGCATGCAGAGGACATTCAAGAAGCAATGGAGAAGGGAATTTCATGCTCTCTGGGATCTCTGGCTTTTATAGGCAGTATAGGCTTTTATTTACCCAGAAAAACTGTACATCAATTCTCTCAGACCATCAGCAAGTTATGTAGTAATAGGGAAGAGGAAAAAAAAAACAACTTCCCAAATCGTAAAAGGGACAAAGTCACTGTCACACAGCACCACACCTTCAGGAATTAGCATCACAACTAGTTTTCCTAAACAACCTCACACTTGGAAAACTAAAAACAATAATGACAAAATGATAAGTCAAGAAGACCGAATAAAATTCACCAGAGAGAATGAGAACAGACTGAAATAGAAACCTGAAGATTGAAACTCAGTTAATCCCAAGGAGGTATCTGAACTTTTTTCACATTAATATTCTAAAGACATTAGTTTGAGGCTTCTAGCTTTGTGAAATGATGAATACCTGCAGGAAAGACAGAGAAGGCATTGCAGTGACAAACAGCATATACCTCTAAAGCATATTTTGACCTCCTTTTAACGAGCAGGCAGTTAAGGCTGCAGAGACAGTGAACAGCTACCAATCTGCCAAGACTTCAGGAATTTTCACTATGAATGGGTTTTGTTTCCTTCTGTAACCCAAAGAGCACTTAGAACAAGATAAAAACCTAAGGTTATTCTAGGAGACAGAAGTGTTTCATGGAGGTTGGAATCCAGCGACCACAGCCTTCGTCTTACCAAGTTGTTTGGGCTGCAGCCACAGGAGACAAACTCTCCATGAACACCCTGTGCAATACAAGACAGATCCTGTGTGACCTGGCCAGGGTCAAACAAGGAGTCAACAAGCAAGCTCATACCATGACTCAGATCTACAATAATTCTTTAACCATCCTTCTACTCAGAAAGGGAGAAAGCAGAGCCACTTCTCTGTAAAGCGGATGACACAAAGTACTCCTGTGACTTGGTACTGAGTCACACTCCTCCTCCAGCAGACAGAGGGATCTAACAGATAATCTTTTCTTGTCTCCACTGCACCAGAGCCATCAATGCCCTTCAGTTTTCACAGTTTCTATTTAAAGTATCTATTAATTAATGCTTGCACAGACTGTACTTGCACCTGGACTTGTAGTGCAAGTAATGAAGGAAAGAGGATTAGGTCTGATGTTCTGTAAAGGATATGAAGACTCAGTGTGTTCCTTAAGAAAAGATGCTAAAGACCCATAAGACAGAAAACACATCAGGCTTTTTAGTAAAGATAAAGAATTATTTACCCAGAAAAAGTGCACATCAATTCTCTCAAACCATCAGCAAGTTATGTATAACAACAGAGTAGAAGCAAACTGTACTGGCAAGTGACGGATGTCTATGCAAACAGTGTATGCTTGTTCTCAGACTCTCAGCCTAATTACTGTGTCCAATATCTGCATTCTCATTAGGTGAAATACATACTTAAGCAGAGACAGAAGTTCATAAGACGATATGGGTGTCACTTAGGTCGTATTCAGGTAAAGCCTTCTTCCAATTTACTAATTTTTCACTGCAGCTGTAAAACCAGAACAGCACAATTAAAGATGAAGGTTTTTTGCATTGAGGTAAATGTGTATTTTCCAGTGGGTCTTTTTTTCCCAAGCGTATCTGAAATACATCCAGCAATCATTCATTACACTTTTGATACTGGTAAAGAGTTCAATGCACAGTTCTATCCTCTTCCTTGAGAGTACCAAGGATGTGCACAATGGTTTTCCAGCTCGACAGCAAAAAGCAGGTTGGTCTCAGTATGCTTTTCTCGCTCCTATTTAAGGTATTCTACAGCATAATGATATAAACCCCTTCACTCATTCATGTCCTGAAATGTTCTATGCAGTATAAAGGAAGTAGGTACAATATCATTACTGAGGAAAATTACATGATACATTCTCCATGAATCATTTGAAAAGCAATTGCCACAGTTGTGAACCTGTCTTAATTTTGTGGATTAATCTTAATCTTGTAACACAAATGCCATTCTTCCACCTAAAACACAATCTACCAGCACTTACGTGACCTGAACGATACATTTAGCATTGCGAACCACAATACATAATTAACTGGCTATATGCAGATGCAATAGACCAATGTTGACCAAATTAAACACTGTGGTTTGCCCTTTAGTGCCTTACATATAAATATAATAAGTAAAAATAATAATTTTTGGCATAAAAATTGATTTTTAAGGTATGCCATTTTCGTATATAAAGTTGCATTCTGTATTACACTGAAATATCTCACCTCAACAGCTACACAGCTTGAA
This sequence comes from Corapipo altera, assembly GCF_003945725.1. Taxonomy (NCBI): domain Eukaryota; kingdom Metazoa; phylum Chordata; class Aves; order Passeriformes; family Pipridae; genus Corapipo; species Corapipo altera. Next base: position 1,155,699 of record NW_020884955.1, on the reverse strand, counting down.
ATTGGTTTATTTTGTACCTGGAAAAGACAAACTTGGAATGAACAATTAAGATTCTGTCCCTCCAGAAAGACTTAATGTCAGCAGTTTCCATTCTTGCCAACATGAAAGATCTCTGCTCATAACTACAGAGTTAGGCAAATGCACTCCTGGGGAGGGAAGGGGGCAGGCGAGAACAGACAGATGAAAGTCGAGGTGTTTTTTAAAACAGATGAGGTTAAAACGTCCTAGCTTTTCATGTAGCACAACTGGCTGTCAGAGTAACACGATTTTCCTGAGAAGTTCCCACTGACCCCTAGATGAATTAATAGTCACAGTCTGATGTGTTGAATCTGGCATAGCTGGTCCAGGTAAAGCAGTTTCTTCTTAGCTACTTGTCCCTCTTACACATCGCAGGTTATTGCCTGCTCAGAGCTACAATGTAATGTCACACGTGATCTTTCCCTACCTCAGTTCGCAACCAGGTTTGAGCACTAGCAGAAGTACTGAGGAGCAGTGCTCCTCCAAACTGCTTTCAAACGCCTGGTCATAAATTACAGTGGAATAAAACTATTGCTACAGCTAAGCAGCCAGGCCTCCTCACTCGCAGACACCACAGCATGCTTCAGGGTGGTTTGCACCCCTCTTCAAGGGCTCTGAGTTTGTAAAACTTCTTCCAGTGCTTCAGAGAACATTACGCCAGAGTTCAACACAGGGGTCCTGCCATGCCACATAGGGGTCTGAGAATGTAAAATGTAAGCTAAGTTTCAGAGACATAATCCAGACCATCTCTTGCTGACGCTATACTCAAAAAAGGGAGAGGGGCAAATAAACGCTGATGGTTTTGCGGGTTTTTCCCCTCAAAGAAAAAAGATTAAGAATTTTAAGATTTATACCTCCCCATTGCTACTCCTTTCTCCCTTCCTTCCTAGAGGATGATAGGTCTGTATAAGAGGTCTGATGACAGGCAAGTATAAGTTCACCTCCTTGTAGGGAGCACTGTGCAGTTTCAAGAGTGAGCAGGCAAAACTGCTCACAACTGTAGTGGCCTGAGTTTGCTGCAGATTAAAGATGCAGAATAATTTCTCAAGTGTTTGAGGTTTTCTTAATTAAACTGAAGTATTTTTATCTTTTTCATTTTCCCACTAACATATCAGCATGAATTGAGAACTGCTTCATGGGAAGATATGAAAGGAAGGCATTAAGGTTGACCTCTGTAGAGCAGTACCTATTGGGCTTAGTATAGAAAGACATCTGCACATACATTTTGGGTGCCTAGTCTTCACAGCCCAGTCTCAGCTAAGACCAGTGTCCTCTGGACACAGTCAAGGACATGCAGAAGAAGAGCTGAAGATAACATGAGCTTCAGGAACATGCGAGCTAGTCTGGTAGCTAATCTAGTGTATGTCACCCAAATGTATCCCGCTTTCATAAGACCTTCTGCTCATTTAGAATCATAGAATCAGCTGGCTTGGAAGGGACCTCCGAGATCATCAAGTCCAATCCTTGATCCACTACTAGGCCATGGCACTGAGTGCCACATCCAATGCCTTTTTAAAAATCTCCAGGGGCGGAGAATCCACTACTTCCCTGGGCAGCCCGTTCCAATGTCTGATCACCCTCTCTGTAAAGAAATTCTTTCTAATATCTAACCTAAACCTCCCCTGGCACAACTTGAGACCATGCCCTCTTGTCTTGCTGATAGTTGCCTGGGAAAAGAGACGAACCCTCACCTGGCTACAACCTCCTTTCAGGGAGTTGTAGAGAGTGATGAGGTCTCCCCTGAGCCTCCTCTTCTCCAGGCTAAACAGCCCCAGCTCCCTCAATCTCTCCTCACAGGACTTGTGCTCCAGTCCCTTCACCAGCCTCATTGCTCTTCTCTGGACCTGCTCGAGCCCCTCAATGTCCTTCCCGAACTGAGGGGCTCAGAGCTGGACACAGTACTCCAGATGTGTCCTCACCAACGCTGAGTACAGGGGAAGAATCACTTCCCTGGACCTGTTGGCCACACTGTTCCTGATCCAGGCCAGGGTGCCATTGGCCTTCTTGGCCACCTGGGCACACTGCTGGCTCATGTTCAGCTTCCTGTCAATCCAGACTCCCAGGCCCCTTTCTACCTGGCTGCTCTCCAGCCACTCTGTCCCAGCCTGTAGCACTGCAGGGGGTTGTTGTGGCCAAAGTGCAGGACCCGGCACTTGTCCTTGTTGAACCTCATCCCGTTGGAATCAGCCCAACTCTCCAGCCTGTCCAGGTCCCTCTGCAGAGCCCTCCTGCCTTCCAGCTGATCGACACTGCCCCCCCCAGCTTAGTGTCATCTGCAAATTTGCTAATGATGGACTCAATCCCCTCATCTAAATCATCAGTAAAGATATTAAACAGAACTGGGCCCAACACTGATCCCTGGGGGACACCACAAGTGACCGGATCCCAACTGGATGCAGCCCCGTTCACCACCACTCTCTGGACCCAACCCTCCAGCCAGTTCCTAACCCAGCACAAAGTGCCTCTGTCCAAGCCTGGGGCTGCCAGCTTTTCCAGGAGTATACTGTGGGAGAGAGTGTCAAAGGCCTTGCTGAAGTCCAGGTAGACACATCCACAGCCTTCCCCTCATCCACCAAGCAAGTCACCTGATCATAAAAGGAGATCAGGTTGGTCAGACAGGACCTGCTCTTCCTAAACCTGTGCTGGCTGGGTCTGATCCCTTGTCCATCCTGTAGGTGCTGTGTGATTGCACTGATCTGCTCCCTAACCTTGCCATGCATTTACTCAGTGCCTGTTCATACACCAGAATATAGAAGTGATCTATCTATTTACATTCTATGCATACACACCCTGCTTGGGCTGCAAGGGCTTGATGGGTCAGAGAAATTAAATCGTGCTTTCCAGCCCTTTACACACTTGGGACAAATGAAATCTTGCCTGTGATGCTCTGAACAATAACTGTAAAATTTCATAAAGTGTAGCAGTTTCTTAAAATCTAGCAATGGAATTTTTTATTATTGCTTTTGAAATAAAATTCTTTGAAAATCTTCATATATCTATCAATGACATCAGGAAGAAAGCATTAGCCTTCTGTGCAGTAGCAATTTCCATTGAATTAACCAATGTGAAAATCATTATACTAGAAAGAAGGGAAATTTCTGCATATGTCAGAGTTGTTCCCACTGAAATACTCCACAGTTGTTCTCTGAAGTGAATGTAGTCAGCAACTTGAGATTAATACACTGCTAGTGACACTATGAATGTGAACTAGAATGGCAGTGGTTTCTGTGTTTTCCAACCCATAAAGTTGCTGTTTGAAAGGTGACATTCAGTATGGAAATGTAACTAGCAATTCTTGTCTGTGTCAGGGAACTTCTTGCAAGTGTTTTGCAATGCATTACTAAGGCCTTTCATAGGGACTCCGTGCAATATGGATTTTAGTGCATGTTTTAGTGTTACTAAGGGTAAGGTCTTACTGTTTTACAGGTTCTCCAGGGTCCTGATGACAAGTTTCCAATAACATGTGAGAAGATGTCCACTTCTGTATAACAGTCCCTGCATTACCATAGTTTCATATGACATATCAATAGCGATCCCTCTCAATACTGTTCTCTTATTCTCAGTTACTTTAACCCCTGCTTGCTTTTGTGGAAAATGAAGCCACCTCACTCCCTGAAGAGTGAGAATCTTGCTCTGCTGCTTTCACAAACAGCTCAGTGATGTTTCCAGCCCAGGGGATGGGGAGAAAGTATCAGGATATCTCTCTCTCTCTCAGAGAATTTAGCAGTATCTGATTCACAGCATAGTGGCCCCACTGTGCTTTACTGTAGCCTGACCTCTGTCTGTTGAGATTTCCCAGGATGCACGAGTTTATCCACCATACGGTTCATGCTTTAGGTCTCTCTCCACCCACTGCTCCTTGATGCTCTCTCCACTCGAAGAAAAAGCTGTCATTTCAGGTAGGAGATTCCTTTCCCATCACTCACAGGAAACTCCCTTTTACAGCACAAGCCTAAATGAAAAGCTTTCACCACCCCGGCTGCTGCAAAGGCACAAAAGTGTTTAGCTGGTGTTCAGTGGCCATATCCCTCTCCCACAGCTTTCTTCCTAGAATGCCCAGCCCATTTCTGATCTCAGAACCATACAGACTGATAACAGAGCCATCAAACAAGTTGGGTGGGAAGGGACCTCTGGAGGGCGTTTAAGTCTAACCCTCTCAAAGCAGCATCAACTTTGTAGACAGATTCTGGAGAGGGGAAAAGGAGGGAGAGTCAAAGAAAAGCTGTGAAGAAAGAAAGGGTAAGGACAGACAGGCACAACAAACAGAGAAAAAACTCACTTGTACTCCTATTCCTCTCAGAAATAAAAACTTTAAACAGAAAAGAAAGACAAAATTTAAATATCACTAGACTTTTTATTAGCTCAAATTTTATGACAGTTACATGGAACCTCTGGCCTGACAACCAGTCAGGCAGAACCCTTCCAGTTCCCACAGCAGATGCTCTCCTTCTCAAACACACATTTAAGATCTGCAATACCACTTCTGCTTATACATAGACAGCTTGTAGAAATCAAATTTCTCCATCACCCCAGTGTTGTTTCTTCCCTCTGGCAAGGTGTAAACTTCATGGTTGCCTCTTGCATACCCTTTAATGCATTCACTTACAAAGGCAGCTGTGAAGCTCAAGATTTCTGTTTGTACACTGAACTTATCACACAAAGCAGAAAAGAACACCATATGTTCTTATTCTCACAGCAGAATGGGAAAGCCAAGGTGAGAAAACTGCTTATAATAGACATAGATACACAGGTTCAGCCTTGCAGAGCTGACTGTCATCCATGCACAGGGCTGAAGCATGGCCTCTTCTAAATTTGAATCAGTCTTCTATGAACCTACCAATAGACTAATGAATTAAGAATTAGGTTAAAGCTTGTATTCTTATGGATTTCTATATTGTGCTTGGGCCTTCGCATGCAATCTCCACTTAAAAAGTTTATTATTCTTATTTTCTCTTTCTTAGGGAAGATATTTTCTTTGGTATCAGCATGTGTCTGTCAACTCAAAGTTCCTTAATGAATCTAAAGTTTCTGGGGAAAGGATGGACAAACAGCTCATCATACATATTTGCATAAGAAAAATGACAAACAGCTTTAAATTGAACTTATTTTGTAGTGCTCAGTAAGTGTGGAACTAAAAAGAACTGCCTGAGACTAAACTGCTACAACACTATAACTATTCAGACTTAAGGCTTTCTCATCAGTCCATTACCATGTGACACTTTTACTGGAGTAATTCTAAGGAGAGTGCCTTCACCCACTGCATGGCTTACACCTAGTCAGCCAGAAATTCATTATGACAAGTAACTCTTTCTAGTACACCATGAAATCCTCAGGCCCCAATAGGATGAGTAGCTTACATATACGTCTTTCGAAAAAACTGCTCATTAATAATGTTATTATGGTTACAGATCAGGGGATGGAGCTATAGCAATGTATTTTCATACCATTACATCATCAGAAGGGACCACTATCCCCATCAGGTGTGGGGAGTTTGAGAGAGGGATTTGCTGCGGGTCAGAGCTGCTCCAGCAGTTTCAGCCACCACCAGCAACTTCTCCTCACCCCTGGACAGTAGGAAGCCGGGAGCTGTCACTTTGCCACCAGTAGCCATTCCTGCCACTGGGACTGCAGCAAAGCTGGGAGTTGCCACCCAGATAGAGAAGCTGACTGTGAAGGTCAGCCAGGTAGATACACACATGCCTAAGAGCTGAGCTATTAAAGAAGATCGTAACAACGGATAGGCAGATCAGCAGCTGCCCAAGTCAAAGTGTCACAGCTAGATCCTGACTGGCAGCATAAGGGAGAGGTTTTCCTACTTAACGGGCCCATGATGCCTCAGGTCACCAGGGGAGAGATGTGACATACAGACAGGCTCATGACCAAAGGGTGGATTAAACTGCAGATACTATCTCCCAGGTTATCCACAACTGTGGAACATGCACTGGAACAAGCAGGCCAAGCAGATGAAGCCTCTGTGGTATGGTGGGTGGTGGTGGAAATATAGGTATGGGGAGGTCTGGCAGATTGATTACATCACACTACCACAAACCTGCCAAGGCAAGCACTATGTGCTGACAACAGTAGAAGCAACCCTGGATGGGTGGAGACACAACCCATACCTCATGCCACTGTCCAGACCACCATCCTGGGCCTTGAAAAGCAAGTCCTGTGTTGACATCGCACTCCAGAGAGAACTGAGTCAGACAATGGGGCTCATTTTAAGAATAGCCTCATAAACACTTGGGCTAGAGAGCATGGGATTGAGTGGGTATATCATATTCACTATGATGCACCAGCCTGTGGGAAAGCTGAAAAGTGAAATGGACTGTTAAAAACCACCTTGAAAGCACTGGGTGAGGGGGATCCTCAAACACTGGGATTTGTATTTAGCAAAGGCCACTTGGCTCTACCAACCAAGCTGGTCCTGCCCAATCAGAGTTCCTTCATGTCATACATGGAGATAAGGTCCCCGGAGTGCACTTGAGAGGTATGTTAGGGAAAACAGTTTGGATTAGTCCTGCCTCAAACTAAGGCAAATCCACAGGATTGATTTGCTCAAGAAGCATATTGCACTTGGTGGGTAATGCAGGAAAATGGGGAAACACAATGTATACCTCAAGGGACCTGATTTTTGGGTAAAAATCTCTGTAACATTGTACCTACATGTGTATATATATACATATATGTATGAAGTTGAAATGTATGTATATATGTATGTATATAGTTGCAAGGTGTAAATCTGGGCATGGTGTGAATGGTATAGAATAAAGGGCGGATAATGTTATGGTTACAAGTCAGGGGAGGGAGCTGTATCAATGAATATTCACACCAGTCCGACACCAGAAGAGGCCACTCCCCCCACCCGGCGTGGGGAGTTCGAGAGTGGGGTTTGCCATGGGTTGGAGCTGCTCTGGAGTCTCAGCTGCCATCACCTTCAGAACAGTAGCAAGCAGGGAGCCACTGCTTTGTTGGAGGTAACCATTCCTGCTGCTGGGACTGCAGAAAAGCCAGGAACCACCACCTCACCATGCTGGGACAGGATGGAAGCAGCCAGAGGGTTGCCCTTGCCCCAGCCACCCCCAAAGTCCACCACCCTTTGGAGCCTCTGGTGCTGCAGGTAGAGTCCCTGCGCTTGTGTTGCCGTTGCCAAGTCAGCATTTCAGCAGAGCAACCCCTGATTCAAATGAACTATTTCTCCAGGTTTTTGCTTTGCTGCCCTCTTTCCTATGGTTTTACTTTTGTCCTTGTTCTCCTGGGGGCCAAAAGAAGGGAAGGGAAGCACATGTTGATCATTGCCTTTGGAGCGGGGGGGGGAGAGGGAGAGGGGGGGCAGTGGATAGAGAGACTAGAAACATTTCTCTCTGTGTTGTTGATTTGAACCATTCTGTTGGTATTGTTGCTTTTGTTACTATTTCCTGGTCAGTAAACTGTTATTTTTCTACATATACCTACTAACATTTTGTCTCTCTGTATTTGGCGGAAATTAAAAGCAGTGAGGGAGTTCATTTTATTGGAGTTCCCACCCAAATATTTGTCTTTAAACCAAGGCTAATGTTAACAATGATAATTCTGTGGACAACACCACATCTGTGGAACATATTACAAAGTGGTAATAATTTGCCCTGTTTGGAGATGTCCTTAGAAAACTAGTTTTCTTTATTACCCACTTGTTCTTCAATTTCCTAAATCAAAGCAGAGTCTTCATGTGCTCTAAATTAGTCTGGAGACTTTTGTCAATGTGAAAGGTTTTTAGAATGTTTTTAAAGGTGAGACTGGCTGGTTGTTTTCTGCACATAGGACCATTGGGTAAGACAAGGAAATTAATTTCCTTTTCCTCAAGATATCTAAGAAGTATTTAACTTAGGAAAAATGCCATCTGCAAAAAAAAAAAAAACAAACCTCTTTGGAATATGTCTTCATATTAATTTACTAGTTTTACTTCAAAAAGAGCCTTATAAATAAAAAGAAAGAAAGAATGTGACTTTTAAAGATCTGGGTAGCCAAAGCTATTTTTTTTCTTTTAAAGGTTAATTTCTCAATACTTTTAGTAGGAAACATTCGAAACTGTGAGATAATAGGGATGTCAGACAAAGTCTGGGGATTAAGTTATTTTCCTCTCCCCTCTTACATGAATAAATATTAGCCATCCAGTATATTCCTGTCAGTGTATTGCATTCTCAGTTGTTAATAACATACCAATTAAAATACAAAGTCAGTGGGAGATAAGAATCACCCGTGACTAGACTTTGAGGGGGTGCCCCTAGGTTAATCTGGGTTTGGAGCTTTGATAGAACTAAGTGCTGGGCAGCTTTAGATGACACATGAGATAATTAAATAATATTAGAAGGAGGGCTTCACATTTTTGCATTTTGCAAGAAGCTTTAATGACTCCCTGGGCATTAGAACATAACACGTATCTTGTTGAGAGAATACAAGCTCAGTGTTACAACAAAATAATTGTTTGATTAGACTGTGGAGATGAGCGAAAAGAGAGAAGGGGAATTAATATTCATTTTGCATTGTCTGAATAGCCTAAGGGAAATATAATTTAATTAGGTCCATGTATATTTTTAGGAGACACCATGTTCATAGCTAAAGAAGAAAATGTCTGCATTCTCAGGCACTCAAGCAGGAAGAGTGCTGATCCTCGCTGTGTTTTCACCAAAATAAATAAATGAAAAGGACCATATAACTGATTTCCTAAAGGCAGTTGAGAACAGTCTGAATGAATTGTATGGTGAAAAGTAGTTGTAAATGCAAACTAATGTGAAGATAGTATCCTGAACTTAAATAACATACTGGCAACAGGCACAGATAACTTGATTACGCTGGCTCAAATGCATTGAGGTGATATTGAGAAGTGGGACTTCTACTAGAAAATTTTACAAAGTGCTTTGGAATTTATTGATATGCATTTGTATGTAGATAATTATCTCCAAACTGGGGCTGAGACCCTGCTATAGAGGTAGCTGATGCCCATGCTATTTTCTTCTCATCTCAGTAAAGCATCTTGATGGGCTTAGCAGGAGAATATTGCTGAGTATACAGCAGAGTCCTAATAAGATCACAACCTTGTGGAAAAGTAAACACAAAGAGAAACGTATGAAAACACATGGTTAAAAATCCGTGGATGCATGCCCCCTGTGCAAACCAAAGCTGCAGCTGCCTTCAGGTGCTTGCCCAGTAGCTAATACAAACACACTTCCCTGGCCTTTCCAGGTCACCCACAGAGACCTGAAGTCCTGCAAAGGATTTGCCTCTTTTTTGCTGAAGAAAAGAAAAAAAAGGTCTATGAGACACTTTTTCCTGTGAAAAAGTGGTGAGAATTTAGAGACAAGCTGGTAATTATCTGAGAGGAAACCATGGAAGGATGATTGTGGGAGGAGGAAGGGCAGATGCTGAGGAAAAATATTTTTTATTTAAAAGTATATACATGCATGTATGTATGTATGCATGATGAAAAGAAGATGGTTGAGCTGGGAAGAGAACAAAACAATGGCAATTATGTATTTGTGCACAGAACAAAAATGAGAGAAAGAAGGTAGATATTTGTATGTCTGCTCAATAGATTTTGCCATGAATATTTTGAAAGGCATGAAATTCTGTAACAAAAGTTTAGATCTGCTTTGCTGGTTTTGTTGGACAAAGGTTATAAATAAGGCATTGGAAACTAGAAAAATGTCTCTTTTTGGATTCCCTCATAATTTGAAACATCTAATTGTTTTTGCCACAGTATTATGAAGATACTTTGACAAGGAAACTAGACAGCTTGTTTTGTTTATTATTATAAATAATCACTTCTTGATGAAAATGATGATCACAACTAAAACACATCTCCTGTAGTCCTTGATATAAAGATGATTGTTCTATACACTTAGCCAAGCTCCCTATCCTTACCAGCACCTTAGTACCTGTGGAGGCTTCTGGGACATTCTGGAGAACCCATTGAATGACATCAACTATGAACAGGCAAAACTTTCAGCTTCTTTTACATCACTGGCCCAAGTTCATTCTCTACAGATTACTTTCTCATCCACATGTACACAGACACAAACATTTTTCTCCTGGTACGAGAAAACTATGTTTGAGGATGCTGTGAGGAGATAGGTTCAGATCCAGACTTATAGACAGGGAAACCAGTTAGTGGAAGAAGAAAAAGACAATACTTATCTGGGATAAAAAAAAAAAAAAAAAAAAAGATGTTTCACATGTTTCATGACACTAACCCACACCTTCCCTGTGCATGTGTACTATTTTTTCTCTCACACCAGCTCCACTACTTACTTCTTTCTCATTTTCACCACTAAACTTCTGATCTGTATATCAAGATATTGACTTATTCCTAGTCTCATCTTCAGGCTTCTCCAACATGGCATCCATGGTGTCTCTTCTATCTGGGCCATGTGTTGCATAGATCTGCTGGGATTCCAAAATGCATCCTGGGGCACTTCCGACTTAGTGCATTTGTACACAGGCTTATATGCCTGGCTGAACAGAAAAAAATGTGAATTGTGCCTGGTTTCTGCCTTTCTCCAGTTATGCTGCAATAGCTGCACAGAATCAGGAAGGTTCATTTGTGATTTCTTACTTTTGGTGCCACTGCCTCTTCCAGTCCATGGTGTTTTGCTTCACAAACAGAACTAACTACATTTTACCTACTAAAACCCGGTATAAAACTCTTCAGTTGCTAATCCTCATGTTTGTGAAAAGAAAAAACACATCTAAGTCTCAGAAGTTAAGCTTTACTCTCAAGTTTTGCAGCTCGTGGGAGGCACTGTGGGGAACGTTTATCCAAATCCGTTTATAGGAAGCCGGATGCATGGTCATTAAGTGCTTCGCCTCAACAGCTTGCATTGCCAAGTTCTGCCTAGCACTAGTGTTCTGAAATGTCTCATGTTAGCTGGTCAGAAATCCTAAATGCTTTGCAGTCCCCTGCAGATAACACTTGACTTATTTTTGCCAGTCTTTCTTGTGTTCCCACAGAATCAGAAGAGAACAGCTTTATGGATAGTTGGATCTTGATAGGACTAACAGAGCAGACATGGTCTGTCAGAAAGAGCCTGTGACATTTCCATGCCTTAGAAGCAATTTGAATTACAGATTCAGACAAGGCAGCCCATTGCCTTTGGTTTAGATTTTTATTTACATTGAAGAGGCAACTTTTGGAAGTGAAGTATGCATAAACGATAGAAAACAAAGGAGAAAAACAAGGAGTTTGATCAAGATGCAAATTAATTTATATACCAATTCCACAATGCTTTGCCTTAATATTTGTTTTCCCTGGCACATCAGGCATCTGAAATGCATTGACAGGCAATGACCAGCTTACTAAGCTGCTCCAGTTGTATAGGAGATGCGTTTGCTCCCCTATGGCTATGGCCTGTCCTTCAGTCTGTCCTGGGGCCTCCTCAAAATATGCAGTCCAGGAGGTGCAGCACACACACTGCAGACAGCAGGTAAGTCTGGCAATCGTTTCACAAACAGAAACATTGTTATTCCCATTTCTATCAAATTTGGGAAAGGATTTGGTGTTGGTTTTTTTGTTGTTGTTGTTTTTTCTAATATCTGTGAAATCCTCTTTCCCTTAAGACAGAATGGGAGAGCAGCAGGAGAGCTAGACCAGATTTTTTGGCTCTTGTTACAGCCTCTTCCTCTCTGCAGGCAAGCACAAAAAGGGCTAAGAGCCTTCCACGTGGGTAGAGCAAAAGCTGTCATTTTGATTTCTCCTGGATGGAAAACTCAAAATGCTCAGCAAAACACAGAGCTTCCCTGCAGCTAATCCCTCCCACCACTCTTCACCACTGAATAAATGCTGCTGATGTGCTTCCCAATGACTACAGCTTTCTGATCAAGGGAGAAACTGGTCACAGCATCATGGATATCAGGGCACCTGAGACAGGGGCCACCATGAATCTGGTGGTGATCTTTGCAGAGTGGGAGAAGACAAGTAACTCTATGAGGGATGCTAAATCCTGGCACATCCTCTGCTATTTCAGGCTCTCTATATTCAGAAAAGTGCAGCAGCACAACTCTGGGAGGAGACACATATTCCTTAGAAGAGCACTTCAGAAGAAGGCTCCTTGGAAGACAAATTCATTGTTTTTTTCCTCTACTGTGACCCCAGGTGCTTCAGCATGCTCTTACACAGTGGTTACATGGGAAAAGCCACCAAGCCAGACCCACTGAGCTGACCCACTAAGGTAAATCATGAGATCATAGAACCCAAGATTCTCCAGTCTCTCCAGGCTCAACACACAGAGGATCAAATACATATCAGGTTCATGGCTCACTCCAGTTCCGCACAACTACCAAGGAAATGTCTCTCACAGTAACTGATTGTCTGACTCATGGGTGCACAGCAGGACCTCCATCAAAAGATGCACAATCCTCACCACTGAGAGATATTAACATTGTTAAAAAGGCAGGTAGAAAAGAACAGACCTTTCAGTGTGTGGGATATTGCTTCACATGGGAAGAGTTATATCCCATGTGCATTCATCTTCCTCCACAAAACAGGCTCCTGTATAAAGTGCCAGGATACTTGTGTTCAGATTTCCCTTGAAACAATAGGTTTCAAAATAAATTGGATGCTGCATTACATCTTTTTTTCCACCGAGGAGGAGTGAAGACAATAAATTTAGAAATAAACCAAGAGTGACCCAGAGCACAAAAGAAAATTAAATCAGAGGGAGAGCAGGGAAGGCTCATAATAAAAGCATATCCCTTTGAAGCCACCTTCGCATACATACTTCTCCCTCTAGCTGAAGACATTTTGCAGACTTTTATTAAAATATCATCTCTGCAGAAGAATTACTTAAAATAGAGAAGTAATAGATTTTCAGAACCAATGAAAGCAAACCTCCTATAAACAAGAGTGATTTTCTTTCCCAGACAGGAGTTCTCTAATTCCTTTCTCATCTGCATCCATCACAGGGATAAGAAGGATGAAGCCTGTGATGATGTTGTCAACTGTCTTGGGATTACTCTGTCTGGTCAACAAACTAGCTAAACAACCAAAGACACTGCTGCTGATGTCCTGCAATCCTGAACCAGGTGTCAACAAATGTCCTTTTTGAAGTGGGTAATGGGGTCACACTGAAAAAGTGCTTTAGTCAAATTTTGTATTGTTGGGTTTCAGCAACTTGAACAGGAGGAGTGGGAGGATGTGTGGTCTCTGTGGGCAGCTTGCTGTCTGTGGGAATGAAGCAAAGCAGATGCAACCCTTGTTTGGAGCTGATCGCATTTCCTGGCATGCTGAGATATTTGAATTGTAGATTTGTGGCTCTTCCTAGTTTGTTGGGGTTTATCTTTTTTTTTTTTAATTGAAGCATCAATTATAAGGAGGCTTTTTTTACTTTTTTTATATAAACTATATAACAGCCATGAATTATATCAGAGAAAAATGGGAATAATTCCTCTGCTTCCAAACATCAGTGAAAATTACAGTTAGTAACTTACAGGGTACCCTGTGCAGATTTACTTGCCCAACAAGGTTGTGCATGAATGAATTTTACTTGTTTCCAATGGTTAAGTGTTCCAGCAGGTGTTGATAGCTATGGCCTTAGTCCCCATAAACTAAATGTCTTCAAGACATCTAGGAGCAATGAGAGTATCTCAGCAAAGGTAAAAGGGGATGTAATTAATTGTCTCTCAGTGTTCATGGGCATTCTCTCAAAATAAATGGTTCTATTTGGCAATCAGCACTTTCTCTCAGCTTGACATCTGGTTGCCAGATATCAAGACTAGCTGCCATTTTCAACACCAAAGAAGAGTCCTAACCCTCACAATGACTGTACCAATAAACCCCTATCCCTGAAAGCTGGGTGCAAGCCTGTGTAACACCTGACCCCCGAGAGAAAACTCACCCAGCCAGCGTAAAATCCTGGTTTACTGCCTTCACAGTTAAAAAACCTCTGAGACCGCTTTTAGTCCATTTAGGGCCTTTAGGTGTCCACTAGAGAACAGGACAGGCTGAGCCCCTAGGACACACTGCTTAGCAGGTCTACAGGAACACTTTGAAGACCTTCTGCATCATTTCTTAGGAGTGTAAAGAGAGTGACCCTTGAGTAAGACACCGGTCCTCAACATACTTGTGGCACATATTCACTTTGGGGCACGAGAATGAACTTGTGAATGGAGAATATCCAAGAAGATGAAAGCAATTTGGTAAGGGAATTCAGCATTTCAGTTAGTGTTGTCTAGAATTGCTTGGCTGCGGCAGGGACTTCAGCCTTAACTTGCCCTGGGGATGAAAATGAGATTCTTTTTCACAGAAGCCTGGAGTCAGAAAGAACCTATAGGTTTGCTGTTGACAAAGAGCTCTCCTATCTGAAGAACATACTAAAAATATCCCAGAGAAAAGAACTTCTGACAAGAGTAGCAACATGAAAAAAGAAAAAAAGAACACTACAGAGTTGCCATGCTGTGGAGAAAGCTGAATAACAGCAGCATCAAAATCGAACTCTAAATTTGACATTAACGTTCAACGTAACACCCATTATTGAGAACATATTTGTTGTTCTGCTAAATTGGGGCACTGCATCTTTGAAAGGAAATCTCTTTGTTGGAGTTTCTGGCATTCTGCTGGAGCTCTTTCTAAAAGCTCGTTCATTCCAACATCCTTTGGAAAAAGATGAAGGGATCAGAGAGCAAAACCATCACAACCTCAGTAATGTTATAACTAAATCCCTTTAACCTAAATAACAAGCTTTCTTCACTAAGCCTGGCTTGTTTGACTTCTGCTCCTGCAGGCTAGGATCTTGAGCTACTTTAAATCTTGTAAGCAGAAGAAGGCATATTATTCTTATATTTCCCCTTTATTTAATATCTCCAGACAATCTCTGGGATAGCACTTTACCTGGTTTCAGAAACACTGGTTTCAGACAGTTTAACCAGGGAATTACTGATTTTCCTGCATTTCTAGCTGACATTACTCGCTGCAGGCAGAAGACAAATGTTTCATTGGGATGAACAGAGAGGTAGAAGAAAAGAAGATGGAAAGCAGATAATTTTTCCAGGAGTCTTTAATTGTCCCAACTGCTTTTCTGGGTCTGCTTCTCTGCTACGTCCTTTCCTATACCATTAAGGTCTGCAGCAAGCAGGAGATAAGATACTATGAGCACACATGGTCATAGTTTTCACCCTTTTCTACTGAAAAAAATTCTGGCTCCAAACATGAATGAATGAATCTGCCTCATTCATTATAGCAGATAACAGGGTTGAGACCTGTTGCAGGTACAGGTGTAATAAATACTATTCTTGACCAGGAAAAGTAGGGTTGTAGAAGTACAACATGTAACTGCAGTACCATTTCTCTTATATCTATGTACACACCCGGTAAAGCTCTCTCTTTATGGATCATGAAAAGTGTCAGTTCTTGCCTTCATCAACATGAGCACTCTGAGCTGAGATGATACTAATAGTGTCATAGCAAACCAAGTTTTGTTATTGTCTTTGTTAAACTTACCAGCCCAACACATACATTTTATCTTTATGAGATTTGAGTTGCTGCAACAGTGTTAATCCTGTCTTAAAGTGGTGTAAGTGGCAATAATTCCTGGAGTTTTCATAAAAGCTGGTGATCTGAATTCTGCAGGGTTTTGTAGTCCACAGCTGGGACTACATTATATCATAGGCTTTTTATTCCACTGAAGACATCTCTGACAACCTAAAACTGTTCTGAATTGCCCAGATATGCATTTATTTAATAAGAATAGAATTTCTGTACTCTTAAATACCCAAGATATAGACATAACAAAATAGTCTAATATAAAAATACATATGTAAGTTTGGAGAAAAGTACTTAAAATAAAAATAATATTGTTAAAAAATCTGGTTATTGAGTAAATATAATTTGTGGAAGCTAGAGAATTGCTAAATAAAGATGAGCAGCTCAGTCTAGCCTTGTATGTGTAATCTACCTATCCCTATGCAAGACTCCCAACCCGGGAGCTTGGCTAGGAGTTTTACTTTAATATATAGATATAGAGTGCTTTAATACCGCAAGATAGCATCAAGAGTATAAGCCACAGACTTGTTCCCAAGGGATTTCATTATGAATTTAGGAGAGCAAATAAGGGAACTTGGCCAAAGTTCAAAAAGACACCACTCAAGCTAGACAAAAATGTTTCACCACCATACTGACTCAGCATATACTATTAATCCATAACACTTAAGTCAAAATCCAACAAATCCACAACACTTAAGTCAACATCCAATCACTCCAGCTCCAAGACACCCTAAGCATCAAGAAAGAAGCAAAGAACAAGAAGTAGAGAGAGCAAAAGGAGAGAAGGACAAAGAGGGAGAGATAGCTCCCACTGAAACCTTATGGAAGATCGGCTCTCACACATCCAAGTGGCAAGGCTGCAACACATAAAACCACATGCTCTAGTCCCTATGGCCAAGCCCTCCAGGCAGGGTCTCTGACCCACTGGCCACTCCGGGTCCCAGGGCAGGGTGAGGGGCAGTGTTATCACTGTCGCTGCCAATCTGAGTTGGCTTAGGGGCTCCAGGAGCTGTGGTGTGTTATAGTTTTCCCAGGCTGTTTGCAACTGACAGCTACTTCGGGACTTCCCCATTTGGGCTCCAGGGGCTGCCATGAGGGATATGACAACACCCCACCTCCCTGGGGTTTGACCCATCTCTTCCACTCCACACACACACTCCCCACAAGATGGTTCTGACCCAATAATCACTAATCTGGTGTCTAACACCTTGCATGGTGTCCTGTGAGAAGACACAACACATAATGCAAGCCACATTTTACCAGGCTTGCATTTCATCTCCCGGGCTGAGTTTTCAAAGCTGTCAGGAAGTATATCTAGGTAAAATTATAATTTTATATATATATAAATATATTTGGGAGGGGGTGTAAGTGAATAACACCATAAGCACAGAAAACTTTAAAAAAACACCCTGGCTTTCACACAACAGGCATTGTTACTCTTGAAAACTAAATCACTTGCTTCAGTAGCTTGATTGGATGACTTGACTTTCCCATGATGGTTGCCCCCGTATGAAGTGGGAATGGCTTTCACATAATGTCACAGGCTTAATTAACACAAGAAAACCTGTTAAGCTAAAGGACTAAATAGAAAACTAGCACAAATTACTCACACCCACACCCTTTCAGTGTCTTTCCCACCAGCTGAAAAGTCCCTTCCAGCAGAAACTGCTTTTGAAACTAACAAAAATCTGACACTCAGCAAAACACAATAGTAAAGCTGCTTGTTTTCTGTGGTGTCTCTGCTGCAGAAACAACTTCAGCCTTTCCAGCCTTGTCCCCCTTTTAGGATTTTTCAATGTCTGAAGAGAAGAAAGAGGCCCATAACACAGCAGAATCAATATGATGGGTTTAAGGCTGCCACCACTCATCTCCTGAGTAAGAAATTATATATATATATGTATATATATATATATATATATCCTGAGTACAGAAATTATGCCAAAGCAGCACCCACACTCTTCGACACAGAGCAAATCCTATGCAAGGGGGAAAGCTGAAGAGAGTTAAGCTCCAAGCTCCCCATTCCTGTCACTTACAGTTTGTGTAACCAATTTCCTGCAGCTTTTCTTTACTCGTTTATAAAATAAGTCTTTCTTATTCCACAGAATCTCAGATTCTTCTGTGATCAAAATTCTTTGGACTTGGAAAATGTTATTTCACCTTTTTTTTTTTTTAATTAACTTTTCTTCTCTCAGTATAAGCACTGGGGAGGTATTTGCTGGCATCAAGAAAATTCTGTTGTCGTGATGCCTTAGCAGAATTCAGGCACAGCAGGAACCCCCAAACACCAAGGGAGCAAAGCCCATAAACAGTTCTACAGCAGGGTAAACCCTTACTGAAAAGTAAAGAGAAGAGCTGTGAACATCTGGCATCACAGGCAGTGCTCTGAATACTCCGCATTTATATTGCATATGTGCACAGTGGTGATTGCTTAACATCCTCCACAGCTTCCTGCCAAGTAAACACCCAAGAGCACTAGAGAGCTTTTGTTGGATCTTTCCAGGCTGAAGCACTGTTATAGGCAGCTTTTCATCCAGTGGCCCCACTGGTGGGGTCATTTTACTCTTCTGGTAAAAAGTACCTCTGGAGCCCACTTTGGGAATGGAGAGGAGCTGTAGAGGGGATCCAAACAACCGTTCCCATTTCAAGGCTCTTATCCTTCTGCTAGAACAAGGAGAGAGGGATGTTAACAGCTGTCCCAGTTCCCTTCTCCAGCTCCCAGTCCCTGGAGTGCTGTTGGGTGCTTTCAACTCATACAACAACATGGGGGAGGACCCATCCAGGAGGGAAGCGCCGTCCCACAGCCATTCTTACTAGACCAGACAAATGAGTGTTTATGCTGGGCATTCAACCCAGCTGCCTTTCACCTGCCTCCTGTGACTGTGCCTGACTCCTGTGCCCCACATTCTGCCTCCAGAGAAAATTATGCAAACAAGCCTGAGAGATAACACAACCATTATTTATATATATATATATAATATTTTTTTATTACTACATCTTATATATGTGTGTGTGTGAATATATATAAAAAAAGAATAACGTTCATTTAATTATAAAAAACACTTCATTAAATAGCCTGGATCCAAATGGGGGGAGAGATGAAGGAATTTGCAAATGTTGTGGGATTTCTATCATCTATATTTTTTTATCTTTTGGAAATTTCAACTGACAGCTGAAATTTCACATAAACTTTACCTGGAGCTGAACTTGTTTTGTGTTTTACTTACATACTTTTCCCATTGGTTTCTAACCCTTGACTTGGGAGGCCTGTAAATAGGTGGTGCAATAATACATTTTTCTTTAGTAGTTTTTTATGATGCATGAAAATTAGCACACTATCACTCTATTTCTCTGATGATCCACATCTGCATAAACACCAAAAGACACTGCAAGGCAAAATCTAATACCCAGAACCTTAGTGGTATGTAGGTACTTCACTTCCACTGATTTGTTTAAAATTAGTTCATTAATAGTTGGGGGGATTGGTTCTTACAGTACTGATTTGAATCAAGACTCATTTCCTAGTGGTTCAGATTCTTTCTTTCCTTTTTTTTTCAGACTATAAGATACAGCTCAAGTAGAGTTTGCATGAATACAAGAGAACTGCAAATCTTGTTCAAATTTCTCAAATGTGCCAAAGTGAACTAAAAAATTCAACTTGTGCAGAATCTTCTGCCAGCTTTCCACACAGGACTAAGTTAACATAAGAATATTCACCTCACATTCACCTATGTTGTTATGATGCTCTTTTTCGGACCTAGATAGTACAACAGAGTAATGCTAAAAAGTGGGTCAGATAAGTAAGAGTCAATTTAAAAATAAATATTATGTGAGTTATAAATAAGATTTTTTTTATGCTTATGAGGAAGTCAGATGACCCAATAGAAAAAGGCTACATCAATTTAAATGAAAATCACAGAATCACAGAATCAGCCAGGTTAGAAAAGTCCTCTGAGATCATCGAGTCCAACCTATGACCTAACACCTCCTTGTCTACAAGACCATGGCACTGAGTGCTGCATCCAGTCTTTTCTTAAACACCTCAAGAGATGGTGACTTCGCCGTCTCTCTGAGCAGCCCATTCCAATGTCCAGTTCTTCTTTGTGAAGAACTTCTTCCTATTGCCCAACCTAAACCTCCCCTGGTACAGCTTAAGATGTCCTCTTGTCCTCTTGTCCTACTGCAAGTTGCCTGGGAGAAGAGACCAAACCCCACCTGGCTACAATGTCCCTTCAGATGATTGTAGAGAGTGATGAGGTCTCCCTTGAGCTTCCTCTTCTCCAGCCTGAACAACCCCAGCTCCCTCAGCCTCTCCTCAGAGAACTTGTGCTCCAGCCTCTTCACCAACATCGCTGCCATTCCCTGGACTCACTCCAGCACCTCAGTGTCCTTCCTAAATTGAGGGGCCCAGAATTGGACACAGTACTCAAGGTGTGGCCTCATCAGTGCTGAGTACACTGGCCTAGTCCTACTGGCCGCAGTGTTCCTGATCCAGGCCAGGATGCCATTGACCTTCTTGGCCACCTGGGCACACTGCTGGTTCATGTTCAGCTTCCTGTCAGTCCAAACTCCCAGGTCCCTTTCTGCTGGGCAGCTGTCCAACCACTCTGTCCCTGACCCATAGCACTGCAGGGGGTTGTTGTGGCCAAAGTGGAAGACTCGGCACTCGGCCATGTTGTATCTCATACCATGGGATTCATCCCATCTCTCCAGCCTGCTCAGCTCCCTCTGAAGAGTTCTCCTGATTGACACTCCCCCACAATTTGGTGTCATCTGCAAATTTGCTAATGGTACACTCAATCCCCTCATCCAGACCATCAGTAAAGACATTAAACAGAACTAGGCCCAACACTGATCCCTGGGGGACACCACAAGTGACCGGATCCCAACTGGATGCAGCACCATTCACCCCCACTCTCTGGGCCTGGCCCTCGAGCCAGTTCCTAACCCAGTGAAGAATGCATCTGTCCAGGCCGTGGGCTGCCAGCTTTTTCAGGAGTATGCTGTGGGAGACGGTGTCAAAGGCTTTGCTGAAGTCATGGTAGACACACCCACAGCCTTCCCCTCTACCAAATAGATCACCTGTCATTAAAGGAGATCAGAGTCCATATGCAAGAAAACATAACTAAGTTAATATTAGAAATTCCATCTTCATACTTTTCTAGAAATTTTGTTAAACCCTTTGTCACAGCAAATGGTTTAATAAATATCTTCTAATAAAGATCAAGGCTGCACTTTTACTGGATCTCACATAATCAGAAACATACCTGGAGAATTTGCAGGTATGAAGTGTGGGGATAAAAAAACCCACAAAATTTTCTTTGCTTCCTTGGTATAGGAAGCTCTTTGACATGAAAGCATTTTCTTCAATATACTGTTGACTGCCAATTCAACTGTAGGCTTCCTCTGGGAACTGAGTGAACTCTGGATCTGTCATCCCACAGCACTGCCTCATTCTGCTACCTTCAGACAGACATCTACACCAAGACAACTGTTCACTGAAGGTTGTTAGACAGTAAATGGTTCATCATAATCTACAATCACTCAGGCTCTGCCAGACAGCAGCATCAAAGCTACAGTGACAATAAAACTTTAAAACTGAAAAGTTACTTCCTCTCCAGAGCTAGTGATTATTTTTGGGAAACCTTGAGGCATGTGTCTTTATTTAAAGATGTGCAGTGCCCAGGGATTCAGTAGTGAAAGATGTCAACCATAAATCATTAGTCCAAACCCTTTTGCAGCACTTAGTGTCAGACCAGCATCGTGATCCAGTGAGTGTTTCACAACCAGGCAGATGCACATTGATGCTCTCAATGCACAAGCCAGTGCTCAAAATGAAGGAGAGAAGTGGCAGTGTTTAGTTTTCTTGCTGTGTGGAATGCTACATCAGAGCAGGCAGTTGTTGCCTACAATATACACAGCTGTGCCCCACATCTAAAAAGAACAAAAACAAAAGTAATCCAGTTTTTTTTCTTGTTGGTTAAAAGGGTCTGTGTTATTCAGAGAAAGGATGACAGTGTCTTTGTGCCAGACTATCTCCTTTGTCTTGGGATGCATGAAGATGCAGCTTCTCTGCAGGGAAAAGTACCGATGGCAATGTATTATTGAAGAAAGACATAGTGCTTTGGCTCAGATTTCGATTCCCATTATAAAGCAATGCTGCGAAAATGTTATGGTAATACAATGCATTTTGGCAGTGTTTTCCTTTGTTGTCCTTTTTAATAAAATAGGGGGTAAAATAGTAATGATAACTCCGCTTAGTGAATTAACTCAGATGACAATCCTGCTTCTAACATCCAGATGACAGAAGAGCCCTCTTGACCGCCAGAACTTGCACCTGCTCATACTTTGTGACTTCTTCTGTTCCCTGAAAGACAATCTGATCTGCATTGCAGATGATCCTTTAATCCTCAGGTCCTACTGGAGCATAACATTGCTAACAGCTGGCTTGAGAGTCACATTGCGTTCAGCATGATTTGAGAGTACAAATACACATCTCCTTACTACGACTGTGTTTACAGGTTGCTGCCCCTTTGCCACCCCTCCTCTGTGTCACTGCTTTCCCCTCAGATGAAATTCTTAAACAGGAAGGAGACAGGTCAAAGCCACTCTGAAGAAAAATACCAGATTGTATACTACCAGTTGATTTCATTATCTACTCCTTCTGTCTCAAACCAATTCATAAAGTCATTAGTCAAACTGTGTTAGCTCCCCTGCCTCAGTAGCTATTCCTAGTGCAAGGCTTTATTCAAAAATCAGGTACACATGGGCAAATTCAACAGATATTTTTCAATCAGCTATGCCTCCAGAAAGAGGTTGTAAGGCATTGACTGTCCTCCAGGTTTTATGATTTTGTCTTTCCTCGGAAATTGAGTTAGACCAGTGGAGGTGAGGACTGCTTGTCTTTGTCACATATTAGCCCTTTTTCGCAGCTAGGGCTCCTACTCTACTTCCCAGTCCTGAAAAGAGTATAGAAAAAAAATTCTCATGCTTTTTGAAAAATCTTGCATATGAATGAAATCCATCTTTTGACTACCTGGTTCTCTTGTTCATTGTCGAAAGTACAAGAGAAGGAAAATCAGCTCAGAGATTTTGAATGGGTCACTTAGCAACCAAGCGCACTGAGTGCAGCATCAGTTTCTATTTGGGACCAAACATCAGGTGGAGGAGAAGGCAAAGGAAAGATCCTTTCAAATGTGGGGCAGTTCTGCTAAAAATCATTGCGGTGTTTTCCAGAATGAGGGACGCTTCTTCTTTTCTTTAAACTTGTTAGATTCTGAAATGAGTCCCAGAAAGAAGAACAAAATGGTATACTAACAGACTTCTGCTGGTCGTGATGGCTGAGGAGTTTGGATTAGGGTGTTTGGATTAGGGTGCTTGTTTTGGTTTTTTTCTGAGAGTCTCAGTGTTTTCTTAATCTTGTTATTTTAGGCTCACAAGCACAGCCGCTACTTGAAGAAAATAAAAATTTAAAAAAAAAATTTAAGAAAATACATGTTTAGTAAGATAGTCAGATGGCTAGTAGAGAATAAGAAATGAGAAACATTATGTAGAAGGAGCATATTCTGAAGGCAAGATGCCACTAAAAGGAGCTCCTCTGAGCTCCAGGAGATACAGGCTTCTTCATCCATCCCTGCCTCACTGCACTCCTGGTGCAGTAATTCACTAACAACTCTACCCACTGAAATTTCTGCATTAGCAATTCACTCAATATCAAGTGAAGCATATGAGTGGCACCGCTGAGAGGGGTGAAATATCAGAGGTTGCTCAATCATGCTGAAAGGTTATTTTAATATGCTGCTCGTTTACACTTCCTTAATTGCCTACAAATGGTTACAGCAAGTTGACTCTGGCACTAGCTCTTTGTGACATCCCAGATGAATCAAACATCTGTGGGTTCTGCAAAAAAATGAGAGATAATATTTGCTGCAGAGTAACCCTTTAACTCAATAGACCCTTGGAAAAAAGTTGATGTATGTGCTCTGATTCAAATGAATGTCACCATTTCTGAAGATTCCCATATCTCTTACCCTGTGTTGAGAAACAAAACAATAGGCACTAAAAGAAAAGCTACCTTTAATTCAGTTTTACCAATACATGCTCATTGTTTTATTAAGCAGCTCTCTCAGTAATTTCCTTTTCATAATCTAAAAGGTCATTTTAATTCATGGACCCTTTGACATTATTTCCCTTTAGGGAAAAACCTTTCATTTTCTAGAAAAAAGGAAATACCTTTTTTTCTAAAGAAAAAACTTGTCATTTCTTCTTTTCTTTTTCTTTTTTTTTCCTCTGGTACTACATTCAGCTATACTCTACATCTTTAATATCTTTAATAAAACTCTTATTTCTACATTTATTAGTACATTTCATTTCATACTTCCCAAAAAGGAAAGAAAAATGAGAGAGGGAAAAAAGTATTCAGAGAAATTAATATTAGGGAAAGGTACTTAATTAAAATTTTTCAACTTCAATGATACAGAGTCAGTTGAAATTCAGTTAACAACAGGGAATTATATCTACCTCACATGATTATCTCCAAGCATAACTTTTATAATTGTGATTACTGGGAATGTGATTATTAAATCCACAGATCTCATCACCGTATCTGAATGAATTAATGTATTAGACTGCCGACTTTTAAATATTTTTAGTTGTATATTATTCTGCCAACAAATTTATTCAGTTTCTGTAAATGTGGTCAAAACGTCACAGATTACTGTGACTTATAAAACCTGAAAACACTTATAGGATTACTTGTAGTTTGTATCTAGCTTTTTACTAATTCTGACTTCAAAATTTTCCATGAATTATAGAAAAGTATTGTTTTTAATCACCCTTTTTGATTTATCTCTACACCATTATCAGACCACTCAGGATTTACCCCAAGTATTTTAAACAATAAATGTTTCCTCAAAATTAGTTTCAAGTAATTCTGCAGTGCCACAATTAGCACTGATGCTCCAAAAGCACACAAAATACTCAATGTAGTACGCAGACTGCAGAAGACCACTCAGTCTCACCAAATGCAAACTACTCATCTGAACCTTGAAAAGAGAAGTACAAAGGAAAGATATGCACTAGTCGTCTCTGAGCACTGTGGTGCAGGATGAAATTATAAATACTTGTAGGGTATCAGTTTAAGAAACATCACGTTTAAACACCACCTACACTATAACTGGCATTCTCTGGGGCAGGAGTAATAACTTTCTTTATCTGGCAAAACTTACAGCTGAGTTACCTGCTAAAAGTTCTTTTTGGAAGATACTCCTTGGCATCCTCAAGTTGCCCATTCCGTGACATCAAAGCTTCCAAAGTGAGTTGTCCTCATGTCTACTCCTCTACAGAAAGGCTAACAGATAGGCAGTAGAATTCTCCAGGAATCAATAAAAACCACCATAGATAATGCATTTTGACTGGGTTTTCCTCTTTTAAATAATATCCGGCTATATTTTAAAGCCAGCAACTCTTCTGAAAAGGAAAGTCTGAACACTGAGTTTTGTATTCCTTTTCCCTGTTTTTTCCCTTCCCCCTAGCTTCATCCACATAAAACAACTTGACTCAATTTAGGTCATCGCAAAGCTGCTTCTCAGCAAAAGACATCTGCCTGCAAGTTTTTCTGTGGTTCTTTACCAGATCATCCATGATCTTCATAGTGTTTCTCATTATCTGTCACAACATAACTGCTTTCACAGTTCAGTAGAGGGAGATCATTCTGTGCATATTTCACACCTTTGTACAGACAGATGTATTTTATATCCAGTAAAGGAAGTGCTGGCAGATGATCTTAAATGGCAATCCAAATAAATCTCAGCAGTTTCTGTTTGATTGTGTATGTGCTCTCCCACACGCCTTCTCCTTGTAAATAGAGAAGGAACAATGCAATCTGGTTCAGATAACTTCAGCCAGTTACTCTGAGCTAACTCCAGCCAGGGTTTCTTCTATTAAAAATAGATTGATATTGAATTCAGTGTCCCAGAGGATCAGCAATTAATCCAAAAGAAATAGTTGCTAGGGGAGCAAGGAGCAGAATGTAAGACAATACTTCATTTGACAGGGGTATGATCAAGAGGTCTGAGGCCCAGGCGGATAGTTAGCATCTCACGGTGGCCAGTTCAGCTTCTTGTGCAACCAAAATTCCCTTGTTTCAATTTCCCAGCTGCTGCAGCAGAGCTGATACTTACTTGCTGCATCTGCTTTATAGGTCCAGTCTGAGATTAATCAAAACCTGTAAAGTCCTTTGAAGATCAAAAGAACCATGAGAAAACTAAGGGCTAGGATGACAAACAGACCTTTTCAAATATAGTGTTGGAGCTAAAGGCATACTTGCTGAACTTGGGTGGTATTTTTATTTTCCTCTCCAAATCCATTGCAAGGAGCCCACGTAACCATTATGCTATAACAGTGGCACTGAGATCAATGGCACAACAAAGGTGAGCTTGGCTAGTGTGTAAATTCCTGGACAAGTCTTTTAAAATAATGTGAAAATCCAATTCTATCAATGTTATCTTGCCCTTGCAGACACAACCTTAAGCCTGAAGTTTTCTGAGCTTGTGTTTTATGATCTCTCACAGCCTAGCTTTAAAGCAGTAATTTATGCAGCCTTCTCTGGATGGGGCTTGCAGCAATCCTCATTGTTTATCACCCCATCATTTGAGAGCCCAAATGCGAGAATGTCACAGAACACTGGCCAGGAGGTGGCAAGTCATCACCCAAAATGTATGGAGTGTTATGCCACCAAACAGACACCGAGGAGCTCAGACTGCCTAATTCTGCATTTTGAGAGCCCAGGTCTGCAATTTTCAATATTGGTAATGTCACAGTACCAGATGAGAACTTGGGCTGCAGCTTGAATTGAGTCACACTTACAGCACTGGATCTTGCATTTGGAAGCCAAACAAGGAAGGCCTAAAAGGAAGACAGCCCGTAAAATCATTTCTAGATGGATCCTTCAAGCAAGGTGGAGCCCTCCCTTTGCTCCTTGCTTGTGTGAGTTGGTGCTGCTCAGAACACTCCCAGACATTTCCACACTTCTCCCCCTACCCCAAGCATTTTCATTAATTGGCCAGGACTTGTGCATGGTACTGAACCCACAAACTATCTCTTTTCCACATCAGTGACTTTCAAACACAACAGCACAACACATACAACACATGCAGAGCAGACGTGTCTCACACCCACGTTTCTTACTATAGTCCTTTCACTTTCTCCCCGTTTTGATTTAATCGGGCTGAGCCAAACACCTTTTGTCATATGCAATCTGATTCCTGTGGACCAAAAATCTCAGAGGAAAGAGAAAGAAAGAGATATTTTTTACTGTAGTCCTTTGGCATCAGACTTATGACTTTCATGCATTTTTTGGCTGATAGAAAAACAGGGCAGTGCTTTATTTTGGACATTGGTTATACAGTTTAGGTGATAAAAACATCAAGCAAATTGAAGAAATTAGGAGACTAGACAACTGCTACCAGTAAAATAAATTCTAGATATTATTTCCAGGTACCAGATTTAACACTTGTAAGAAAATCCTTGACCCATCATAGGAAAACTATTTAATCACTGTATCCCTGTAAGAAGAAAAAGGTTTCTTGCTGCAATTAAATTCCCCATCTCAAAGCCTGTGCATTACACTACCAAACTATGCAGTACACTGGCAATGTAAGGAAACTGATCTCTGATTGTCCATGACAATAATTTGGCTAACAGTAGCAGTTTTAGGAGCCCTCCTGCAAGCAGTTTGCCAGCTGCTGATATGCCATATGCACTGAGAAAATTAGCCTAATTGCTTTATCTGCAGCTGACATATACCCAGTTAGTATATGTGGAATGTGTGTGTAATTTACACCACGAGGATAGCTGTGAGCACAGGTTATCTATTTGGTCAGGCTGACACCTGAGGCCCTTACTTCCTCTGCATACCAAGTCTGTTAACACTGAGCCTGCTCTGCTGCCCTAGCAAGACTCAGGTTGCATTTGATCTATAAAGCCCAGACCTCTTTCACATTATGACCCATTTGGCAAAAGATCATGCCACCTCAGCAAAGACCCTGCAATACAAATTCTACAGTTTTCACTCAATGTTGTGGCAAGCTTGAAGGTAACCTTGCTTCCTCTTTAGTTTACTCACTACAGACTTATTATGCAAGGTATTGGTATGCAAGCACAGGCTACTGTCCCCATGCACTGAGGAACACAAAGAGCTTTATAACATTTTTCAAATAAAAATCTGCTCTGTAAGTAAAGACAGACTTGGCAAAGAAAAGATATACAGAACAACATGCATAGTGTCCAATATGTATTATCTTGGTGAACAAATAAGCAATTATTGAACACTTTAAATCATTACAAATGCTATGAGTGATCCTACCTGACCAGTGAATTCGCTTTCAAGTGGTGCAGGCTACTAATCATGAATGGTCCCAATCTCTTTCTAGACCGAGGATCTCTGTAAGAAGAGGTTCTGTCATTTGACATAGCACACACTTTCTTCTTCCTCCAAGCTCTTTACTCAGCCAGTGACTCAGCCTGATATCAGAGGGCAAACACTTATTTGATGAGATTGAAAGCTGAGGTCCAGACCTGCTGTGATAATTAAAGATCCTCAAGTGCTTTTTGTAAGTGCAGGTTTGTTTCCTGGCTAAATTGCACTTTAGGTAATGACACTCAGTAAGAGTTTAAATCACCTCTCTGGCTCAAACAGAACAGTTTCATCCCAGGCATCGTTTCAGTTGGAGACAGAGACCTTCACTTTCCCTTCCAATGGACCAAACAGCATCAACATTTTCTGCCTTATACAGCATTTCACCTCACAGGCTGCAGACTTTCAAGCCACCTGGCTCCAAACCCGTTTCACAGCTTGTGTATTAATTAGACATTTTTACTCAGGCCAGTCACTGAAGGGTTAGGGTTGGCACTGCAGCAATCCAAAGCTGCATGGTCTGCAGAAAAGTCAAGTCAGGCTCTGAATTTCAGGTGACCTTGGAGAAGATCTCTTTTTTTCTTCTTAAACAGGTAGGAAATTTTTCTGTAGTGTCTACATCAAACTAATTTTGAAGGCTGCAGAAAAAACATACATGCCAGAATAAGGTCAGGTGATCAGCCTTAACTTCCTGCCTAACTAGCCAAACTATTCTGGGAAGAAGGAAGTGTAGGATTTAATCTCATGGTAGTACACTGGGCTCCTACAGAGGCCACCAGAAGTGTCATAAGCAGGGTGAGGGTCTGGAGAGCTATTGCTCAGACTCACTCTGATAGAACACAAGATGGTATCTGTAGCAGGCTGTGCCATCAGTGTCAGCCAACTGCTACAAGACACCTACAAGCATGTTTAGCTCCTTGTTGTTTGCCCCAATAGGGATGATGGAATTCTGAGTTTCTATATAGTCTCTAGCAATGAGCAGATTACAGTAGCTCAAGACCACCCCTACTCCTGTGTCACCAGAAAGTCTCTGTTCATCTTAATTCATGCCCTTTCTCTGGCTGGTATCCCTCTCTTCCAATCCTCTGCAGTGTCACACTTTTTCCCCAGTGGCCCTAAGATTTTGTGCTTCTGTTCCTCCTCTGCCATCTCCTACAACTACTCAATTTCTTTTCTCAACATTAAGATTTCCACTAAGCACACTAAATTTCTCCCAGGTGTTAGCATAGGAAGCACTTCAAAACACAAGACAATACTTCCACTTCTACAAAGGCAGGTCCAGAGAACGCCCAGAACAATAAGCATGGTGTCCCAGTGTGAATAGCAGAGAACAATACCACTGACATTCACGGAGATGATGGACTCTGGAGATCCTCTTGAGGCAGAAAGCAGGTTGACCTACTTGTTAAGTTGGTGTCCAGGACCTCTTCTGGTTTGTCTGGTATTGCAGATATGAAAATAACAACCCTTTTTGTTGAACTCCATGGCCAATACTGGGTACACAGGATACGTACAGGGCCTCCCAATTGCCCCGGTAATACAAAAAAACTGCAACCAACCATCGCTCTATGTCTGCTCTTAGATCTAAAGGTATCATCTCTTAGCAGTGTTTGTCAGCCAAAAGCTGAAGTTGTGGTTTCACAATTCACTTTTATCAGCAAAACTGAAGTGGTAACTTGATAAACAACTTGGTCCCAGATGAAAGAAATCTAGGAAAGTTTTCCTTCCTTCTCATTGTTGACTACTCTTACTATCCTGCCTCATGATCCCAGACAAAAAGATGAATCACAAGAAAACAGAGGAAAATGCAGAATTACTTCATTTGATCCTGTTCTCCCCATCCCACATATTGACTTCATGTTCCAGTAGTCTGGAGCACTTTGGGCCCAAAATCTCTGACAGAAAGTATCCAAGTAGTCTGCCATAGAAAACACAACGGTCATATGTCAAACCATCATGGGGGATGTGAGACTGCAGAAAGAGGGAACAATGCTGCTGTTTGTAGAAGAGCAGCACCAGATCCTGCCTTGTAAACAAAGCCAGCAAGGGTTTTCAAAAGGCAAACATGTCTGCATTCACTTCATGTGGGATGCAGGTATTTTCCACTGAAGCTACATCTACAGGAGCTTCTCTTATCTGGTAGAAGAGAACTAAACCCAAATGGTGCTCTAACTTTGAGATACAGCATTTCTTTCATCTTGTCTCAAGTAACACTGCCTTCTGATTTATGTCCCATATATTAAATAATTTACAACCAAGGGACTTGCTGGGCTCTCTGATACTCTCAGTTTTTGTGCCAAGCACATAGCATAGATTATTTGAACTTCTTTTCTTCTTTTTAATATTCTGAAAAGAAAGAGGTTGGGTCCAGTTAAAGAAGTTGTGTAGTCTCCTGCTTGTGCTTTCATTTGGGGTATTTGTTTTTTTTCCTTGTAATTAGGGTAACACAGTTTATATTGCCTTTAATCACAGCATATGCACTCTGTAATTACTCTGTAAATACATGCATATGAATTGTTTATACGTGTGGAGGTGGGAGAGCAAGAAAGTGGAGGTAATTATGTGTATAGGGAAATGTAATGATTAATTATCTGGAGTACATAATCTTACCAAGAGGCTTGATAAAGTGCAAGCACAACTGTCTCTCCTGTGTGTTAATTACTTACAGGGAGTTTGATACAGCTGTTTCTACCCATGCAAATTCCCATTCCAGTCTATCTGAAGGGGAGTCCATAGGCTGAAATCTGTGAGTGCTTTCCCTGAGCAAACAGCTCACATCCATATATGTTGACCCTAAACATGTGAAGCTGCCATTAGGTTGTGGGGCTGGATTTAGACCAGTTTGACCTTTCAGCCTTGGACCAGCAAGGAAGAAACAAGAGGTGTTATCACCACAATTCTTCAGATTTGAAGGAGAAAGAAGAGAGCTACACTCAGCTGCGGAGGTCTAACCCAGAACATATAAATCAGAAAAACATTTGTGAATGATCTCTGTAGCAAGCAGACTCGTTAAAGAAATCCTTTTTCTGCACCAATGACAGAGGGGACAGAGTCAGACTTTCACACTCTCCATCAAAACCACCAAGGCATTTCTCCATAAGAGTCCCACAGGAAGCAGGCTGCTTGGAGGAAAATACTGCTTTTTTCTTCCAGAGTTCAATATTTTAGTAAACGGTACCTTACAGAAAAATTGCACCTTAAGTGTGGAAATTTTTAAGGGAAACACCACCGTGTTGCTGAATCAGCCACCAGTTCACTCCCTCAGGGCCGCAGCACCAGCGTGCCTAGTGACCAGGTGAGCAGTATGACTTACCATGATGTGGAGGTGCTTTGCATCAGGGAGCAGACAAGCACAGAAAGAACCCCTAAACTCCCTGACTATAATAAGCTTGTGCTACCTGTGCATAGTATGTTGACATACATGATTTCATACTACTGATGCAAACTACTAAAGATCTTTCCTTTTTGCTTAACTATTTTTAGTGCAAAAATTCTTTTTTTCTAGTGTTGTGAACAGCACATTTTCTGAATCCCCAAATAAGGCTCTCTAGCAGCAACACCTTTCTCTTTTTCATCTTTGCTGTCACTGGAAGCCTCACTTTGCTACCAGCTGAAGTGACAAGCAGAGCTAGTACTAGGGTTCTTTGACAAGAGCAGGGGAAGTAAGCCTGAGCTTAGCTCATCACTCTCATAGCTCCTGCTTCTAACTTTGAAGTCAATAAATGACCATTCACGATGACCTCTTTGCCTTCGCACTCTAGATCTTGCTTTCCTCTCCAAGGGTGCTGGTTCTGACTCACCAGCCACACATCATTGTAAGCCTCACTAGTCTGCATGCACATGTCTCCTCACACTTTATGTTTTTCCTCTCAGTGACTATAAGTGTAGATACCATTTCCGGAAGATTTATGATGAGGAGATTAGAGCTTGTTTTGCTTAAAGAGACTTTCCTGCTTAAGAAGAAGTACCTTTCTCAAAGATAGTTGGATGTTTTCTTCTCTTACATTCCAGAAGAGGCTTACCATCTCTCTCTCTGGTATGAGGAGAGATAAACCCTCACAGACATTACATGCCCCCATGTCAGGGAGGACTTGGGGAGAGGCCAGTGAAGATAGAGCCCTGAAGAGAACAGGAGGCGTGTCTTTCCTCAGGCCCACTGCTTTGGAAGCACAGTTAAGGTTTTTCTTCTTTCAGTCTAGTGTTCTCGACTTTGGAATAAATTTTCCTGAAATCCTTCTACTGCCTGGCATTTTGAGGGCACCTGTATATTATCTTTACAGTGATCAAGCCTATCTGTCATTTCTTGTATGGATAGGCTACATCAGAAAGTGTGTTTTAAAAGTTCCTGTTGATTACTGCAAACCTAGATATGTGGAGAGGCAAGTGTGAATAACACATCTTTTCCTCCATGCTCCACTCCTAGATGCTCACCCAGCATTTCAAGAAAGTGAAATGGCCTAGCAGGAAAAAAAATGTCAAGGGACTTGTCTTGCACAAGGACAGACATTAAGCACATGCATCCAGCATCAAGGACATGCTTCTGCATTGCTGCTGCACTGCAGCAGTCTGGTTCAGGAAACAGGATACAGATTCTCAACTTTCTGTCAGTTTATACCAGATACCAGTGTTTTGTATGAAGATGTCATTGTTTACTTTGCCTGACTGAATGCAGCTCTCATTTTACAGGGAACTTAATTTCAGTGGGTTGCAATTATCCCATTTTGTTGAGTATACTACTCTATTTCTTTCTTAGAACATTCCAGCCTGAGCTCTTACAGCTCATGTACCAGGACACACTGCAATCTTTGTCTGTTTAAAAAGTGTCTTGACATAAAATTGAGATAGAGAAGCTTCTTGTTCTTATTACAAGCCCAAACATCAGTTAATTTCAGTTCAGAGATGAATGGCTCCCAGAGAAGGTAATCTGAGAATGTTCATAAAACAGTATCAGAGGTTTGGTTAACTGCATCTGGAGCTACATTAATGCTTGTAATTTCATTCAAATTCTGCATGAAGAGGAACACTTCAATGTCTCATTCAAGACCTACTGCAGTATTGCCCTATCTTTTCATCATTTCAGATCTCTCTTTTAGCAGGTAATAGGTAGAAAGTTACAGTGAAAGACATCTGCAGTTCTCAGTTATTTACACGAGGGTAATATCTTTTTTAATATTTCTTCCTTCTTGACAATCCATCCTGTAAGTCAAAGATATGAAGATTGGAAACATCAATAGTTATTCAATATTTGAGAGTAAAGCTTGTCGCCTTTCTTCACAGTGTTAGAGGAGTCATTTATCCTAATGCTGCTGGTGACATTCAGAACAGTCTCAATCAATAGCTAGAATCTAATTTCACAATTCTGATCCCTCCATGACCATATTGTCTCAGCTGCATTGACACCTATCAAAACAGCTTGAGGTCCAGTCCTGAATCAGGTGCTGTTTTGATAAAATCAAGAAAGACACAACTTCTTCACGCTCTCACCTCCAAAAAGAGCTACAGTAACATGCACATCTCTGAAAAACACAGCACCATTGATAACAGACTCACTGTAACTCACGGAAGTTTGTCTCAGCCTTGACTTGAAAGAAAATTACAGTAAGTTTGTGTTTGACATGAAAGTTGGTGGCTCTGTTACCTCACTCATACTAAGTACATACCTTAACACTTCAGGGAACTGGACCACACTGACAACCATATACAAAAGGCCCAAATGGTTGTGAAACAGACTGTGTAGAAAATAGCGTGACTGCCAAACCTAAACTAAATTTTATTTTACTTTTCTGTAAAAAATAGCTAACCACAATCCTTGAATAATAGGTCATAATTCACAGTATCTCTGCCATGATTTAAGTTACAGGACTTAAACATAGTACAGTTACTCGGGCTTTAGGTGTGAGAGGTAGCAGAACTAGGTCTGAAATACTTGGAAAATTCAATTTGTACAAACATGAGCTCTTTGAGCGGAAATTTAGTGACTTTATCTACACCAAGCACTTCTTTCCACTTGCTACACTACTCAAGATATGGTGAGGACCTGTAGATGTGGTCTCCAGATTTTCAAAGTTCCCCTTACCTAATCAGAGAGCACAGGGAGTTCATAGGATAAATAGGTACTAGATACAAAAGTCCTTCAGGCTTCTTAGGACAATATGAAAAAGCGCATTGCACAAATCAAAGTATAAGCTTTAATTGTGTAAATCTAGATGAAATCTTGTATAAAGCGACATCATTAGAGTTGCGGCTTCTTAAACAATAGACATGAATTTAACTGATATTAATAACACACAGAAAAAAAAAACCTTAAGTTGATGTTCTTGCTTCCAACATTAATGAGGTTCTTCATACTTCAAGGTACAGTGGTTTTGGTGCCTTACTGCTGTTCATTAATGATTAGCATCATTTTCTAAAGAAACTTGAGTTATCTGATGAATTCTCTACCTCAACCTGATTGGCAATAACTCAATACATAATTCAATAAATGTCCAGAGCATTGATAGTACTGCAGAAATGTTAAGGAGCTCACAGTGGTCAGAGGCTCACTAGAGATTTGCCTAGACATCCAAGCTGTGTATCTTCCTAGGGAAAAAAACAAAGGACACCTCTAAATTGGAAAATCAAAAAGGGATTTTCGCCCATGGCTCCTTCAGTGGGCAAAGGGAATGCTGATTAGTCCCATTTTTACAAAAACTGCTCAACAGGGAGTGACTGTAGCATTCTGGGGAGCAACACCAATCTTTGGGGTAAAACCAATCTTTCCACAGTTACACCACCCACCTCTGCACTCACCTAATTCTCCTAGTGACTGGTCCACATGCAAAGGTCAAAAGTAAAACGTCCCACACCCATAACGTGGCATTTTACACATTATTATCCTGTTTACTGATAAGCCAAGAGAAAGTTTTGAAATTTGACTGGAATCACAATATTTTGCTGTCAAAACTAATCTACTTCATGCCACCTTGTGGTTGGTCCAATGTCTTAGAAAGGAGCTGAGAGGAAACAAACATACTACCCAGATGGAATAGCAGCTTCCTGCAGAAATCCTGCATCCCCTTTCCTCTGGTATGAATGCTTACAGAAGGCAGGGACAACCAAGAACCATGTCCAGCCTTATAAAATCTGACAATTCTGATACATTCCAGAAAGGGTTTCTGTAAAATGCACTTCCCTCACTGATTTCACTGGGGTTGTGCTGACAAACAGTAACTCACATCCTGGCCATCTGTTCCAAAGAGCAAAGTACAACGGTTTCATGATACATTTTTATCTGCCATGTGGTTGTATTGTATTATCGAAACATGATAACCTGGAGAAAACATAAAACATAAACAGAATCTAGAATAGAACAGAAGGTAAATAAGCATTCCAGTTTCTTTGCCGAGTAAGCCTAACTCAATTACACGGGAATATATGGGAAATAAAACTTTCAGCTGTGAAAAGGAACTTGTTTTAATTCAGAAGTGCAGAATCAGTGTGCACACTTTTGAATAAATTAAAGGTACTAATATATCTGATTAAGGAACAAATATTGTGATAGAAAAACAGTGTTAAACAAGGAAAAGCCCATAAAATAGAAGTGATTACAAGCACGATTTCAAACTTTAAGCACTGTTTTTACAGAGAATTTTTCCTCTTTTGGAAGATGTCTAGGCATTGGAATAGGTTGCCCAGGGAGATGGTGGAGTCACCATCCCTGGGGGTATTTAAGAGGCATCCTGGATCTGGCTCTGGGTGATGTAGTTTAGTGATTTAGGTGTTACAGTGGTAGTGCCAGGTGGATGGTTGGACTGGATCTAAAAGATCTCTGCCAACCTTGATGATTCTATCATTCTATAATTCACTAGCCATGGCTTACTTTGTATAGTTCACTGTCTTTCAAACTTCTTTCATTCGGCTTTAAAGCATCCTTTGAGTTTGGTGGACTTTGAATCAGGCCTCACAGGCTGCAGGCACTGTAATCAGATGCCTTCGCTTTATGACTGGCATGACTCTTAGTGAATCAAATGAAGTCACATGTGTGTATCTGCAGTAAAAGAAGTCTGGACCAGATCTTAGACTTACTACAAAGTGTCACTGCAGTTGAAAAATACCGCGGCTTTTTCTGTGATAAAAATCGCTATAAATACTCATCATGTTACAATTTTTCAGACTGTGAGTAACTGTGATACTGACTAGACTGGAGCCTTGATCTAGTATTGCTCTCTGCTATTATTCTATTACATAGGTATTGGCACCAGGACCCAGAAGGTTTACAGGTTGCCAGCCTGAATTCTGGAAAGGGGAAATGAAGCATACTGGGGCAGTTGATGCTGCCTTTAGTAAATGCATTACTTCATTACCTGAAATCAGACACTTTAGCATCAGTCAGACACTGCAGCTACAGCATATAGTTCAGTTTGAGGAGATTCACCTTGGACCCCTTTCACAGCTGATTCCATCTGCTTTAGCAGCATAAGTTGAGAGAAACATAGTGCAGCATTTCATCTCTTGTGTTTGGTACTACTCCACTCTGCAGCAAGCACCATGCACTAGGTACAGATAAAGAGGAAGATGCCTAAATGAGTTTTTGAAATGTTTATGCATACCAGAGAAAAAACCCAAAGCATCTACTAAATACTACTATTAAACATCTTACTGCAATTTGCTCAGATTTATATTTGTCTGATAGAAAATTTAAATAACGAGTGTAAATGTACTCTGTGGAGTGACAGCCATGCTGTGCATGTACATCATGCCCCACGGGTTCTCAGCAATGCAGTGTACAATACATGCACAAGCAGAAATCTCCACAAATAAAGTAAAAACACCAGACAAGCGGCAGTAGCATTTGAGATTGAAACACCTGATTCAGACAAACAGGTAAAGCCATGGAAACAGATTCTTTCATTTCAGTGGAAATTAACTGGGTCGGGAATCACAGGAGCCATAACAATGAAGGGCAATTGATCAGTGTCCACCTCCTCTTGGCTGAGCCACACATCTCTGCACATGGCTCTGGTTGTCATTTCCCTGCTGTTCTCCCAAATCTGTGATTTGCTTCCCATGTGTATGAGTGACCCAGCTTCAATGGGATTGGAGAAGTTGCTCACCCCAGCAACTCCTCATCCTGGTAATTAGGAAAGTGTTTTGAGCCGCAGGAGTGAAAAATCTAGACCCTATGTGCTGAGGAGGAGGATCTTATTGCATGGTGAAAAGAAGTTATGGAAACTTCATATAGAAACACATCATGGACAGGAAACTAGCATCAATCTTTAAAAACAGTCTGTATCTGAGGCTTATTCTCTGAGGGAGGGCATTTATTGTAAATTAGAGTGAATCCACACTTGAATGCAATACTTTAAGTGCAACTGCCAAAATTTAGAAAATATTTAAATATTGTTTATTGTCTCTCCTTTTTTTAAGTTCCTTTGCACAGCAGTTGCTACTTAAGCAAAAAGCTAATTTGGGGGTTTTAAGTGTGTTTTGGGGGAAGAGTCTCCAAAACAGCCTTCATGTGACAAAATTACTAGAACTGGCTGATGCTTTGAATTCATGACATTTTAATTTTAAAAGTTTTCAAAAAACATCAGTTTTCACAGGAACATTGTTCATTGCAACCATAAGGCAAAAGACAATATTCATCATGTTAATTAAATAGGAGAGAGGGAAAGAGAGAAAGTAGAAGTTAGGACTTAATTAGCATAACACAGATAACAGGAGAAAGAACTCTTAGAAATACAAGACAGGAGAAAAGTACCTCTTGCCAAGGACAGGATGGATAATAACATTTTATTCTTTGCTTAAAGTATGTTCTTGACCATCATCATCTTTCCCCTTTTTCAAAAGTGAAATGGAAATGTGAACTTTTTATTCATTCATGAACTTTCAGGATTTGGTAGGGGAAGATGAATGGGAGCTGCTAAGAGACCTCTGTAAGAAGCTACAATTAAATAAATAAATAAAAGGGTTTCCATGCAAAATAAAGAAGTCTTACTGGTCATACATATGTACATAACTCTTGCTTAATATCATGTATAGTTCAGCAGCTCCCAGGCAGCTGATTTGTTCCTCCCTGCTGCCCCAGTTCCTGCAGTAGGGTCCCTACTTTTTGGGGAACAGGAACACCAAACAGCACAGCAAATTGCTATAAAATATCAGAGAAAGATGGGTTTAGCAATGAAGTCAGCTGTTTGCAGTCAAGCTGGTGAAGAATAGAAGTTAGAACATCATCCCGATTTATTTTCCCTCCCTTTCCATTAGGGACTAATCTTCCAAGCAGAGACACATGTGGATGCAAACTTAGCAACCATGAAGCTGCTGTTGTTTTAGCTCTGACCAAGGACCTTGCCTGGTTGGCTATACACTACCTATATATGTCCCTCACTGTGTATGTGTCGAAAATGTACCAACAAATTCTTTGTATGACTAGAGCAGAGAACTCCAAGCTGATGCCTAAGGAAGCTGTGCTGCACCCTTAGTGTGATTAGCATTGGTTTAACAAGCAGCTTCTGGTCTAACAATGTGACTGAACAGGGCCTGAGGACCCATTCTTCACAGCTGTTATTTTTTGAGTGTCTTTTATTTTATATTTCATGCATATTTATAAAATAGCTCATTTGCGTGCTAGCTGATAACTTACAGGTACACAGAGATTTTGATTTTTTTTTTTTTTTAAGGCAGGGCATTTGCCAGGACAGAAGGACATATTGCACACAATGTTGTGATACCTGATGAAACAAACACAGCACTTAAATTTAACAATATAATATTAGGCACACTATCATTTTTCCTGCACCTGTTTCTTCAGCAGTTCGAGGAGTTAACAGGCAAAGTAGAGCTGATTCCTCTGCCCGAAGGAGCAGAGCACTTTGAATTGTTTTGACGATGGTTTGGTTCATTTTATTTCATCACAGTAGGGAATAAAGTTCTCTGCAGAAGGGAAGACATAACAGGGAATCACAGCCAGGATTATAAGTATCAGTTTATGGAGGGAAAATGATTAATTCATCTCATTTCTGTTGAACCTTCTTGTTTTTGAGCCATGGAGCAGGCTCTGAGCTGGAGCTGCATGGGAGATAGGCAGGAGCTGGAGCCATAGCCCCCAACACTGGCATCAATAACAGCATGACCCTTGATCAAAAAATATGAACGTCCTGAGCAGTGATTTCCATTATATTTGAAGCTGACATTTCATGGGCTTTTCTTTCCTGTCAGTTCAAGAATTAGATTGAGAGCTAGCTGCATCCCACAAAGTAATGTTTTAATCACTAATAGTGTAACTACAATAAAGGGGACATTCATTGCCTTTAGCGTACTAGTTCTCTCCACTGTGCTTCATTCTAGGACCAGCGTCTCCTGATTAGCTGTAGGGAGACCCCCTGGAGTCACATTAATCCTGTCAATTCAGTCAGTCGCTGCGGCTCTGCAGGATATGGCTGCTGACTGCAGGATCACAGAGATGCTCTTCTGCTTGTTTTAAGCTCAGCACGGGTCCGGAGGCAAAGGCGGTGAACACCTTCCCACTCTGTGCTGTGCTGGGAGGGCTGCACGGAGATGCAGGCGTGCCTTCACCCACACATGCAGCAACTCGGTAGGGGGGGCAGCGGGGCAGAGGGGGGGCGCTGGCAATGCTCACGGCTCAGCAGAGCAGTGGGGCACTCCCTGGGCAATGGTGTACATTGAAATTCAAGTG
Organism: Corapipo altera; assembly: GCF_003945725.1. NCBI lineage: Eukaryota > Metazoa > Chordata > Aves > Passeriformes > Pipridae > Corapipo > Corapipo altera. The sequence continues at coordinate 1,116,084 of NW_020884955.1, read as the reverse complement.
AACATCACACTGAATGTGTCCCAGGTAGGGGGACCTGCGTGTGCTCCAGGAGCCTGGTGTTCCCAGGCTGTGCCAATGCTCTTCTCCTGCAGATCACTGAGGTACATGCAAGGGGGCCAGTACTTCTGCATGCAGCAATACCAATTAGCTAGATAGTTTTTCCTCACCAGGCTGCTGTTGCCTGAGGTTTCATGAAAATAGGAAGCGATATCAAACGTGGCTGGGCAGCTCTCACTTTAGAGACACTTCCAAAGAAGAAATCTGAGGAGGACAAGCAAACCTGTTGTTTTTCCAAGGAAGTTTCTGTCAGGCTTTAAAAAAATACTTTGCAGGGCTAGTTAGCATTTCAGATAAGCCCAAACTGACAGCAAGAAGGACCAGGTAATGCTTTCAAATTAAAAGCCAATTACTGGAAAGGACATACTCTGAGGCCCTGAACAAGGACCTGTGCACAAGAGCAGATTGCTGTAGCTTTTGTTTCTCTTCCATCTGCACACTACTGCAGCAGTAAGCCCAGCCCACGGAGACTGCAAGCTCTACTAGAAAGTTTCCCTCAGCACAGCCACACTGACTTCAGATGCATTTGTTCACGTCGCTGCAAACCCCTGAGGATAGTTCACTCAAGCACACCTGAATGTCCTGCAGACCAAGGCAGGCACAGCATTTCAATGAGCCACATCTAAGAGGTAGAGGCACAGACCAGAGCACATCAGCACCCACCAGTGAAGCTGTCCTCATCCCAGGAAGCCGACAATATGAAAAATGTAAGGTTGTAGACGCTAGGGCGTGTTAAAGAGAGAGAGAAAAGCAAAAAGAAAGGGATATGGATAAGAAAAAGGACCACGGAGATGAAGAAGGATGAACTGGTGCATCAGAGAACCTAAGAGAAAGGAAAGAGGGTGAACACAAAGTCACTACTGAAGAATCAGTTATAGGAGATGAGCCTCCACAATAACCACCCCATTAGAGGCTCCACCCAGGAGCAATCCTGTGTGAGGGGTAGTCCTGTCTCTGCCTCTTTGGGCACCCAAAAAGGAGATACGGCACAGACACCCTCTCTGCTGGTCCTGCCCTGCCCTGAGAAATGGACATCTGGGACTACCTTGCAAGGAAGATTCAAGAGGTGTCAAAGGATAAGCTCCTCCTTTCTTCTCCACAACTCTTGGGAGGCACTCCAAGACCATTGGGATAAAAAATAGATGGTTAAATGCCACCTATCAATACCTATTAACAAGAAACAAGCAAGAAGCTGGCTGGGTGGGAAAGATTTCCTTGGCAGTTTTCTCTTTGCTGCTGTTCAGCTGTGGGCAGCATGAGCTGGGACTTGTATTGATTGTTCTGCTTGTAATTTAGCATAAATGCAAATGCAGGTTGAGACCTAGCATGTTCTGTTTAGTAACAACCATGAAAAGAAAAGGAAATTGCTATAAATTAAATGTTCCTGTCTCTACAGGCATTGAGATGGGGATTCTGATTTATTTTAACTGTGGCAGAGAGAAGCAGTAACATGAAAACAACATTTATTTGAGGGAGAAAGATTGACTACAAGCTTGCCTTAGTAGCAAAAGGTTTTTTTTATCTCAGGAAGTATAATAAGAGATTTTTAAAACACTGTCAAACAGCATAGAAAAACTTTGCAAACAAATAACTTTAGGGAGAAGCCACGCGTTTCAGAGCAAAGGTTCGTCTAGTTCAGGACCCTGCCTCCAGTGTGGTTGCATGCTGAATCCCAGAGAAGGGTGAGGACAAGGCAAGTATACTTAGCACTTCCCTGAAAAACTCGACCACGACTCTGTTTGCAGCACTGGACTCTTCCAGAGCCTGCTACATATACATCTTTGGATACACCTTTGTAGGCCTGATGGTTTCCACACATCTAAGATCAAACATCACATCTGGCTTCAGCCACCTACCAGCCTGGCACTTCTGATTCAAGGAGTTCTTTCAATGGAAGCTCAGATTTATTTAAGATTAGAAGAGTTGTCTCCTCTCCACAAATGACTTAGACCAGTGATCTCAGCTCTTTCCGTGTTTGATAGATTAGTGCTTAAACAAACCTTACAGACTGCAAAATGGCATTCAGAGAGGAACTGAAAGCTTTTTTTTTTTTTTTACTAAGATGCATGACTTTAAAATCCATTCCTACTCTTGAAGAGTTATTATGTGAATGTGAAATCCTTTACCTTTACTTGGAATTTTATTACAAAACTTTCTTAGCAGAAAAAAAAGAAGTTTGTTTTGCAGTGGTTTATTATAGTTTAGTTTTGTCAGAACTGCAGAGCCATCATGAATATGGAAAAGGGATCAGCTTTCATTTTAGTTTGTGTATCAACAATTGAATTATAAAACAAAAGAAACTCAGACTTGAAGAGTTTCACATAAGAGACCAACAGTAAAATTAAAATTAAGTAAAAGACATTAATACATGTAAGGTTTTTGTGGGCTTCCGCTTTGCTACAGTATTCAAATTTACTGGATGCAATGAAGGAAAAGTACTTCTCTACCTGGGCAGAGAAGCAGAGACTACCTTTGTGGTCTAGTTCCAAAATCATCAGTTTAGTCTCATCCCATTCTGTCACAAAACCAAGTGATTTCCAAAACAACTCACACTGGAGAAACCAAAGCGAAATTCACAGAGCCAAAGCCCATGGCAAGAGCAGAAATAATAAAAAAAAAAAAAGTCTTCTTGTGTCTCTCTATGTAACTACACTGGCATTTCTCAGTAGCAGCCAAGAAGAGAGGCCCAGGACAAAAATGACCTCGCTGTCCTTACACTTATCAGTAAGCCAAGCTGGCACACGTGAGAACTGCCTGGGTCGGGCAATGGGCCCCCATGTCTTCCAGAAGAAACGTTGCCTTAGAAAGCACCAAGCATTTCCTGCCTGGCTTCACTGCTGTCACCTTGGTGTGATGTTTTCAAAAGCTCCCTTAATCCAGGAGATTAAGTGGATAGTAAAATGAGTGGCAGCAAAGCAAGGCGAGATGAGTCTTGCTGTTGGTCAAACCTACATGGCTTTGGGGAAATAATGTTTATTTCCAGAGAGAAGAGGTGTGTGAGACAGGGATGATGGAGTCACGCAGGGCATCCACGATTTTCCTAGGCACACGTGCAGCTCTGGCAGAGACACTGCAGGAATTTGCAGCGTTCTACCGAAAAGTAAAAAAAAAAAAAATCTGAGACATAAACTCAAAGCACAGTACAAAACTCCAAAGCCCATAATCCTCTCCCTGAGAGAAATGAAGCACGAGTTAAGTCCTCAAAGCATGACTACAGAAGCAGACACCCACACACAACCACATGTATTCCTTAACTCTTCCATTTTGCTGCAGTCTGTACTGCTGAAGCTCTTCAAACTTTGTTGTATAATGAGTCCTGAGCCTTTTGTAAAGCCTCAGTTCTAGGAGTCACGTGGTAACAGAAGAACGAGTTCCCAGTTTTGGAAAAACAAAGGCTTCCAACCCCCCTTGATGCTGAGAAAAAAATTAAAACCATGCACCTGGAAATGCAAAGATAATTTAAACATATGTATTTATTTTTAAGTCTCGGAACTGAGGCTCACAAGTTTCAACTACTTCTGCCACGTAATTGTGTTTGTTGCATAGATTTCCCTCAAGCTCATCTGGCATAATTTTACAAATATCTATGGCTTTGGTTTACTTTTTGGAAGTTTATTCTTTATAAAGAGCTAAGAAACATGTGTACAGACACAGGTAAAGCTATTTTCAAACTTGTAAAGGTGATTATAATGGAAGAGTAATCATTTACTTTAACAGAGCATACAGAAAAAAGGAGGGAACACTTTTTCTACGGTCATTAGGTCAGCAAGTGAGAAGATGTAGATTTGATTTCCCCCCTACCTTTTGAAGTGTTTCATGATATTAGTCAATCATGTCTCTCCTCTTGAAAAACTGCGTACTACTTTTCTGCTTTGCAGGGATGGGCAAGCAACTTCCAGGATTGCCAAGGTTTCCAGCATGCTGCTCACCTGGAGCCCAGTTCCCAAGTGGGCTTCCCACAGTCTCAGGAAGAGGGAAATATTAGTAAAAAAAAAAGAAGTGAAGGAACTGACAGCTGTGATTTTACATGCCAGGCTTTCTAACCCAAAGGCTGCAGACTCCCCACAGCTCTTCTCTCCTTTTGCTGGAGACAGTGCAGATATCTCCAGACCCACATGGCCAGATTGTTGAGCTTGGGCTTGGGAGACTTGGACCTCACTCATCCCTGTTAATGCTCCATGGTTGAGTTACCTCTGCCAAGCCAAGCCACCTCCTGGTGCCACAACTGCTTCCCCTGTGAAGCTGGAACAGCCAGTCCGTAAAATGAAATGAGTGAGTAAAAATTAGCATCTTTAATATAGCAGATAAAGTCTGCTGCATTAATACAAACAGACTTATCTCCACTCCCGGGAGGTCTGAAACCTAGACTGCCCTGGACTGAAGAGATAATGTAGCTTGGACAGAAAGTACAGTTCTCCTCTGCTTTGTGCATAGTCCAGGCATTGCAGGCAGGTTATGATGGCAGAAACACATGGCAGAGCAGCCCCTTCCTGAGTCAAACCTAGGGATTAATGCAGATTTTGGGAATAACCAGAACTCAGGGTCTGTTTTGCAGCACTGAGAGCTCAGTAATATCTTCTCATTTTTTACTGGAATCATCATACATGTTTGTTTAGGAGCACTGAATCTATCTTTGTTCGGTGAAATTTGGGGATAGATCATATATTCTAAACCATTTTTCGCTTCTCTTTGTGACACCTGTCAGTTACTCAATAGCTGACAGCAAATGCTGTTCTATTGATTTATATTTCTAAACACTACAAATCATGCCAGAAGATGGATGTGAGCCTGTTATAGTAAAAACATTTCTTTAAAATAGAAAGTAAAAAAACCAATGATGCAAGCTCTCTTCCCCCTCTCCTCTAAGGTAAATGGATAGTTGCAAAAATCATTTTTTATTCCCTTGGTTAAAGGTTGCCATCTGGTGGAATAAGACCAAATCAGCTGCTCTGCTGTGGGAGGAAAACAGGGGGAAACACCCTTTTTCTTACAGAAACAGCCATCTGATGTTCCTACAAGACAGAATCTGGATCAATCAGATATGGCTGACCTTATCTACCTGGAAAGCTAAATACAAAGCTGAAGACTGAATGTTGGCACATCAGTAGATTTTGAACTTTGACAGCACAGGAGATTTAATTTGATCAGCTGACACAAGAAGTTTTAAATTGTGCTCAGCAAAGACACACTGCCATTCTCTCATATATTTTGAAAGCTAACATTATTTATAGCGTATAAGCTAACTACGTTTTGTTATTTCAAATTAAATTAAAGAGAATCCCTTGTGACCAATTTTGTGACCAGATAAATATAATCCTTTATCCTTGAATTAGCCCTCTGTGAGATTTCTTACCAGACAACTGGATTATTCACCTAAAAGGAAAGGGAAAAGCTAGGACAGGCAAAGAGCAAGAGATGAGGAGTTGGAAGAAAAAGAGAAAAAGACAAGGAAAGGGAGGGAGGGAGAGAGGCAGGGAGATGGGAGCAGAGAGAGCGAGAGAGACAAGGTCCTCCACATGGATTTCAGTTTGTCTGCACCAGTGATACTTCTAGGCACTTGAAGCAGCTGCTTTGAAAAAGTAGCTTATGGAGCTGACAAGGAGATATGATCATTTTTTCATTGCTGTTCTTCATCCTATAAAAAGAACAGATAATATATTTTTATCCAGGGATACTCCACAGTTATCTTCCTCAGTTTCACCAGAATAGGTGCAATTTATAACTAAAGTGAGGTTAATATGACAACATCTGCTTTTAAAACAAGTAGAAAAGCCTTTTTTAATCAATGAGGCTTTTTTCCATCTCCTTTATTAGAGAAAAAGCAATGATGATAGGTTTAATTACCTTTTTTTTCCTCCTCGTACCACTGTGAAGAAACGGGAACAGCGTATAGAGGGCCTTCTACCAAGTGCTGGAGTATGAAACCTTATCCTTCTTGAAGGAAGATATTTATACTTTTAAAGTGAGATTCTGGTTCTGCTGAAGCCAAAGCAGGAATCTCTAGCAGGGTCAAGAGGAAACATGGTCTATTTTGCAGTCCTGCAAGACAGCAAACACCCTCCTTCCTGCCCCATTCTTTGCTCTAATCACACTCTGGTGTTATCAGCTGAAGCCATAGGTATCAATCAATGTATTTATGAGACCAAGAGCTGACAGTGTACTCAGTTCCTCTCCTACACCGTGTAGCCATCCACTCCTCATGACAAACAGCAAGAGATAAGGATGGGAAGAGCAGAGGTCATGAGAAACTCCTTCCCTCCTCCCACCCTCCTTTGGTGCAACAGCCAAAAGCATGTCTAAACCCATTTGGTTGAAAAGGCTGTAGAAACTCAAGACAGCTTGCCCGCTGCCCCTGACCTCTGGCTCAGAGAGCCCTTGTGGTCATGACTGATGCTCATTTACACTGCCCTCAGAGCCCAAGGGTAAATTACAGTGTGAACAAGGGTAGCCTTCCACAATAAATGAGCTGATCTCTGGATCAGCTCTTTGGTCTGTGTGCGTGTGTGTTGGCTTAATTCACTTATTACCATGACCAGCATCTGTGCTAAAATACTATTTTCCTTCCCTTTTCTAAATTCCTACAAATGCTACCCTTCAGCACAGCTCCCCAGAAACACCAGCCAAAATCCAGAACCCTTACATCCCACACCCCTTTGCAAACAGTGCAGCCCCTCCTCCTGATGAGGCTGTTTAGCTCAAAAAGTACCTCACCACATCCTTAACTCAAGGTTGCTGTGGGATGCTTGCCCTCAAGGTTTCCAGGCACAGAAATACTACTGCCTGAAGGCAGTGGGTAAGAAGTAGGTCATATGAGTTGTTCCTCTCATTATTATGCTCTGTGTGACTCAGATATTTCCCTTTGATGGCAGTCAAGGCAGAGCATTAGGAAGCCTGTAGCATGGTAATTCCACAATTGCAAGGAATGAACAGACATGTTGTTCTGCTGTGTGGGGTTAAAACATTAAATACAGTCCTTTATGCAAAAAAGCACGATGCCAAATCATTGCACACAGTACCAAAGAGCACAAACTATAGGTCTGGCAACTTTTCTTTTCTGGTTTGTTACCTACAGTGCCTGGTGGTCAGGGAATTTTTTAATCTGTTGCAATTTTGGTTCTGTTGGTATAGCCCATTTATGTCTATTTCTCCAGAGTAGGTTGGTGGGGAATTTAGCCCCACCAGCTAATCTGAGCTTCTTACCTTGCTGAGTCCCTCACTCTCCTCAGTGCCCAGGGCTCCAGCTGTGAACCAACCTAGATTAGTTCAGTGTGAGAGAATACACAGTACCCTGGCCTTTGGAATGTCTTCACTGAAGTCTTCCTACTGACCCATTGCCCCCAAAATGTAACATCTAAGAAAAGGAAAGGGCAAATTATATTTAGTAATATAATTTGTATGGCAAAATAAAATTACTTAGCATGCAACACAGCTGACAGAAATGAGATTTACTCTTGTAGCTGCAAGCTAAATTTGTCCCTCATCATGAGAAAGAGAAGATGGTTTCATGGTTTACAAACTACACCTCTTGGGGACAATGTGAGTGCTACTGATTTTCAGTTTTCTATTATTGCATTGTTGCAGAAACTGGGCTCTGTTTTTTCAGGCTACATGAAGGATCAGGAATTACCAGAGAAAAGGAGCCAAAAATCTTTTAAATCAATGGAAAAGCACTGAAATATGAATGCTTTCAAACTGAAACAGATAACAGAATTAGATACAGATTTATTAATAACTTGTAAAAGCAATATTCTAGATCTTCAAAATTACAAACAATATAACAATGTTAATACGGTTCCCATGTAAGTGACATCTAAGTGCGATAACAACAACAGAGAATCACAAAATGACAGCATGTTTGAGCTTGGAGGAGACCTCTGGATGTCATCTGATCCAGCCCCCTGCTTAAGCAGAACCACCTATAGGATGTTGCCAAGGACCATGTCCAGGCAGCTTCAAAAGCTGGATATTCAAAATGCCTCCAAGGATAGAGACTGCACATTCTCTTGGAGCAACCTTTAACAGTGCTCAGTCACCCTCACAGTGGAAAAGTGCTCAGAGGCATGTTCAGGGGGAACCTCCTGTGTCTTAGGACCTCTGGTCCTGTCACTGGCCACTGCTGAAAAGAGCCTGCCTCCGTCTTCTTTGCACCCTCCCTTCAGGTATTTACATTCATTAATAAGATCCCTTGAGACTTCTCTTCAGTAGGCTAAACAGTCCCAGCTCTCTCACTGTCCCCCAGTCACTGAAACTTATTGTCCCTACATTGAAAATTCCAAATAAAATTTTCAAGGACGTATAACTCTTGCCTTTGAAGATTAGCTCTGCAAAGCCTCAGAGTTTTGAAGTCAATGAGACCTAAATCACAGGCAGGTGACTTCTTTCAAAATTTAGAAATTTCACACTCTGTCCATGTCTTTAGCCACATTACTCCTTTTCAATTTGTACCTGGAACACTAAAATATTTGTAATAGAAAATTAAGTAAACTAGTGTTGTCAAGTAAATATTGAAAATCAAAGTTTGAATTGAGATAAACAACATAATAACAGTGAAAGGACAATTCTTTTGGTCTCTGACACGAATGATTTTGTTATAAGTATTTCTGTGACAGTTCTGAGAACCTTTCACAGGTCTCCTGAGTAACCCTCTGGCACAGGCACAGGCCTGTTCTCACAGGCACAGCAAAAACTCTTTTGTTCTTATCCTTGTGTTGTCACCACAGTTTCAACAGCCTGGCCTTGGTGGCAGTGTGGACACAGAGAACACAAAAAGGGTCAAAACTTCCTTATTTTTAAGACTTTTGCTATCTCCACCCAGGTAAGGTCTGTACATCCAAGCAGCACTACAGGGCTGGGCACAGAGTGGCTGGAGAGCAGCCAGGCAAAAAGGAAACTGGGGTTCTAATTGGCAGGAAGCTGAACGTGAGCCAGCAGTGTGCCCAGGTGGCCAAGAAGGCCAGTGGCATCCTGGCCTGGATCAGGAATAGTGTGGCCAGTAGGATCAGGGCGATGATTCTTCCCCTGTACTCAGTGCTGGTGAGGCCACACCTCAAGTGCTGTGTCCAGTTCTGGGCCTCCCCAGTTTAGGAAGGACATTGAAGGGCTGGAGCAGGTCCAAAGAACGACAGCGATGCTGGTGAAGGGACTCAAGCACAAGTCCGATGAGGAGAGGCTGAGGGAGCTGGGGTTGTTTAGCCTGGAGAAGAGGAGGCTCAGGGGAGACCTCATCACTCTCTACAGCTGAGGTTGTAGCGAGGTAAGTATCAATCTCTTCTCTGAGGCAAATAGAGACAGGTCAAGAGGGTACAGTCTTAAGGTGCACCAGGGGAGAAAGAAGTTCTTTACAGAGAGAGTGATTTGGCTTTAGAATGGACTGCCCAGGGAGGTAGTGGAGTCATCATCTCTGGAGGTATTTAAGAAGAGATTGGATGTGGCACTCAGTGCCATGGTCTTGTAGACAAGGTGGTGTTGGGTCATAGGTTGGACTTGATGATCTCAGAGGTCTTTTCCAACCTGGCTGATTCTGTGATTCTGTGATCCTTGCAAAAGTAAGGCTCTCTTTACTTTTGAGGTTCAGAGGCTTTCCGCCACCCTGGGACCAAAAAGAGGAATTAACACCATGATCTAATTTGGACATGCACAGAGAGGAAGCATAGACATGCACCTCCATGTCCTGTTTTTAGCTGAGAATATGCTCAAAGAGCATCGTGGTGATGTTCTTTGACCTTTGCTTAGCTCTTTTCCCATCGCTCTTAGTGATCACATGGAAGATGTTGTTAACTTTGGCTTACAACCACTACAGGTTTGCATACACCTTTGAACACAGTTTCAACTGCACCCACCAGCTCTCTCAGATCAGACAAGAGGCAACATGAACTGGAAGCAATATTATCCTTATTTAAGTCATCTCTAGGCCTGGCTTGTAGATTATGGACTCCAGAGCAAAACTACTGTGACACCAAAAGTATGCCAACTTTCACCCACGCCTCTGCTTCCAAGGCCAGATCAGCAAATGCAAAGCTAATGCATTAAAATGATGAGTGACAGCTCTCCAAATGTGCTTTAAAAATAAAATTACATTAGCAAGACAGTTCAAAGAGATTTATCCCTACATTTTCCCATCTTAATTTTTACATATATATACAATATTCTGCTACAAATTCAGGCTCTCTGAAATCACAGAGGCAAAAAAACCTCTTCATGGAGTCAAACATGGTCTGAAATACATTGAAGAACTGCTTTAAGTAGAAAGGGCAAGTACGTCTTTAAAATTATGCAAAAGCAAGCAGGAGGGAAAAGAGGACAGGAGAGAGTGAAGGCAGTTCTCTGCAATGGTGTGATAAGAAAGCACATCAGAAGAAGAAAATTATGTCAAGCAATACAAGTAAATGAAATATTTAAAATAAAGCAAAATATTTGGGTCTAGAGACCAGCACAGGCAAGAAAAATAGACATAATTATTCTATAATTAATTGTGTCACATGTGTTTACCAAGTGACCCCTTTTCTTGTTTTTGATTTCTAAAGAGTTCTCATTGCTACTGCATTTAGCCTACAGTGTCATTTGTAATAATTTCCTATTCCCATCTGATTGCCACGGAACAGAGCTTTTTCTGAGCACAGCTCGATAATTAGCCACTGCAGAGTGTGGGAGCATTCCCCATCCCAGGCACACATGAAAGGTGAGGTGGTAAACCTTCACGATAAAAGAAGTGGTTTTATTATTTAAAACAGCAAGACATTTCTCGGGTAAAAACTCCACTCTTGTTTCTCCCAAACTCACCAGCAGGGAAAAAAAAACCAAATTTTTCTCTCCTTTCCCACCTGGCAAGCAGTGTTTCTACATGTGAAACAAATTACTTGGATGCTGCTGTGGATGCTGAATTTGGCTTGTTTAGTTACTGGGTGAAAACTTGAGCACAGTCTAGCTTCTGGGAATTCACCAGTAAGAATTGTGTCAGTAGATAAGTTATCCTTGGAGTCCTCATCTTCCCTTTCATTAATAAGGTCTGACTGGTGATTACTTTCCAAAGTTGTTTACCACACAGGAGGCAGACCTTGACTGACAGAATAGAGCTGACATCAGGGGGCTGAAGGAGCTCAGAAGAGGCAGCATCTGCAGCCAGAGGAAGCTCCATTTGGTCAGAAATTTCAAAGGCAAACAGGAAGAGAAAGGGATGACAGTCGCTCAGCTGGCGAAGATGGTTCTCCAGTTAACACTGTGTAGTAAGGCACATTAACCAGGAGCAACGAGAATTATTCTGTGTGCCTCATACTGCAACCTCACAGTCATCTGGCACCCTCACCCTTTCCCTATCCATCTTTCAGCCCACATAATGTCACCGTGTTGGGAGGCTGAAGAGATATGGACTGAGAACTTCTCTGAACTGAAAATCAACCCAGCAAAACAGTGAGAAAGAGTAAGTGATGGTTTGGTTATTTTCAAAAACAATCTTGCTTCTCCCAGGTGAGCATGCTGTGGTGAATACCTCCCATATTTGCAGAAAATAATTCCTAAGTTTTAAATCATAAAACTATTTGGAAAAATTACTATTACATAGACATCCCTATGAGCCCAAGGGGCCAGAAAAACACAGCTGGCATCAGAAGAAGGTGATTTATGCACCTACATTTCCTCTTCTCCTAAAGAAAGGACCCCATTTTTGCAGCTCTAAAACCTTAAAGATGACTTGTGCATTTAGCACAAGGTTCCAAACTTATGGCCTGTCATTTATAGTGACGGGTCTCAGGCAAGACTCTGCAACCACCCTCTTACCCTTAGATCTGCTCTTACTGACATCAGTGGTAACTTCTCTATTCCCTTAGTCACTGTGAAAGTAAACCTGTGACCTGTTGTCAGCACACCTGCCTCACCTACTCATACATTTAAGTGTCCTGTGCTGGGTAACACGTTTTGGTAATGCCAACATGTTAATCTTGATCCAGATCTCCTGGAAATCAGAGGAGTTCTTAGAAAATGTGTGGTAAGGCAACAAGGCTCTTCAGCAACTAAATGGATAAAAATATCAAGAGAGGACAGTATAGCCGCATTATGAACTAGCTTATAGGATTACTATTCCTAGAGGGCTTTCCTATTTGGCTGTTAAGACAGCAGAATTAAAGGGGGGGGGGGGGGGGGGGTCACATGCTTGCAGCTGTATAGATATAAAACCATGAATTTTCTCCCTGCTGTAGATGGATATTAAATTCTACTTCATTATATCCAAGCGCCACCAAAACCAAGGACTTAAGAATGAAAATACTATGTGACATCATGCCTCCAATATTTTATGCACCCTAACTTTATTGACTGAGCTGTCAGAGATAATAAACACATTAATTAATGGCAGAGGTAATTGGACCAATCTTCAACTGGCAAATTATCAAAATAAAATCACTCCAGTTTGTGAAATGCATGGATTTACAGCACGTTAAAAAAGAGACAAACATTTCTCTATCTAATGTTACCCTCTAGATAACACCATTTCATGCACTGGTTCCTGCCAGAAGCTCAGAGATTTCATTTGAACTGCAGCACACTTTGCAGACTGAGATTAACCCTTCAAGCAATGAGGAAATTAAGACTCCATCATATCCCTAGATATTTTGCTTGAAGCTTAATTAAAGTTTAAGAACAGCATGAAACATTTCTCCTGTCTATTGGCTGTGCTCCTCCTTGCCAGATTATTTCTATGTGATGTGTTTGATTTCATGAAGAGATTGAGGAGAATACTCTATGCCTCCAGCAACTGCTCCAAGCAGTTTAATGAGGAAATGGATTCCTAGTTTCCATAATCACTCTCAAAACATTTCACTGCAATATAATAAGCATGAACAGTGATCAGTCATTCAACAGCAAAGATGTTCCCAGCCTGATCACAGGGACCGGTACGTAGAAACAGATGATGTTTGTATTTTCAGGCTCCACTCCACAATGAGGAGGTTGTAGAGGAAAGAGGTAGTTATCAGACACGTAGAAATAAACAGACTGAAATTAATCAACCATACTTGCAGAAGTAAAATTGGGATTTGGGGATCGTTTCCTAAGTGGATAAGAAAAGCTTGTGAGGTGAATAAAATAGTTTATATGCCTAAATTAATCATCTTTACTCAAAGACAGTATGATTGAGGGGTGTTCCTTCTCAGGACGTTAGTCTTGGCTAGCTTTTGTCTCTACAGGGAGCACTAGTGTCTCTGGGCACTTGCCCAGCATAGGCACTTGCCTCACTTACCGGTGAGGTAGATCCCACACATTGGATCTTACATGTAGTAAGAGAGTAAATTTAAACACTATTACACAGGCAGCAATACCTACTCTCAGACATCCTTGACATGCCTTGGTAAAGTCCCTAGCTGGCTCAAAATGTGACATTTGTGTGAGCCATATATTTTGGTGGACATGATTTAATATTTGTTAAGAGGAGCCAGACCCAGTGGACTGTAGGATTTGGGGAGGGTTTCCATCCCAGCCCAGCTGAGCGGAAGCAAGTCAGTTCCCAGGGCCAGGATGATCCTCTCACAGCCCCAACAAGGCAGGTGGCTGCCACTGCCATTCTCCCTTCCATGTCACTGATGAAAAAATATTAAATATGGGTTGCAAGCCTATCCCTGGAGACCTCAACTAGCAATAGTCAATTGGATGACATGCCAACAGGACTAACTTTCTCAATTTTTCAATGAACGTCTTCTAAATTAGGTTCACTTGATTTTGAAAAATGCTAATGTTTTTGCGTAGGTATAATCCACGACTGAGAAAAATGTCTTATGGAGGTGTAAGAATATTATGGTAACACAATTCAGACCATAAAAATTGCTCTATTTCATTCATTGTATTGCCACCTATTTATTCCTCATTGACTATGCTTTCCCACTGATTGCTTTGAGAGATGGCTCCTGCTTACTTAGCTTACTGTATTTCCCCTTTCTGAGCACTCTCTTCTCTGTTTACTGAGTATTATTTGTTGCTTTCAAAAGAACAAAGGCTGATGATCACACTTTTGTCCCCACTTAAGTCCCGTGTCCTTAAAAGTGAGGGATGCTGTTTCTCATAGAACTCTGCTAAGAGAGTTTGCAGCAAATTATGAAACCTAGTTTATAATTGGCTTTCCCTACATAGTCTCACTAGGGAAAGATTGCTGAAAGCTTTGCAAGTCTGTGCTGATTTTGGATAAACCTTCACCAGTTCATGACTCCGCATGAGAATCATGTAATATGCAGACAGCTCGCACAATTTTACCACAGCTAAGCAGGAACATTTTCAAAGACATTAGATGGCATTAAAATATGTTACTTTCTGGAAGACAAGTATTTTTCAGAAACCTATTCATTGCAAGAAAGTCCACCTTTAGATCCTCTTGCTGCTGTCAAGGATAGACAGTGAAAAACTTGCGAGACTCATGAATCAGTCTCAATAAAGGAAAACGAGCTCAGACTTTTGCCTTCCTTGTGGGCATCTCCATTTGAAATTCTGTCTGGAAATTGCATTAGTTTTCATATCAGAAGGTCCCTATAATTTGCCTAATTATCAGCCTGACAGTTTTACATGGAGCTTATATGCAGAAAATGAAAGGAATTATGAGGGAAATTCATGGAAGAGCTTTTATTTCCCCTGACAGAAATATCATCTCAACCTAATTTGCATGTTAACATCACACATTGCCCTCCAAATCTTATTGGTGGAAATATATCCACTCTCATCTATTCCCATAAAAACAGCAAGCGAAAATTGACATTTGTTCATCTTGTTCCAGCAAAGCAGCTCCAAAAACAGTGAATTTGGGTCAGACTAAGACATTGCCTGTTATAGAGAAATTCAGACTTTTATATACAAGTGATTTCTTTTAAATCATAGTTAAAAGGAGAAAAATTATTGCATTTCTGCATTAAAAAAGAAATTATCTGTGGGACAACCTAGAATTTACAGGCAAACAGATAATTACACGCCCTTTTTTGGGCCATGTTTTAGTCAGAGACTGAGATACAGAAAAAACTGAGTCTTGCCAGGGAACTGGTGCCACACGTGGATAGTCATTTCTTAACCAGATTCTTAGAAGTGCCTTTTGATATGCAAACATTATCAGTATTTGGCAAGGCTGATATCTACTGTAAACTTGTAGGACCTTCTGATGCTCATATCCTCAAGATTACTGAATAGCATCCTGAGTAATCACAAGTGACTTGGAAAACTCTTCAGTCATTCACTGTCTCATTTCCTCCCTCTTTAAAATCCTCAGTACACTCACTCACAGATGAAGTATTTGAGCACTTCCAATGAAAAAGAGAGTGCAATTGCAGAGGTCTATATTACTGATCCCTGGATACTGATTGATGCCATATTTACAAATCCAGAAAAAATTGATTCAGTTCCAGTACCAAGGTTAGTGGGCTTTTTACATTACTGTACTTCATCTAGTGACAGAAGAACATTTTGTAATACCTCGGACTAAAAATGGCATGGCCTTGCCTCCTTCAGTTAACCATTATCCATTTTGTTTTAACTGAGCACTGAAAAATTCCATGTAGCTGGAAGATGCATGGAAATTAAGAGTCTACATTCTGGGCTAAAAAAGAAAAACCAATAGTTTGAACTATATGCAGTTGAAATTATTTGGCTTCTCAGCTTCTGTGCTGCCTCATGCATTTTGTTCAAACCGCTGTGTATGCCACTAGCACACCTTTTTGTAGGTAACCAAGACAGAATGGGAGAATTTGCCTCTACACATAATACAAAGCGAAAAGTTCAGCTATGCATTTCAGCTATAATTTTTCAGATTTCCTGATTTTTTTGTGTGCTTAGCTATAAAATTTAAATTCAAATACATATGTTTTTACAGAGAATATGATACATGCTCTGTCTAATATTTTATCTTTTTCTGTAACGTACAGAGATTCCCAGTCAGTTCTTTTAAACAAGGAAAAGGATTAGAGATACATTCTATTTCTTGACACAAACAGTACTAGCAACATTCACCTTCTCAAACCAAGATTTTCAAGTCAATTCAACAATATCACTTTAAGCATAATATACTTCATTTACATTCTTCCTCGCGGGAGTTAGGAACACAAATACCATCTTAATTAATTCATAAAGGATAGATTTAGTGTTATAACTAAATGTGTCTGCAAAATATCACTTCGGAAAATATAGGCAAGTGTCATTACACATAGAGCCATCTATCCTGCTAGAGAATAACTCAAAAAACTAGAAGCTGAAATCATATACAGCAAGGAGTAATTGCAGTTGTTACTGCACTTACAGTGTGAACATGGAAAGTGCTGATCACAGCTTACATTCAGCACTCAAAACTGTTCCAAAAGGAGCCTAAAATAGACTTAATGAATGCTTTCGGAAAACTACATCTGTTTTATATCTAAATAAATGCATTTTAAAAAGTTAATTTAACCACAATCCATACCATGACTTCAATCTCTGAAAATATTTATACATGTGCATTATTTGAATTCTTGGCTCAGTAATTAATCTTAACATCATAATTTTCTTCGTGGATAGTTTACACACAGTTTTTGGCTGCATCCAGAGTACAAAATGAAAAACATTTTTGCTACGAATAGCTGAAGCAAGGGAGATATCATGTAAATAATATTCTGGGAAACATAAGCACAAGGCTACAAAAGCCACCTCATACAAAGCAGCAATGTTTCTTTGGTTCTAGCCAAGTACTGAGCATCTTTCAGTAAGAAACGCACAACCATCAGTGTTACACAGCCTTTCTGCAGACATAGCATAAAAAAAGACTATTGTAATTACTTGCAATTGCTTTATTTCACTCTTCTCTTCAAAACCTCACTTTGCTTTAAAGATCAACCAGTTTCATTGCATATTAATACAACTGGCATTTTATAGTAAAAGGAAGCTTCCCTTGCTCTTTCCCATCTGTGCTCAGAAATCTTGACAAACTGGCACACATCAAGAATGGTGATGTTCATTTAGATTGCTACTGTTTAAATCTCAGGTGAATCTTCACAAACAAATCTCAAGTGAACTTTCATAAACAAGTCTTTTTTCACCATATGTTCAACACACAAGTGCTATTCATTAAAATTCACCTGCGTTCAATAATTTCTATTTGGTATTCATTGTTATGCAGAGTTCCCTGGAAAAAGGTCTGCAGGATCTCACCAAACAGTTACACGACAGATTTCTGGCACTAGAAAATGCTTTTCTGGATTTACACACTTATTTCATGGTTAAAATCGAAGCACTAAAATGTCAGCTTTGTGAAGAAATCAGTGTTTCAGGTGACAGAGGAAAGCTTGCCCAGAAATACAAATGAGCTGATAGGAATTGGGCATCCTCAGGCAAATGTACCACCCTCCTAAAGTAATTTCAGTTTCAGGCTCCCTACAAGAAATAAATCTGGGAGGTCATATAGCCGTTGTCAGAGAAAGGCTTCGGTGGTCACAAAAGTCCTCTCAAGGTAGCAGAGCCATTTCCAATGAAGACATTAGAGGGGAAGATCATAGAATCATAGTACAGTTTGGGTTGGAAGGGACTTTTAAAGGTCATCCAGTCCAAACCCCTTTCAGTGAGCAGGGACATCTGCAAATTCATGATGTTGCTCAGAGCTCTGTCCAACCTGACTTTGAACATGATCATGGATGGGTCACCTACTACCTCTCTGGGAAACTGAATCCAGTGCTTTATCACAGTCATCATAAAAAAATTAGTTTAAATTAGTGTAAAGCCACTACCCCTTGTTCTACCCTTATAGGCCCTGCTAAAAAGTGTCTCCTTTCTTGCAAGCCCCCTTTATAAGGTAGCAATAAGATCTCCCTTGAGCCTTCTCTTCTCTCCTCTGTCTGACAAGCTCTCTGAGGCATGGAGGAGTACACCCAGAGGCATCAGCCTCCTCTTTCTATATCTCCTGCCCAGATAAGTCTGATCTTTCCAATCTGTCCAGGAAAAAATGGAGCTCCTGTTGCAGCAAAATGACATTTTAATGAGGTGGTTTAAAGTAATTTTTATTTTAAATGCATGGGAGGATAAAGCTCTCAGCTTTATTATAAATCTACACAGTTCAAGAGGAAAAAGGTGACTCTCCTACCAGTGCCTCTGTACATCATACTGAGCCTCCCCCTCTGATTTGCCTGTGAAGTGAATTACGCTGGTGCTGGCCTACCTGGCTTTAGAGAAAACCTTGCTAGCAAGTCCTGTCACAGCAGGATCAAGTGCCTGTTATGGATCTCCTACCAGGCAGGTATTAATCATTCAAGCACAGAAATCTAGACTTTTAAATGGGTGAGGGAAAAGCTGCTTCACTGCTTTCAATTGCACAGAAGAGAACAACCTATCGGTAATTGGTTGTAACTAATTAAGTAACCTGAACACAGAGGCTACTAATGACAGCCAGTTGCTAAACAGCTACAACTGTTAATTGTAAAAGTTTCTGGAACCTTTTGACATGATCTCTGGCAGCTTATATGCAAAGGCACCTGGATGAATAAATTAATTGCAGCTTTGCCATGTCCGGAGAGAAAATGAGTAGGAAAAATGCGATGTAGCTTAAAAATGAAAATGTCATTATCAGAATTAAATTAATCCTTTTAAAAGGAGCAAAGTCAGACAGAAGACGTGATCAGTGCAAATGTGACAAAATGGGAGCAAATGTTAAAGTACTTATCTTAAAAATGTTCCTTTAAGTAAAAGGTGCCTTAAAACAGCCAATGAATCATCTTCAGTTACCAAGTATCGTTCAACATAGCTATCTCCAGCAGCAAAGCAGTGGTTCAAGCTTTGTATACCTACCAATAATTCACAGGGAAAAAAAGAACCAATCTTAAAATTAATTTTTATTAACAGCCAAATCCTGTTTGAAATCAAAGAAAAACAAAATTATAAACTAGATACACTAATAACCCATATCTCTATCGATTTTCCTCCTAGATGTCTTCCTGCATTCACATATGTAAATCTGATATCTGATACACCAAGAGCAAGAGATTCAATACAACTGAGCACAGAAACAACCCAATTGTCTGTCTGCCTAAATCCTCTTCCACCAGGTTCTGTGGTACACAGACACTCTAAGGCCTGGTCACCTTAAAAAAGAGTCAAATTCTTGTCTACTTTTAATATTTTGTACATCACCAGTCTTCCCAGTATGAATTATTTACTTTGCAGATATTCTGGAAATGCACATATTTCTGTTTGCTCTTGCTGCCCCAACAGATTGTATTTTCTGAAACATTTCATACAGTTAACCCTTCAACTTGATTAATGAGCACGGATAGCTACGTTCTTCCAACTCGTCTTGTGTAGTGGCCTCCATTTCATTCTAAATACTTAATTACAATTTGGGTTCAAAACATGTCACTGCGACTTTCAGTACAGAAGAAATTTTAGCCTATGTTTCACAGTATGTAGTCTAATCTGTCACATCATAATAGAGAGAAATCCCTGGAGGACACAGCATTGCAGATCTTGTTAACCAGGGAAAAAAGGTATGAAATGTGATCGTCCAGATGTAGCCTCTTGATATTCCCTTGGAGGATTGAATTATCTAATGTGAAGGAGTCTAAAGCCAAAATCAAAGATGAGGGTGTGTTACTTTTGTTTTCTTCCTTTATTCCTTCCTGTCACAGCTCAATATGGTTCTCATTTTACCTGATATATTAGTTGGCTATTTTCACCACATTTAGAGTCCTAGCACAGCTCATGTTTCTGAATTGCTCAGAAACCTAACGGCTCCTATTTCAACTTACACCCTAAATTCAGATAACCATTATTTTGAACTTCTGCCAACACCTGTAAAGTTTGACTATCAAACAGCCACTGAATCTCCTGTTACTTATTTATGTCCTAAAGTGCATGACATTTTATTTTAAAGTGTTCTCATTACATATAAGTGTATGGTGAGGTATTATCTTCTCTGGGGTGGCACCACTCTGGCAAAGTTATGACTGCCATACCTCTTCCTGTACCTAAAAATAATTACCTCCTACTCTTTCAAGACTTACATGGTTTCCATAGATCCTTTTAAGTAATTTTTGGATGGCAAATGTTTCTCCTCTCACGAAAAGTGTTTGTATCTCCTATAATTCAGGAAGAATTTTTTTACTGAAAATGTGATCAGACATTGGAATGGGCTGCCCAGGGAGGTGGTGAAGTTACCATCCCTGGAACTGTTCAAGAAATGACCGGAGAGGGCACTTAGTGCCATGGTCTAGTTGACAAGGTGGTGGTTGGTTAAAGGTTGAATTCAATGATCTTGGAGGCCTTTTCCAACCTTAACAATTCTATGGTTTTATGATCTGAAGAAGCAGGGGGTCATTGGAAGCATGAGGATTTGATATGATAATGCAAATTTATCTTTGCCACATTCAGTCACTCTATATAATCCTGTGCTGATCTGGATTATCTTGAGGATCAGGATAAAGAGATTTTGCTCTGATTGTTCCTCCAAGCTAATAGCATAAATTCTTTTCCAAGTAATGCAAAGATAATAAATTTCTGGTCTTAATTGTTACAGATAAAGTAACTTTTCTTTCATGAAAGCATGTTTTGTATGCTTATCTTTATTTAGTGGTGTTTTATATTAGGCATCTGAGAATATCTTCATGACCATCACAGCTTTTCATAGAATATCATCTATTTATGAAGGTTATCCTGAACAGCAGATAAACATTATTCAGCTACGTAGAATAAAATAAAGTGGGGGGGTTTTCTCATTACAATACTTACAGGCTGTAATAGCTCTTATTTGCATATCTGACTCTGGAAATGATTTGTCACACT
Organism: Corapipo altera; assembly: GCF_003945725.1. Classification (NCBI taxonomy): domain Eukaryota; kingdom Metazoa; phylum Chordata; class Aves; order Passeriformes; family Pipridae; genus Corapipo; species Corapipo altera. Next base: position 1,095,276 of record NW_020884955.1, on the reverse strand, counting down.
GGAGTTGTTCTGATTTCCTGTAATTTAGCTTTCAGTCAATGTAATTATACTGCCCTCCTGGTTCTTGACCAAGTCAGTGTACAATCCAAAATCTGTGTGAGGATATTGAAAAATTACCACGTTGCTGTAGAAAACTGGGTTTGCTCCAAATCTATTTGCTCTGGAATAATCTTGTTTGTATCATAAGGAGTCAGCAGTCATTTGCTTTATATGCAGGACAGTGAATATGGGATGAAATACTCTCTCTGAGCCTTGATGATGCCATTTGAAGTAACAGGAGCAAAGTTTGGGATCGGTCCTTCAGAACTCACATCCAGAGCAGTGATCATGAATTACCAGTGAGACAGGAGAACTGGATCATTTGGCATGGACGAGGCCTTGTCCTGATGCCTGGAAACTCATGGGAATTCCCATGGCTAAGCAGAGCTGGCAGGTTAATGCACCACCTGGCACATCCAGCCAGGCTGCCAGAAAAGGCATAGCATAAACAGTGGAAAGGTGAGTGAGAAGGCACTCACACAAGCCCCACCTTTGACTTTCAGCACCTCCACACCATCCTCTGCAAAACCCCTGAGGACAGACAGTACCACCCACACTGCACCAGAAAGTCTACTCTGCAAATCATCTAAACACGGGTAGTAGCACAATAAATTGCCCTGTGAGCAACCCAGGAACTGATTTCCAGTGGATCTGATTGTTCTAGCTGACTGAGTTTTAGCTGAAATATACTGAGGAAATGTTCTTAATGAAGCATGCTCTGCCACACTTCATCAGGCATCTCTAGCACAGAGAAGCCAAAACTGAGGAATTAGGCCCCCAATGGCTTGGGCAGTTGCCCCACACCTGTATCTGATGTACTTGCTTTGGCCTATGGTAGTGCCTGCCTTCAAATATCACCTTTCTTTTTCTTTTCACAAAGAAAATTTTTCTTCTACAGTTCCCTTTATTTGCACTTTGACAAGCCCTTACTATCTTTATTTTATGAATGGAAAAACTAGAGAAAGTGCAATGTCATCCTAGAATTACCCAGCAAATGAGATAACTGAATGTAGCCTATGCTTCTATTCTCTAGACATTTACTTTCTCTTCCTTGCTTTTTCCTATGAGGTGGTAATCTTTCTCTTTCACAACTACTAATTTCCTTTTTTGGGGGGTCGTAACTGCCCTTCACTCATGCAAGTAGTATTGTTTAAATACGAAATTATTTTTCCCATTCTCTAGCTCCAATTTTTCCATGTCTGCCTCAGCACTAATGGTTAAGCTTGTGTGCACTTTCCAGTTGCCTGAGTCAGTCTAACAAAATACTCTTCTGTTAACAAACCTCTCTTCATAGCCTTAGTTCAATATTTCTACCAACCTATGAGAAAGCCTACTTAACAACAGAAAGCACAGATACCAGCACTGAAGACAGGTCTAGGCAAAATGTTAATATCCTTGATGATCCTTGGCAGAGGAACCCAGACACCAAGATTAAACCCAGGTTTGCTGAAGGGCCACGCAAGATTTCAGTCATATTGTCAAGAATCCCGCTGAGACTACTGTCTGCAGTCTTAACCTCAGGGATATCTGTTGTTCAGCAGGGAAAGATGAGAACAACCCCTTATCACTCAAGAGTCTTTGCCGTGCCTTTCTCGGTACAGTTTTGTGGAGAGAAGTGTTGTAAGTGTTAGACATCTGAGAAACCTTGATCTATTTCTTCTGCAGCGAAGTAGAAACGCTTTTGGCTCAAATTAGAAAGTTGATTTGTAAAGCAATCCAACCAGATACACAGAAGCTGCATCAGGTAAGGCTGTAACAGTTGGAAAGCCAGATAAATGTGAGCAAATTTTCTCAAGATTTTTGCCTCATTCTCATCTTTTCCCTTCTCCAGCCATACTTCCCAGCTGCCTTCCTGACACCCAGCAGAGTGGAGGGATGGGTTTTAGCAGCACAGAAGAAAGAATAAGAAAGTCAATATTGACCTTGTAAAGATTCACAGTTGCAGCCTGTGTGTATAATTGTACCTGTCAGTAATATCTGTCTGAGTCATTGTATTGGGTCTGGCTGAGATGGAGTTCATTTCCCCACAACAGCCCTCACATTGGTAGCTAGAAAGGTGTTGATTACACACCAGTGCTTTGGATACTGCTGAGCAGTACTGGCACAGCATCAGCACTGTCTCTCAGCGCTCCCCCCTCATCATGGGGGTGGGCAAGATCCTGGGAGGGGGCACAACCAGGCCAGCTGACCCAAATTATCCACAGGGATATTCCATACCATATGACGACAGCTCTGATATAAAAGTTGAGGGAAGGAGGAAGAAAGGGGGGTATTTGTGTTTTACAGTGTTTGCCTTTTGAAGCAACCACCATGTGCTTCCTGGGAAGAGGATGGACATCACTTGTTTATGGGAAGTAGAGAATAAGTTTTTTCTTTCTCTCTTTGCCTGTGCAAGCACAAACTTTCACTCTCGTTTTACTAAACTGCCTTATCTCAATCTACGAGTTGTTTTCCACCTTATATTCTCTTCTCTGTCCAGCTGGGAAGGGGAGTGGTAGAGCAGCTTGCTGGGCACCTGGCTGATTGACACGCATCACATTCATAATTTTTAAAAGTCTGTTTTTTAGAGATCTCTTAGGTCTGTCTTAAAAGGTACTTAAATAATTGTATGAGGTATTACCTTGCAGGACATGATGCAGAACAAGCTCATCACTGATCTTTGCATCCATTTCTTTCTTTTCAAATTGTGCAAATAAAAACCAGTTTCATTGCTACTCAGATCATCTGGGAAGAAAACTTTAACTACTTTCCATGCCTGATAATACAAGGCATTTTTCTCATCGTTCTTCATTTACCTTATGTTTGGATATACTCAGTTACCCATCCTGTCCTGTGATTGGCTGCACTCCCTAGCACTTATTTATTTCTTAGGGAAGCACTGCTTATAGATTTTGGAAAGGAACTAGCATGCAAGGCAGTCAATAAAAGTTTTGGCACAGTTATCTTCCACAGGGCCACAAACTGCTTCACAACAACTGATGATTTGTAAAGGATATAAAAGGAATATCCAAAAATTAGCTTGATGTCTCCTAACAAAAGCAGCCACAAAAAACTGATAAGGACTTGACAACGAGTGCTCCTTGCCCTCTGTGTTCAGGCCTCTTGAACTAACATACTTGGAACTTCATGAGTTTGTGAGTGTTGGAGAGTGAATGCATAAAATCAACTTGTTTAAAGACCATGTAAATAAATATGATATTCCTCTTCATAAAGATCTTGCACTGAACTTTGTTGTGCTCATTATCCTGCAAATGAGAGTCAGAGTCCTGCATGCCTGGGATTCTTCTACAACTAGGTTTGATCATGCAGAGCAGGAAAGCTGGAGCAAATGGCTCTGCAGTAATGCAGAGCCTGCTGCCTACATACAGAGAAGATGGTATTGCCTTCTCTCCATTCCTGTGGGAGTGAAGCACCGAAGAAGCTGAGCAAAAGAGCAGGTCCTGAGGCTGGTTATTACCAATTTTTCCCTGCAGTCACCTCTTAAATTTCAGGAAGATATCCCTGGTCCTTTAATCTACTCTACTACTTAATGAAAAAAATCTGAGCCCAAAAAATGTGGTCTAAAGTGTCTTGTGGTAATCTTTTCTTGCTTACAGAGGGGAACACATACTGTTGAGGCCTGTGCTTGCTTCTTCTTATCACCTGGCAACAATCTCAACAGAAAATCCCCTGCAACATCCAGCTTTGGCACTGCTAGGCTGGAGGGAGTTTTGTCAATAATTCTGAAATTCATTGGCATATAGATACAGCTAAACTGATTCCGGGGATGCATACTGCCAAGGACAGTCTCTCTAAGTCCTGGACTGAAATGAATTTACAATCTGCATTTGTTGCAGTGTGTAGGCTAAAATTTTTTTATATGTATCATTCTACCTAGTTAAATAATGATATCTGTCAATCAAGAAGATTATTTTTACTCTCAGGAGTATTTTTATACTGACCACAGTGGACTACTGTAAATAGGGTGAAACCCAACTGGATAAAATACTTCTCTACTCTGTTTTTTCACTCCACTTGCAACTAAAATCCCTCACAAATATCTGTGTAACCTGAGGTAATAATCTTACTCAATGTCAGTAACTTCTTCATAAAAGCAAGCTTCTGCTGTGGCGCTTGTCATTTGTGTTGTGGAGGAAAGACTAGAAGAGGCTATATTTAGCAGGTTTGTGCAAAGAAACATCAGTTCCAGAAATATACAGTGATAGATGAGTCCTTGGTTTCTGCAACTGACATCTGTGTACCCCATTGGACCTTCCTAAAATGGTAGTCTTTGTTTAGTTCTAGCATGTCTCTGCCTGCACTGGATTACCGTGGTCATGCTTGGAGAGTGATGCCATGAGATCATGGCTTATCAACTCTGCCCTCTCTGCACTGCAGCTATTGCTTGAAGTTGACAAACAACCCTCACAAGTTCCCTCAGGGTATGTAGCAGTAATGCAAGGAGTGGAAAAATGCCAGAATCCAGACTAGGAGAGGCTAACTGTTTAGTAAAGTTTCAAGGGAAGTCTAGATCAAAAGAAAAAATATATTTTAAAAAAAATCCTGGGACTAGTTGTACAGTGTTGTAAAACATCTTCTAACATCTACAAAACAAACAGCAAACAAAATGAGTTTGTGTGATAATCAGTCCTTGATGCTTTCCAGCCATTTTACAGAACTGAAGTCCACACCTCCATCTGTATCAGCTAAATATGCTCTTTACATATTCCTCACCACCTCTGTCCTACTGAAAGACCTTAAGCTTAAAAGAACTTCCAGTCTCCTGAAGGACTTATCTGCTTTTAAAGGACACATAGAAATAGAAATGCCTAAGTGAAAAGAAAAGAGGAGGTTGCTCTCCTCTGTGCTTGCTCTTTGTAGCTTGTTGCCTGGCATTTTGGGCATTCTAAAATTCTTGCTAAGTGGCCTGAGCTCCCTTCTCACCAGCCCCTCAAAGGACGCTGGGCTTCCCTTCTCTTCCTGTCTCTCTCCAACTTTCTTTCTTCAAAGTTCCCTTCAGGTACTAGAAGACCTCAATTGGGTCACCCAAAAATCTTCTCTTTTCCGGGTTGAACAACCTCAATTCTTTCAGCCTTTCCTCAAAGGAAAGATGCTCCATTCCTCAGCTTGGTGGCGCTCCTGTGGACTCCTTCTGACAGGTCAATGTCCTTCCTGTGCTGGGGACCCAAGAGCTGGATGCAGGTGGGGTGGAGTCTCAAGAGAGCAGAGAAGAAGGGCAGAATCATCCCACTCAACCTCCTACCCATGTCCTTTTGATGCATCCCAGGATACACTTGGCTTTCTGGGCTGCAACTGCACATTGCTAAGTCATGTCCAGCCTCTCATCCACCAGCACTCCCGAGTCCTTCTCAGCAGGGCTGCTCTTGATCTGTTCATCCCTCAGGGAGCTGTTGCCCCCACACAGGTGCAGCACCTTGCACTTGGTCTTGTTAAACCTCATGAGGTTCCCCTGGGCCACTAGTGTTTGTGCAGGACTTGACTCTTAAGATGCTGCCTCCGGTTCAGCATCCATTATGTATTAGTGGCTTTTACTGTTCTCTGTCTGGCAGATGGGTAGATGTTTTGCAGAGTACCTCAGTGGAGCAACATGTACATTTTGCCAGCCCACTAGCAGTAAAATCAAATAACAACCCAGAAGGAACATTAATTTACCTTTTTCAAAATAGGACTTTTGCTGGAAGCCACAACAATCAACAGTTCAAAACCCCAGCTTTTAGCAGGTAAAATTCCTGCCTGAAGAGATTGAGCTGTGTAAACTAGCTTGCTTTCTTTCTTCTTTTAAAATGGTATTAAAGTAATTTCTCACTTTTCCTATAAAAATTATTAAATGTTATTGCTTGTTAATCTTATTTAAGATTTTTTTCACTCTGTATTTACCTACCACCTCTCTCTCCATCATTCCTTCCCTTAAGGTCTCAATTATTCTCAAGTACTATGTCATTAACGTTATTACTTATGCACCAATAGCAGTACAGATAAGTCTTGCTTTCTCCTATTTGAGATCTGAATTATCACATTAAATAAATAAATGTTTACCAATGACTCCTCTCTTACTCCTCCTTCTTGCTGTTTTCATTACTTTATGAATGTAGACATTCATAAACACCAGTTTATGAGACCTGATGTGATGTTAGATGCATTTTCACATTGGAAAAGAGAACAATTCAGGACAGGGAGAAGCTTGCTTATAGTCTGTATTAAAGAATGTGGTGATCCTGTCTCTGCAAAAACAGGCACTCTGGATCTTGCCCATGGCACACATCAGTTTTTGAGAACTGCTGCCCTATACTGGAAATAAACAGCAATACATGTGTAAGCTGTTAGTAAATAAGTGGCTGTGGTCTTGCATGCACCCAAAGTGTGACGTGTTCTGTCATGTCACTTCACTTTGAGTACTCCTTAGAAGGACTCCTTGGTCTTTTTTTTCATATGACTAACTCCTCCTTACTGACTGCGTAGAGAAAAGCACAGGTTCCCAAAGCAAAGAAGTACTTTCAAAAATTATATTTTCACAGACCTTCCCCAACACTGCTGCAGTGCAGAGAGCTGTGCTGTGTATTAATAGAGTTCTCTTCCTCTGCTTCCATTCCTCCACATAGTCTTTGCATTATGGCAGCCTGAAAAAGTCCATCTAGATCGGGGCTATGTTTTGCAGGATGGTGTGCAAATACCTAACAGGAGACAGTTTCCATTCTCAGAAGCTCAAACCTACACTGACAATGTATAGGAAAAGGCAAAACCATCACCGTCCCTATATCAAAGAAGCTATCAGTCACACATAATGCAACTTGTGACAGCACTGAAGACTGAACCTTAGTCAGAATTTCAACAGCATTTTAAGTGGGCACTGCCATTTGTCAGTGGCTTAAACAGCCTTGCATCTGCCCTTTAGCTGACTGCTTGGCTTGGTAGCCTTTCAGCCCTCCACATCCTCATGACAGAACAAACAAACTGAAACACGGGATGTTCCACCTGAGCATGAGCAAGAACTTTACAGTGAGGATGACTGAGCACTGGAAAAGGCTGCCCAGAGAGCTTGTGGAGTCTCCTTCTCTGGAGATATTCAAAAGCTGTCTGGACACAATTCTGAGTAACATACTCTAAGGGATCCTGTGTGAGCAAAGAGGTAGGACTAAATAGCCTCCAGTGGTCCCTTCCAACATTATCCCTTCTGTGTTTCTGTGAATCTGTGATTTTTGTACCACAGAGTGAAGGAATTTTGATATAAAACTAAGAGGTAAAAGCAAGAAGTTGTTTAGTCTGCTTCACTTCACTGGGGAGGTCTGTCAAGCAACCATAAAATTGCTTTCACTGGTATGAAGGAAGAAAGAAGGAACAAGGAGCCAAGGGCAAAACTGTTTTCTGGAGGCAGCACCAGTTAATGCAAGTTTGTGGCCATGGCCAAGACATCTTGTTTTCTTAGCCAGGAGACAAGTTTTCTAAAGCAAAGGAACATGAATTCTGACTTCTCTTCCTGGTTTTCTGCAACATGGCAAGGCAAACTGATTCCACCTTCAATCTGTGCAAATGAAGTACTAGCAGCAGCAAAATTTTGCAGCTCAGGGGAGAACGGCTCATGTGATTATGTAGACTCTGTATCAGCTAGTAAATGGAGTGCCTACTACCCCAGTGAAAACACTGTGTTCACACTGTATAGTGTCTGTACACATAAATGTTCTGTTGCAAAGGGCTATAAGGTGTTAATGCAGTACTACCAATAAAAAGAAATATCAGGAGACATATTTCTGAACACTTGGTCTTTAAAAATCATCGGAAGGAAATTTACAATCCAATAAGAAAAAAAAAAATAGAGAGGAGTTATTTGTAGAAATCATGTTGCCTGGTCTGAGAGCTTATCAGCCTCACTCCATCTAGGTTCCTCTCTCTGGGTCTTGCATAGAGAGTGTTACTACTGAACCCTGATCATCTAAAGTCATTTGTGCTCACAGGTGTCAAAGCCCTCTTCCTGCTTCCAAAATGTAGTCCTCAGGATTGCGTAAAATGACTGCACAAAAAATTATTTCACATGCCTTCTGGAAAATTATGCTTCTGTCCTGGGTCTCATCACACTATATGTCAATGTAGTGCAACACATCTGTTGCTAGGCTTGCTGCCAAGTCTACAAGACTCAGTGTGAAACCAAAGTTGTGGAAAATGCAATTATGGAGCTATAACAGTTTTATTTTCTGGATCCTGAATCACTCTGTTTCTTCAAGACCAGTGGGGACAATGGCCTTTTCAGGTAGCCTACTGCTGTGGAAAGGTGCCCATCCTGTATTACCTAGCAGGAATTCTCATTTTGTTTATTTTCATTTCCTTTTCCTTTATCCCTTCCACTTCCCCATCTAAAATGCAAAAACAATTCAGAAAAAATAAACAGTGTGTATGCTGCACATGGAAAATACGGAGTGTCTTTGTACAGCTCTAGGATTCATTTATGAAGTGAAAGCTGGGTCAACAGTCCCTTACATAGTAGACAGATATCTTCCCATCATCTTAAGTGGGCTTTGCAACAAGGTAGAAATTATTACTGAATATGTATATTGGGAGGTGTGAAAGAAGAGCACTAAATGCCACAGGTACTACCCAAAGCATCCCACAGATTCCTGCTGAGGAGGTAGTTCAGGGACAAGTGTCATAGATGGAAGCGAATCAGCTGAAATCCACGAGGATCCAGCATTTTGCTGAATGCATACACATAAACTGACTGTAGACTATTATTTATTTTTTCATGCCTCTCTCAGTTCTGGTAGCCTTCCCTCAAGATTTACAGTCATATAAACAAATTCACCCCCTCCGTTGACTTTATCTTTTCAATCCCTCTCAAGCTGCTCACTTTAGTGCCAGTGTAATTATCTCCCCAAAACAGATAGACATATAGTACAGAGAGGCACGCAGAGAAGCCATTTCCAAGTCTTGTCTGAACCTGCTAGTGTTCTGCAAAACACCTCTGTAAGGAAAGACATTCAATAATGATGCAATTCAGAGAAGAGATCAATCAAGCTCCGTAAAGTCTCTCCTTTCCTTCCTACTGTGCTTGTGTTTTTTTGCAGACAGAAAACCCTGATCCCTGTATTATAAGCCTTCAGAGCTTGGGTTAGTTTGTTTGCTTTTCTGTAAATGAGTCCATTAGCAAAACTGTGAGAAGGATGTACTGGATTTTGGTTCCTTCCTGGGTCTGGCTAGGAGACAGACAGGAGTCAACTCATAAGTTTAGGGGGAACAAGGCCATCCCAAAGATGGACTAAGTGGCCATAAAATGGACCCAACCATAATCATGTCCTGTAAAACTATCCCGCTCCTGTCAATTCAGAGCTTAAGAGAGCACATTCATCAAAGACAGGCCTTAAAACCAAGGGGTAGGTAGAAAGTGGAGCAAAAAAAAGGATCTTACAACTCTAAAACACTTTTTAGTTCAGAGGTGTAGGATGCTCTTCATATGCTGCTTGCATAAAGGCTAATTTACAGCCCATGCACAAACCAACATCTGCCATCTGGGATGTTTAACTTTGCTGGGAACCTGAGGAACAAGAAAAGCCATGTTTGTCTAAACATGCATCTATTGCATTCTCCCTTTGAATCTTGGTGCTATAACATCTGTAGTCTGCATGTCTGGTTTTTTTCTTTTCCTAGTAAAGGTAGATAATAGTACTCTAGGAACAGCATCAACAAAATATCGAACATGCAGGCACCCTTGACACCATGCTTTTGTGATGTATTTTTATGATTACTTGAGAAATGTAATGCCTCTGTCTGAGAAGTGAGTTTTCAGTGATATTGCTCCTTTGCAGTGAAAAGAAAAGCCACAAGAAAAATGCATTAAATTTTGCTGTGCAAGTGAGATTCTAAAGTGATAGTTTTATCCAGAAACGAAGAACAAACAGTTAAAAAGATAAAATGCTCATCTTGCAGTCTCAGGACAAGCAAACTTATCAAAAGGACAATTTTATAGAAGTTCTTATCCTGGCTTTGACCACAGGCACGTTTAGACCAATATCTTGCTCAATCCTGTAGATTTCAGATGAACACTAATAAACAAACTTCTAACATACACTGTGATAAAATAATTTGCCAATAAGGGAAGGCTTTTTAACCCCATCCAGTTAAACTTCACTCACTTTCTATGTTCCAGGAATTTCTAGAGAGCAGCTTCCAAGGATCTGTCAACGTAGCAATCAAAAAAAGTCTAATCTTTCTAAGAATTTAGGTATTTATGTATTCACCACTTATTAGTTGTCTTTCAAAAAGAAACTCTCTTTCTGATCAATTTTAAATATATTGTGTCCAATACCATGGAACGTCTCATACGTCCAGATTCCCCTTGAGAGAAAAAGGGAAACATGAGCAGTGAGAATGTTTGCACCATTTCCTGTGTTACTTCTAGTATGTCTTATTTGTCTCCTCTTTCAGCTACATAGCTGCAGTCTCCAGATGGAAGATTGGAAAGCAATCAGAGCACCACCAACACCACCCTTTTCAACAGATTGCAGCATCCCTAGACTAGCTGGTCTCCAAAAAAAACGTAGTATAAAGAGGCTTTCCATAACATTTTAAACTATGCTGTACAACCAAGGCAGTGCAGGTAAGGAGTAGTCTCATGTGGTCTTTTATACATTCTTCAAAACTCCTGAAGTTGCTAGAGAAAAAAAGTACCACAGCTTCACCCCCCAGTGAATTTCAGAATAACTCGTATAAAACTACATCAAAAAAATGTATTTACACTGATCTACCTATTTGAGCTTGAATATTTTAATAAGTTGATTAAAAAACACCCTGATTTCAAGCCTAGATTTGCAACTGGTCAGAGATAGGTTAGCATCACATTGTTCCCAGAAACGTGAATTATAAAAACAATAATAATTCACCAGGCTGGTTGGACAACATGTGACTTGGCAATTTTTCAGTTTTTACAATGTGGGTTCTAAAAAAAGTGATGAAGCTGTGATACAAGATGCTTGTGATGCTCCATTTAACATCACCAGCTATTAATACTGTGTGAAAGACTATCTAAAACACACATCTTAGTGGGATGTACTGACTTAAGCCTTTTGAGAGTCTAGTTTCCTGGTTGTGTACACTGGTTTCCACTCTTCAGTAATAAATCAAAATTACTTCCCTGGTCATAGGTTTGATCTTGAAGAATGGATATATTAATATGCTCTTTTCTAATCCACACATGGATCTGTTAGGGATATGGCAACAAATTTCAGCTTTTTCCCCAGCAGAAATCCTGTATGCTTTGCTGCATGTCAGCATAAGCTTCAGCATATGCTTTCTTCTGATATGCTTCTTATATGGAAAGCACAAGAAATAAAGAGATCAATTAACTAAATGATTATAACAATATTCTGGTTGTATTCCCAAGAGAAAGCAAATAAGGTAATGGGAATACAAATAGCCAGATTCTATAGCATTAGTAAAGCACTCTACTCATCACAGTTGAAGGGGAAAAACACTGACAATGTCTCTAAACTGGGTAAAATTGGAGAATGCAACAAGCACATCAGGATTGTTCTTTGCTACTGTCTCGTTGGTGGAAGACAATGCTCTGTGAAAACTGGGGGCAAAAATGGTTTTCTTCCATTATTGTGGACCCATTGTGAGGAATTACTCATTAATCATGAAGGATACAGCAGAACAGAAGCATTTTGTGAAACAGAGTCATCTGTTTCATAAAAGCAGGCTTCTGATAAAAGTCTGTTGCATTCAAATGCACCATTTTGCATCACTGGAGGATAATCTCACCCTTTTTATACTTCTTTTTTTTCAAACAAGTTTCTCAGTACGTTCCATCTGCACAGTTGTTACTAATTACATCCTGCCTACAGTTATTTTAGTTGTCACCTGAGGAAAGGCCAGAACTCAGCTTCTCTTTCGCTGAGCCTGGACTGTCTGATGGTGATGGGCCCAGGACTGTATTGCCCCACAAACAGGACAACAAAAGGAGACTCTTTCAGAGTCAATTACCATCTTTCCACTGTGCTTTGCTGAGGTTTATCCTTCCCTGCACATCTGCTCTTGCGCTGCAAAATGCCACAGGAAAATAAAGAGCTGTGTACAGGTACAGTGCTGACTGCCTTGACTTTGAGTCAGCTGCACCACAGAGAGAAGCAGGGACAAGTAATTCCTGTCAATATGCAGAGCAAATCTCAGAGGAAGTCTTTGTCTTTCAGCTACAGGTGGGTCACACATTGTATTAGGAAGCTTTGCCTTATAAACCCACTGAAGCCCAACTAAAATATCATTGGGTGCCAGATATTAGGCTCTGACTGATATTTGCAAGGAGAGAACTGGCACAGCATTAGGAGGCTAAAGCTTTTTTAAAAGTGGTTGTAGCTCTTCTATGAACTCGACTTCTGTTTGAGCTGGCCTAATAATTTTGTAGTGTCTTTATCTTTCTTGTCTTGGCTGCAGGAGAGGGATGATCTGTAGTCAAAATTGTACACGTGGTTTGATTTTTTTATTATACACAGGGGGTTGAAAACCTATATGTACCTTTGTACATCAACACATATTGAGGTCTTCCTGCGGATACCCTGCAGTATGAGTAGATGCATACTCCATATATTTAACGTAGACAGTAGGAGGCTGAGGTCTAGCCACCAGGGTTGGCTGTAGTCTGGTAGAATTGTGTGGAGAATCCAGCTGGCAAGTTAGGAATAAGCAATGGGATGTTGACAACAGGCTTGGGAAGAATTATGGCTCATCCCAACTAAGTACATAAAAAAAATTCCTGCTCTTAAGCAGAACTGGAACTCCTGTTGTTGAGGAACATTTCTTTGACCCTTACAATACCAAAAGCAATACACCCATTTCAAAATCAGCAACTGTTCAAAAGCACTACACTCTGTAGCTACCTCTCAACTCTGTCCAAATAAAGCTCAAATTCTTCCTTTTTCCTACCTCTTATAAAAATCTCTAATCTTTTTTTTTTTTGCCAGCTTATATCAGAACTGCTTCTCCATGAGCCAGCCAGTTTATAATCACAGAATATATGACTTTCCATAGCCTCTATGACATACAGAGAAAATCAATATTTTGCAAAGCATAGGACTGAGCTCAGAAAACATTTTCTCTTAATTGAGTACTTTAATATTCAGTCTCTATAGCACCCGAGGTATAAGAATGCTAGGAAATGGCATATCTGGGAATTGTTCAGGGCCAAACTCTGCAGTCAGTCACTACAATCCAAAAAGTACATGCAGGTGACCTCTCCTAAACTAACACAGCTGAAATCTCACCAAGGTCTTTATTGGTGCAGTATTTCATTCTCTCCAGAACTGTTTTGCCACACAATGCACAGTTCTTCCAGTGGGCTTGAATAAGCTGTAGGCACAAAGTCTGCTACTGATTTCTTTCCATAGTCTTTTTCCTTTTGGTCATGAGCGATGAAGTCAATGAATCTGAAGTGTCTTTCCTAAGTGTTTTATAAAGATATAACACACTGCCACAATTACAATAAGCAAGGGGAAAAAATGGTGTGCATGCACATATTATATTGCCTACAACAGCTTGCAGAATGATCAATTCTCTCAATTTTCTTTCACTACCTCCTCCTTCATCTCTTCATTAAGTCAGTGAGCTTCTTCTGACCCCTTCCACCCCTCTTCCATGAATAAATGGTAAACCTCTTCAAAAGCTTGGTACTGACAAATTCTACTTTCTCTAACTCTAATGTTCATGTAACCTGCTGGGTGATGTTTTGTAGAAATAATGATGAAATATTCATAGGAGCATGATGACAACAAATACATGGAGCAAAGAGAGTCACAAAGCAAGACAAGAGGTCATTTATCACATTATTCTAAGCTAGAAAATGAAATAACAAGCAGTCTTCTGAAGCCTGCTGGGTGAAGCATGAGCCTTCAGTCAGGCCTATCAATATCAGACTCCCTTCTATTGCCATAGCAAATCAATCTGCCAGCTTCTGCTTGCTCCCTAGTATGATAGCAACCACTGTAAAATCTCCTGGGTATACCAAAGCTGATAGACCTTGCACTGTAGAAAAGTCCCTGTCCAGATATGGCTGAATAATAAGATATGTAGCAAGACTGATAGTTCAAAACTAAAATGTGAATGAAAAAATATTACCATGGAAATTACTCGGAAATCTGGGTAATACTCCTGGCATCTTTGCCAAAGTCTCAAAGGAGTGGAGGGGCTAGTTTCAGGAAAATATTTAAAAGTTTATTCACCCATAATTCTTTCAGGTTTAGGCAAGCAAAATAAAAAATTGCCAACATGATATTTTCCCTGGAAATTGCTAAAACTTCACTGTTGCCAGAGAAAAAAGTAGGACTCCAGTTTTATGTAGTGATTTCCACTCCCCCAAAGTAAATTCAAAGCACTGAGCGATCAGGATGGTAACACTTCTACAGTGGCATTGCAGAGGTGTAAATGAGTTTAAGCAAAGACCCTGGCATCTGACACGCAGACCACAGTTAGCTGCGAGGTTAGGAGAGCAGGTTGTCCTTGTCTTCACTACTGCAAAGTCACAGCATTTTGATCATGGGTTTGATTCATCCCATTTACTGCCTAAAATGATAAAATGTTTTAGTAAAACAAAGACTGTGAAAATTCCATTGACTGCATAATCAGAGCTCTGCTTCAACTACACTTTAAAAAACATGGTCTATTGTTCTCTCCTTCATAAAACCACAGTGCACTTTCCAGAGCAGTGACAGGAGACAGGGGCCCCAGAAGGCCCCTCATTCATCACCTCATTTATCACCTGCACAGAGCAGGATCTCAGCTCTGGGCTTGCAGTCTTCAAGAGTGGAGATCCCAGGGAACATAGGGCACCTCTTTCAGAGCTTGGCTGTTATCCTTGGGAAGAAAAAGTAGTTTCTTGCATACAGCCAAGCACTGCTATGAAGAGCTTGTCCATGTCCCATTGATCCCTCTTCATAAGCACTGACGTGCTGCTAGATGCACTGAAGCTCTCTCTGCCCCAGCTAAATTAACCCCAGACCCACAGGCTTGATGTTACCTACAAACCTGACAGTGCTCTTGTGACTTCCCCAGCTCACCACTAGAGCCAGTAACCAGGAAAGGCCCCAGAGCAGATCCTGCAGGACCCCACAGGACATAATGTTCCAGGCAGATATGGCCCAGCAACCAGCACCTCTGATCTTGATTGGTTAACCAAGTATTTATCCACCCAGACTCTAACATCCACCCGGACTCTAACATCTACCATGAATTCAAGGACATTGTGGGAGACTCTTGGAAGCCTTGCTGGAGTTATATCCCATGGTCTTCACTTGTCCACAAACACTTTATCCCACAACATGTGTGTGAAATCAGACATGATTCACTCACAGCTGGTGGTGCTCACTCTTCCAATCACCTTCTCTTCCATGCAGCCAGGGATGTGCTCCAAGTGAACGTATGCCATGTATGACTTAGGGAGCGAAGTGAGACCAAAGATATGAAGTTCAACAAAGGGAAGTGCCGGATTCTGCACCTGAGATGGGGCAACCCTGGATGTACGAACAGACTAGGGAATGAGATGCTGGAAAGCAGTACCAGGAAAAGGACCTGGGGGTCCTGGTCGATGGCAAGTTGAATGTGAGTCAGCAGTGCCCTGGCAGCCAGGAGGGCCAGCCATGTCCTGGGGGACATCAGGCAAAGCATCATCAGCCGGTCGAGTGAAGGGATTGTCCTGCTCTGCTCTGCACTGGGGCAGCCTCATCTGCAACATTGTGTGCAGTTTGGGCACACAATGTAAGAAAGATATGAAGTTGTTAGAGAGTGTCCAAAAGAGGTAAATGAAGATGGTGAAGGGCCTTGAGGCGAAGCTGTGTGAGAAGTGGCTGAGGTCACTTGGGTCTGTTCATACTGAAGAAGAGGAGACTGAGGGGACAGCTCATTGCAGTTACAACTTCCCCACGAGGGGAAGAAGAGGGGGTAAACACTGATCTCTTCTCTATGGTGACCAGTGACAGGACACAAGGGAATGGCCTGAAGTTGTATCAGGGGAGATTTAGGTTGAATATTAGAAAGAGGTGCTTCACCCAGAGGGTGGTTGGGTGCTGGAACAGGCTCCATGGGGAAGTGGTCACAGCACCAAGCCTGACAGAGTTCAAGAAGCGTTTGGTCAATGCTCTCAGGCACATGGTGTGACTCTTGGGGGTAGTCCTGTGTAGTTCCAGGAGTTGGACTCAATGGTCCTTGTAGCTCACTTCCACTCAGCAGATTCTGTAATTCTGTGATTCTGCAAGACTGACTGGCCTGAAGTTCCCCGCAACATCCTTCCTCTCCTTTTTGAAGACAGGTGTGGTATTTGCCTTTCTCCAGTTGTTGGGAATCTCCTCATTCTCCGCAGACTTTCAAAAATGCCTGAAGGTGACCTTACATAGACATTGGCCAGCTTTCTTGGCAATCTTAGGTGCAGCCTGTGGAGTTCCATGGCTTTGCATGGGCTGAGATTGTGAAAGTAATTCCTTACTCAACCTTCATCCACTTTCTAGTTGTTCTCAGACTTCCTGAGTCCTGTCTCTGGGGAGTCCATCAGTGAAGAGTGAGGCAAAGACAACACTGAGCACCTCAGTCTTCCTCTGTGCTTCTTTTCATGTAAACTGTTTGCCTTATTCAGCCCACATTTTCCTTGTTTAGCCTGTCACTGTTGATACAGAGGTATGACTTATGAGATTGGATTTTGATATGCGTTTTGCTCAGGATGGAACAGAAATAATTGCTGTAAAAATAAAGAACAAATTCACTGGTATTTTCTGACAATGACAAGTTTTAGATTACACCGAGAGTCCATCATGTACTTACATCACACAATTACTATCTAAATGTTCCTTCAAACTGTTGTTTAATGAACAAAGAATCCCTTTTCCTATATAGAAATTATTTCCGCAGATTTACGGTTTATTTAACAGGAATCAGCTTTCCCGTTTTCATCCTTCTTCCTTATTTTCATTCCATTCAGCAGTTTTATCATATCACACCTTTCTTTCAATTGAGATCCCCGGAGATACTTTACCAGGAGATTGCCATACTTAGACTTGATGTTCCTAGGAAAGCACATCAATGCAACATTTCTGAAAGGCCAAGTTGTTTCCTGTTGTCCCTTAGGAGACAATATCACTTCGTCCTATCATTGTTTATATGTACCAAGAGCTTTTTGGCACTGTGCCTGAGCAGAGCTGTCAAGATTGTAAATTCAAGTTATAACCCAAGGAGTGTTCACAATTTTATCTTATCCTGAGCTGCCTAACATCAAAAGAAATACTGAGAACAAAACCAGCCTTCTGCATCCGTGAAATGTGCAGCTGCAGAAGCCTCTATTTTAAAGGAGTTGAAAGTACAGCAGCTGTTTTAGGGAAAGTTATAAATGAAACCATGCTCCTTGCAGTTGTGAGCCAAGGTAAGTCCACATGGTAAGACTTTGTGTCAAGAGGAGCTACTCTAAAAGACAGAAATGGAGATCCATAATGCATAAAAAACCATACTCTGATAGAGGAGAGTTGTGGTGGTTTGAAACTCCCGAGAATCTAATTTTTAAGTTCAAACCCCACCCCCCTTCCACAGTTTGCCCCTGTGAGAGGGTTTAGTGAT
Source organism: Corapipo altera (assembly GCF_003945725.1). Lineage (NCBI taxonomy): Eukaryota > Metazoa > Chordata > Aves > Passeriformes > Pipridae > Corapipo > Corapipo altera. The sequence continues at coordinate 1,077,669 of NW_020884955.1, read as the reverse complement.
GGTATGGACTTGATATCTTTTTCACCCCATGTGGAGAGTTTTCAGACAAAACACAACCATTCATTATTGGGGGAAGGGGAAAATATTTATGAAGGTTTATTTACACCCACATATATATTTACATTAAATTAAATTTCTCCTCTTCTTCAATAAAAGTCCAAGAAGAAAAGGGAAAAGTCTTTCTGTCACTTCTCAGGCCACAGCTCCTTCATTTCAGTTTTTTGTAGCACTGGTTAGTGTCCTTCATTTTCCTGAAGCAGCAGATTTAAGTGTGGCAGTCAGGATTTTTATTCTTACTTCGTGGAAATTTCAACCCCGAGCCTGAGCCTTCGGGGGATTTCCTTGTAGATCTTCACTTCTCTTGGGCTAGAACATTGAAGGCAGCTTTCAGTTCAGTCTTACCAAAGCTCTTCTGCTCTGTCTCAGCTCGTCAGCATGATAGAAACAGCAGCAGCAGCAGCAGAGGGCATGGCCACCTCCTCCAACATTCCATCCTGGCTCAGCTCTCAGGACAATTCCAGGTTTTCAGCTCCTTTCTCCCTCTCTCTAGCTGCTGCTGCATTTTGGGACTCCCTAGGGGTTTGGAAGTCCACCCCTCCTCTTCAGAGAGTCTCTGGTTTTTGGGAAAATAATACAGTCTTACCCCAAACCAGCTCTGTTGAGTTTTCCTGTGTTTTGTTGCCGTCTCTCCCTCCTGCAGGAACATCTCTGCGTCTTTCAGCCGTCTTCACGTTATCTCGTTGCTTCTGGCTATCTTTTGGCTTTCAGCCATCGCTGTCTCTGTTCAGGACTGCTCCACTGCCGCTTTCAGTGTTTTCTGCTGCTGCTGCCAGTAAGGAAACTTTTCCAGCTCTTGATTACGGGACTCGATCCAGCTTTGACACTACACCGGCTCTCCCGTAGCCTCAGCTGGGGGCTGGGGGCCCTTGGCCCCCAGAGGGGCTCACTGGCCCTCTGCCTCCTCATGGCTCAGGTCATGGCTACCCACCTTCTACACTATCTTCACTACCTTCTCTTCTGTTTCTGTGGGCATGTAATTTCCGTAGGGCGCACGTGGACTATTGATTGGTCCAGTATTATCAGTGGGGCAAACCATCACTGCCTCACAGAAAAGGTTTTTCAAACCACCGCAAGAGTGCAGCACTACATTCCTTATCTCTGCCATTACAGAGGAGTCTTCCTCCTCTTCAAGCATCAGTGGGATGAAGCCATATGACCCTATCAATGATATCTGTAGTCCAAACTCATGGAGGTGGAACTGACATAGACATGTGGCAGACTGAGCCCAAACCTCTTGAAACCAGTCCATCGAACTCCCAGTCCATGGAACGCAAGTTTGATTCACATTTGGAGTAGCCATGCTTGGATGCTGTTGCCTTGTACAGACCTTTTGTGACGTAGAACTTACTCTCCATCATTCCTCATAAAAATTTACTCTTTTAATTACAATTGTCACATCCCGAGGGCTTAAGCCTACAGTAACAGAAAATCATCACAAAAGTAAATAAAAGCATAGAGGAGAATTGACCTCTGGATGACAATTCTATTCTGTGGCACATGCAGTTTTAAAAGGGGATTTTGGCCCTCTGGTGAATAACAACCACACAGAATCTTCTTATAAACACAGAAATGTGCTAAAATGCACTATTTTTAAATTGGATTGTTAGATTTTCCAATCCAAGTATGCATGTCTTTGACTGGGACATTAGCCAAGCTTGGAAAAGTCCCAGATGGAGGACTCCGCCTGAATTTTTCATGTTGGATAGCTCTGAATAAGATAGATGAGGGATATAAATACATATCCCATATTTCATATTTGCAGTCTTACTGCAATGCTGTTGAGAGGAAGTATCTCCTGGTCTTTTTTTCTTCCTCACATTAACATGAAATAGTGTTCATCACTGAAATATCATTTGGTCATAAACATACTACCTGATATTCTACTACTCCCTGTGCATTGTAGCATGTAAAATATATATGTGTAGGAACAAAAGTAACTTTATGCGTATGTGGGTTTTGCAAATGCTGCAACGGCAAATGCACAGGCATATAACCTAAAACATTCCTCACGAGTTCCACCTGCTCAGAAGCCGTGCGGGCAGGTGTGCCGGTTACTACCGTGAAGAAGTTGTTTCATGTTTCCTCAAAGGTGTGGTGCGCACAGGCGTGTTGATACCCCTCTCTCACCTCTCCAGAAAGCACAATAGGAATCTCCACAGCGCTTCTTAGAAGGGTCCTGGCACTGGTGTTCCCTAGAGACAGTACGGTTTCGCCAAACTGTCTTTCAGGGCTTCAGCCCCTGCGTTAAACCCGAGTGCTCACTGTTCCCCAAGGAACTGGGAGTTTGTGCCTACCCAGTACAGCATCAGGAGTCCTACTGACCCCACAGCCCTACACAGTACTAATATGGAACACAGGAGAGGACTGCAAGCTATGCAGAGCTGGGCCACATCTGCTTTCCCCATCTACAGTCCTGTGCTGCTGGTTGTGCATCTCCCATGGCACATCTCCACCATCCTGCATCAACAGAGATGGGCTCACCCACTCCCCACGCGGGGGGTTCTGACATCAAAGTGTGTCTCTACGAGGGATTTGCTTTTAGGGATTGTGTCAAAGAGCCTGCATCGGTGTATTGAAGTGATAAACCAGCACCTTAAATTTTGGTTATGATAGACACAGTTTTCAGAGATACTGATTATTTTCATACTCCAGTGACTCAAGAAAATTAGGAGTGTTTAGTGGGTCTCTTATTAAAGATAAAAGTACACTTACAAATAATGGATTTAAGTTCCACAAGCAGCCATGCTTCTGTTTTCTTTCAGCTTTCTGAATTCTTCATTCCAGAAACTTTAATATTTTCAAGACACACCTTTTGGCCTTTATTTATTATATATTGCTGTCATATTTACAGCTTATATGACTTAATGTGTGATGACTAGAAGGTAAGATGTAAGTAGCTATACCAAAGATAAGCATGTTTTTGATGCATGCTGTGCTGCTTTTTGTGTCATAAGGACATACTAGAAAAAAGTATTGAATGGCTTTATAGCCACAGTTACAAGTAACTCAACAATAAATTATATTGCCCAAATCTCTGTTGATTGTATTACAAACCTTCATACACCATTGAAAAGAACGCAAAAAGTTCTTTTTTTGAATAATATTTAGACTTTTGATTTGATTGGAACCAAATGTAAAAATATACTAATTTTTAGGTACTGATCAGACCAGTACTTCTTAAAGATAGTATGCTTTGGCCTCTCATTAATGCAGACAATTCATGAGGAGATGAAAAAGACAAATTTCAGCTCCAGAATGCTCAGTGGAAGGTGTGCAGATCCACGGCTCTGTGTCAGATCCCTCTCTTCAGGTAGTTTGTTATGATATTTCTTTTGAGTTGACAACAGGACTGTGATCCTAGCAAGTAAATCTTGAAGCAAGCATAGTGAAAACACAGAACAATGATAGCATGGTATCTAGAATGTAAAGCATGGTCTTAATATTTCCCAGTGGGGCAATCTGTCCACCTCCCAGCATTTTTGTACACTGGAGCAGTCATGAATATAGTAAAAGGTAAATAACACATTTTAGAAAACGCTGTAGGGCTTCATCAGCTTGGGGGGGCAACCAGATTGGGAAAATTATAAACCAGAGTAATTTTGCAACTGTTCTTTCCCCTTCATTTTAGCATGATGAAGCAGTAAGCAAACCCCATACACAAATAAGGTCTGTGTAAATGTATATCCTCTGGAAATCAAAATGCAAGATCTGAAATAGCATTAATTTTCTTTTATAAAAACAAAGATATAGGAGAAATATACAAATCCAATACCTATATTATCATGTTTCACACTGAACTTTTTTCCTCTTTATGTCCCAGAAGTCAGATTAAAAAGAACACATCAAAAAATACAAATTAATGAAAATATACCCCTGCTGCCAAACTGGTTGTCATAGAGACAAATATCATTACATCCAGAAAAAGGTTTAAACAGCCAACAGAACTAATGATCACACATGTCAAAGCATGGAGAAGCTTTACATGGTAGCATGTTACAAACATGCCTCACCCTTGGGCACAACTAGCCTCTTCTGACAGGCAGATCACAACTTGAACTCCATGCCAGTTCAACTTACGGAGGTTCAGTGAGTAAAGCCAGATGCTGCAGTTTTTTCCAAAGCCCTATTAGATGGAATTATTTCAGATGAAATAATGAATTAAAGTCAGACCATGAAGGGAGGAGCCCTTCTCCAGTAACAAACTTCTGGCTGAGATCACCGGCTCAGCAGCACGAATCTCAAAAGAGGTCATGGAACAGCCCTTCTGTACAAGCACCAGGACAGGGTACATACTGCTTTGCCCAGCACCACTGTTGTCTAAATTCCTGCACTCTTAAAATAACAAAACTAGGCTCCAACTCAAGGATGATGCAGATCTTTGCAACCAGGTAACTCTACATGTTTCATTTACTTGAGGGAGAGCTAATCATAGAACCATAAAATGGTTTGAATTGGAAGAGACGTTTAAAGGTCATCTAATACAAGATCCCTGCAATGAGCAGGGACATCTTCAACTAGATCAGGTTGCTCAGAGCCCTGTCCAACCTGGCCTTGAACACTTTCAGGGATGGGGCATCAACCACGTCTCTAGGCAATCTGTGCCAGTGTTTTCCCACCCTTGTCATAAAAAATTTCTTCCTTATATCTAGTCTGAATTCGTCCTCTTTTAGTTTAAAATCATTACCCCTTTTCCTATCATTACTGGCCCTGATAAAAAGAATGCCCTCATCTTTCTTACAAACCTCATTTAAGCTTATTGAAAGGTTACAATAAGGTTCCCCCAGAGCCTTCTCTTCTCCAGGTTGAACAAGCCCAACTCTCTCAGCGTCACCTAATAGCAGAGGTGTTCCATACCTCTTACGATTCTCGTGTCTCTCCTCAGTACCCACTCCAACAGATCCATGACTTCTTGTGCTGAGGACCCCAACACAAGTACTGGACGCAGTACTCCAAGTAGAGTCTCGCAAAGGCAGAGCAGAGGAATAGAATCCCCTCTCTTAACCTGCTGGCCATCCTTTTTTTTGTTGCCCCAACTGTACTTCATGAGGAAGACTCAACTGACTGTAAGAATTCCCATTTTTCCATGTCTTATACCATAGGAATATTCACTTCACTTGGAAGATCTTTCACATCGTGCAGCAGTGACTATCTCTTCTGCTGAACAACCCCAACACTTAAGCCTCAAAAAACTGAAGAAAGCTTCCTCCAAAGAGTATTTGGACCTGTCCTAGCTTGTAAGAAACCATGGTGAACCAAGCCCTGGGAAGGAACTCAGCAGGACAATGTTTGTTTATAACCTTACTATCAGTTCCTGTGTGAACCTTCCTCACTTCAGCCACTGGACTGAGATGAAATATTTGGAGCCATACACCTCCATATCACAGCTCAACTTTGAAATTTTCTCCCTCTTTGCACTGACCTTAGAGTAAGTAAATGGGAATATGTGTCCTAATTTGGATATTTTGACCCCTTTCCCAATGTTAAGAGTGACGGATCAAAGCAACGGTCTGATCTGTACCCTAGAACTGCAGATGTGCTGACTCAGATCATGTCACAGGTATGTGTTTTAGGGGAAGGGGAAAGAGAAGTTGAAATTATTAACTGAGCAAGATCTGTGTCATGTTTTGGCAATGAGTTCGCTTAGTGTGCATCTTATAAAGTTGGTGAGCTCAGTCAATAATCACTGCAGGGAAACATGCACTTGCACTGTTCATGCTCTGCTAGCACTAGATATTCAGCGTTGCTAATTCATCTCACAGCCACTCAGCTTACACAAGGCCTGAACAGAAAGCAAACAAAAGCCTTGCCTGATTTCATCAGACTTTCAGTTGAGCTGTATCACTGCTCTGTTTGTGCTCCTGGATCAAACTTCCATGCAGCACCTTTCAGGTCAGAGTGAATGTTTTTACTGGAGTACTATATTCTCTGGAGGAACAAGTTTTATAATGAAAGCACTGACACTGACCCTTAACTAAAACACAGCTTTAGATGCTGCTACTGCTCTTCCTTAACAAGTCTCCTATCAGCTTCACAGAAATAAAGCAGGAAAAGCCTAGTATAACGGTGCTGTCAGGGAGCATTTCAGTCCTGTTCTGCACATATTATTTTTATTCAACCTATCTTTGCCAAATTTTAAAGCCTATTTCACATCCTCTCTGAATACATCTGCTGTTGTCATGGCACTGTAACTTCACTTGCTTTTTCAGATACACCAGCCATTAGATTTATGTCATCATTAATTTGCCTCAGTGTGTATATCTTATGGGCTGATTTACAGCCTTAAAAAATCACTGGTCATCAGCATCTTGGTCAATTCTATTCCAAATGCAAATCATATATAAGAGTGGCTTTTCCCTCTGTCCTGGGTAAATCCTCTTCATTTCTGTATATGTACTGACTTCAAACAGCCCCAAGTAGACAGGTCCTTAAGAGGTCCCGCCTTTCCCACTTCTGCCACAAACTTTGCTATTGCATGGATCTGAAAATGAAAGAATTGTGTAGATTTAGACAAATTATCCCTGGACAACACACTGCCTGGGCTTGTCCATTATGCAGCACGAATAAAGCATGACAGAGAAGGTAGACTTTGAAAGATCTGCGTGTTTCAAGCACCTCCTGCCAGCCAGCCCTCATTGCTGATCCGTCATTTCACAGATGAAGCACCGCAGAAAGCCGTCAGTTTGCTGTCACTATGATGAATGAGTCCACTAGCTACAACTTTCTCAAACAATATATCGAGCCCATCTATTGTCAGCTTTTATAACATCCCTCTCCCCAGGCACTCCCAGGCAGCTACTACTTAACCAGTTGCTTTGTTTATTTGAACTTGCGGGGGGGGGGGGGGGGTTTCTCAAAGTAAACATTTTATGATTAGAAGTGCAGGGAGTGGCTCATAGACACCAAAGTAGACATAAGCATTTGTAACAGTTATCTAGATACAAAAAAAGAAGCCTAGAGATCACTTAGACCTTGTAGCCACCGTAAACTATATCCTATTTTGCCCAGTAATCACACCTTTCATTACAAACCACAGAATTTACATGCATAGCTGGGTTTTCTAAACTCCCTCATCATTGTGATATCTGGTTCTATGATTTCTTAAAGTATTGACTTCACAGTAGGACAGACTTAAAGACTTCCCACTAGCTTATCATCCACTTCTCTCTTATGTCCGCCTGTGGAATATTTAGTCAGCTGAAAGAGCAAAGTGCTTCCAGTTCTAAACAAGGGAGTTCCCAAGCTGAAAATAATTAGACCTTGGGGGAAGTTTCACAGATGTTTTCCCTGTTCCTAATTTCATCTACACACCTGGTTTGGTTACTACTGAAAATGGAATACTGCCTTAGATAGACCTTTGATCTAGCTCACCATGATCATTTTTATAGCCTTTGCAGTGAAGAAAATAATCTCTGCCTCTGGCCACTTCCATACTAGCTTGTGGGCTGTTTGTACTTACACAGTTTTATGCTGTTATCAAGTGACACAATGACACATTGATAAACTCGTCAGCATGGCCGAAATATTGAAAAGTTTCAAGTTTATGTGAACAGATTTTTTTGGGGAAAAAAAGCCTTATAAAATTACTTTCTGGGTATGTTTTTCCTTGAACCTTTGTTGCAAGACACGCCCAGGAAACCAGAGGATCAGACCCAGCTAGCATGGGTTTAGGAAAGGCAGGTCCTGCCTGACCAACCTGATACCCTTTTATGATTAGGTGCCCCAGCGAGTGGATTAGGGAAAGCCTGTGAATGTTGTTTACCTGGACTTCAGCAAACCTTTGACACCATCTCCCGTAGCATAGTCCTGGAAAAGCTGGCAGCCCATAGCCTGAACAGGGGCACCCTGTGCCGGGTTAAGAACTGGCTGGAAGGCTGGGCCCAGAGAGTGGTGGTGAACAGTGCTGCATCCAGCTGGCGGCCAACCACTACTGGAGTTCCCCAGGGATCAGTGTTGATGATCCAGACAAGGGGACCAAGTCCACCCTTAGTAAGTTTGCAGATGACACTAAGTTGGGCAGGAGTGTCAGCCTGCTGGAGGGTAGGAAGGCTCTGCAAAGGGACCTGGACAGGTTGGATCGATGGCTCAAGGTCAGCTGTATGAGGTTTAACAAGGCCAAGTGCCAGGTCCTGCCCCTGGGTCAAAAAAGCCCATGCAACACTACAGGCTGGGGGAGAGTTGCTGGAAAGCTGCCCAGCAGAAAAGGATCTGGGGGTGCTGATCTAACAGCCAGCTGAACACGAGCCAGCAGTGTGCCCAGGTGGCCAAGAAGGCCAATGTCATCCTGGTCTGTATCAAAAATAGTGGAGTCAGCAGGACCAGGGCAGTGATTGTCCCTCTGTACTCAGCACTGGTGAGGCCTGTCCTCAAGCTCAATGTTAAGTTCTGGGTTCCTCAATTTGGGAAGGACATTGAGGTGCTGGAGCAAGTCCAGAGAATGACAATGAGGGTGGTGAAGGATCCAGAGAGTAGGTCTATGAGAGGTGGCTGAGGGAGTGGGTGTTGTTTAGCCTGGAGAAAAGGAGGCTCAGGGTAAATCTTATCACTTTCTACAACTACCCGAGAGTAGGTTGCAGCAAGGTAGACATCAGTCTCTTCTCAGAGGCAACTAGTGACAGGAGGAGAGGAAATGGCCTCAAGTTGGGCTAGAGGGGGTTCAGGTTAGACGTGAATTTCTTCACAGAAAGGGTTGTCAAGCATTGGAATGGACTGCCCACGGAGGTAGTGTGGTCACCATCCCTGGAAGTGCTCAAGAAAGGACTGGACATGGCAGTTAGTGCCATGGTTTATTTGACAAAGTGGTGTTTAGTGAAAGGTTGGACTCAGTTATCCTGGAGGCTTTTTCAACATTAATGATTTTATGATTCTATGATTCTACGACATTTTGTTCAGGTAATCACAGTAAGCATGTATTTATTACTTCTGTATATAAATAGCTAGTTTCAGGAAAAAAAAAATAAAATCATTTAGTGATATAATTCCAACTACAGAATAATACTTTGTTGCATAATCCTAGGAGCTCAATAGCTGTTTTAAGGTCCCTTGATTCCACTGTAATGATCCCCCACAGCTGCTTTCAAATGCAGCCATTAATCTGCAAGTACAGAATGTTAAGTGATGTATTTTGTCTTCGGGGTGGTTACATGGGAGACAGAAAAAGAGGAAACTGATCAACAGAAGGCCTGATTTTCCAGTTCTGAAGATAATAAAATTATAACAGTAGCAATAGCCAGCCCTGCTTGCATTTGTTTTTTCAAGAGAGATACATTAAATTCCTGCTCCCCTGAATCGCAGCACTGAGTACCTTGTCGGAAAACTTCTCCACGTCTGGATGAGAGACATGAGGGTGACTGTTACCCCTTCTCAGGTATATCTTTAATTCACTTCTTCCTGTGATACTTCAAACTGCACCCAGGTCTTGTTCCAAGGAGAATCAAACCTTGTAGAAGGCAGAAGGAAAATGTACGGGACTATCTTTCGTGGAGAAAGGAAAAGAAAAAGGTAGCCACCTTTTTTGGTCTCCAGAAGGATATGAAAAGGACATACAACTAAAAAACCCAAAATCCTGGTCTGCCTGTATATGAAGTCTGCTGTGTTCAGGCTGAGATCATTGCCATTTTGTTTCAATTTACTGTAATCTACCTGTCCCTGAACCTGGGCAAGCAGGTGGAAGACACATTGCCTATTCTCCTACCTCTGCAACTGCTGCTGACAGCTGAGAGTCACTACATCTTACAGAGCTCTAGCAAGAACTGTCAGAACTTCTCCAAAGACATCCCTAGGACAATGAATTAGGCCTTTTCAAAATGCTAAGAAAAAAACCTTATATAGCAGACAAAGAAGCACTAATGATGAATACCTGCCATGCAGATGAAATGAGGCCACAGGAATGAATGCCCCAGAAGGTGCTCTAAGGAAATAACAAAAGCCAATTAGTGCTGCATATGTCTTTTCATGGAGTTTTGCAAAGCTGAGTACTTACAGTACCTTACTGTGATAGCTAAGCATAAACAGTGTCTGTTCTCAATAACTTCCTTTGAGGTAGAGAAAGAAAATTTCTCCTTGTAAGACTCAGACAGATTAAGGCTGAGAATGATCTGTCTAAATGACACCTGTGATGAATCCCTTAGGATCACTGTGACACGATATTCAGGATCCCCACAGCACGCACAGACTTCACCATTTTGAGAAACTGACTTTTCCTGTCCAAGGCAAAAACCTTCTTCTTTGGACACAGGTTGCTTCTCCACTGACTCCACAGTCAGTGTGTCTAGTTTGGAGCTAAATGTGTGCACACCAGATGCCTACAGCTAAACAGAATGAAACCCCATGCCAGTGGCTGGCCCTGAATCACACATCTATTGAGACAACAGAATAGAGAGCAGTGATACAGCATGATCCTACCTGCTTATTCTTTGTCATTCCTCCTCAGCAAACACCTTGCCAATTCTCCATAATAAAACCTACAGGAGAGATATGTAAGGTCTCTCTCCACAGGTAGAAGATAAAGATTTCTCTAAGAAATGTTTAGCTAATTTTCCAGGCACCAACATATTAAATGCCCCCATGCCTTTTTTTAAAAATGTTCTGAGCCTGACAATTACCATACATACCTCATCCAGCTGTCTGCAATCACAAGCACTATAGTCTGCTCTAGCTTACAGCTTGGGTTTTCCTTTTGAAGGCTGTGGTGTCATCACTTCAATGCAGTTTGAAAAGCAATACTGCTACCACTCCTGAAAAAGCCCAAGCTTGTTTGGGTGCTGTCTCTTTTATAGATCCTAGTGAAGCAGTATTCCCAGCCCCTCTCTGAGTCCACTCACTTTTGCCCTGGTTGTGACATGAATGTTGTCATGTTTCTGCCCCATTGTTCTTTCACAGCAGCAACAGGAGATGATTGTCCTCTGTCCTGCCTCATCCCTTGGCACTTCACCCCTAGATCTGTTAGGATTTCTGTGCTTTCAGAAGGAACATTTTTTAGCATTTTTTTTTTCTTTTCACACTTAGGATTACTGCTCCCTTTTGCTCTCATGAGTTTATTTGCCTTCCGCTTGCCCTTTCACAAGCTTGCACTGATTGCTGTGACATATGTGTGTCACAGCAATCTTCCAGTGTTAGTGTGCAATCCACCTTACCTTGTGTGGCAAGATTTCAAATGCCCCAACAGGTAACCTCTTTTGCATTTTTTTATGGAACTGCAGAAAAAAAATTGCTCTGTTGGCCTATTAGGAGCTCCTTGTAAAAGTGTCCAATTATTTTTTCTGAGACTTTCCAGCCTTCCTTGGTACAGTGGCCAACTATTATGTATATCAGACAGAAAAGTAATTACAACCTATGTCTAACACACAATGACACGTTTTCTTGTCTCATTTCTCACCAAAAGGGATAAATTTCTTGGTCACTGCCTCAAGCAAGGAGAGCTGACGCTCCCTTCAGCGCGTGCAGTTTCACTGAAATTTTAATCTAGTTGATGTGCTTCTTTCGATCACATCATGTGACACTCACGTAACTCACTACATGTAACAAAGCTGTGGTAGAGGGAGCACCAGTTTTTAAAACAATCCTTCTCCAAGCACAAATTCTTTTAGCATGAAGAGCAAGCCACAGAAGAGTTGCCTTTCCCCAGCACTGCACTAACTCCATCTGTCTGTGGCTACTTGCCACTGGTTTAGAGAAATAGCATTTTTCCACAGGGCAGTGTGCACTAACACAGGTTGTAGCTAGATCTACCTCTTTTCATGACATATCCTCTCCTATATCCTGTGTGCTTGTACTTGCTCTGTAACTCATCCCATTGTGTCACAAGCACAACATACATCTTCCAGCCCGTGCATATGACTTATGTATGTCTTATGTATCACAGTTTACCACCCATCCCACCCACTACTTGTGAAGCAGTCAGTAGCAACAAATAAATGTGTCTTTGGCCGATATCTATACTGCACTTTCTATTTTTCTTCTGACTGTCAGTCTGCTAAAGTGCTAGTGAAAGAGTACTGTAAGGTTATAAGTGACTAGGGATGGATAAATATTACTGCTAGAATAGATTATGCCTCAAATTTCAAAGAATGAGGCCACATAGGATCTATCTGTTTATCACAAGGAATCTGCAGTTTAAGAGTGCTTACTGGGTCTTATGGGGGAAAGAATGCAATAGGACTATTACAGAACCACCTGGACAGAAGATCCTCCTGTCAGCCCTGTCCCAATCAAAATTGCTACTGCTGTCATTTTTGCATAGTACTGGGTATCCATCACTGATGCTAATGTCAACATGAGAGAGTAGAGGTGCTATGAGATAATTCAGCCAAGAATTTGTTTTTCTCTAGTGAAAGGTAGTGCACAGTAACTGCTGCTCAGGTTCGGATTCAACTTCCAATTAAAGGAGTTAGAGAGAATCTGATCCCAGAAAGTAGAAATCATATTTTCTCTGTTTGTTGGGATAAAGACAAATCCTGCCCAAAGATACAGGTCTTCAAGGGACTTTTGAGACCAAGAAAGCATTCACCTTTCCCTTATCAGTGTTCTGCGTTTCTGTACACTTACTCATCTGACTGAAAGAAAGGACAGAAGTGTAGGAAACCCCCATTTGTTTTATTCCTCCTTACACACACTTAAGCCAAATTGAAAGATTTTGAATCAAAGACTCTGCTGTAGCTATTTTCTTGAGCTGGGAGATCAGCCAACAGCCAGCAACAATGTGAGTACTAAACCCAACAAATGCGTTATTTTATTTCCCCTTGATGCTTTGGGGAAACAGGACTGGACAGAGGTCAGAGCAGTGTTGAGAAGCAAAGGGCAGTTGGGATTCACCCACCCCCCCACCCCCCCCAGATGCCAGTCTGCTTTTAAAAAGTAGATTAAAACGCATACCATCCAGGCAGTACAAAAAAAGTACAAAACTTCCTGTTGGTGCCTGCTTCAGAAACAATGTAAACATGATCAGCTCCACATTGAAAGAAGTCTAACTACCAAAGTGCACGTATACACATCAGCAATAGTGTGTGCTGGTGTGGGTGCATGTGAGTATGCATGAGAGTAAACACACATATGCACATATTTGGATAGTCACCCAATCAAGGATCTGTATTTCTCTGTGTGGTGTTAAGAAACAGGTGACAAACCTTTGAATTGTATCACAGTAGAATGTTCCTACCCACTGTACAACCCAGTGGACTGAAGCAGAATGAGAAGAAAGTAAGAGAAACTGAGATTGAGATGAGATGAGATGAGATGAGAAAAAGAAAGCTGACATAAAAATATCACAGTCCTGCAGCCTTAGGAGGGAAAGAGAGATCCCTCAGAAAGGATCTCATGTAGAGTAAAAACAATGGAGGCCTCATACTCCCTACAAGAGCATCCAAGCCGGTGTCACATAGAGTGGTTCCACAGACTCAGTGGCTCTGCCTTCCCTGAGGTAGGAACTGCAAGGAGCAGGGCTGCCGGGGACTATCAGAGTATCTTAGGACTGATGGCAGTTGAGAAGGTCAGCCAGAGCTTGAAGAGTTGGAGATGAACAGGTGCAAGTGAGAGGGCAGGTTACCAATCCTTGAAGAAGCATCCTGGTAAACAAGTCCTGGAGTGATGTAATGGCTCGGGTCCCAAGTCCCTGAAAGCATGTAAACAATTCCCGAAAAAGGAATCCTCCGAAGCAGGTAACCATGATACCAGCCAGGTGCTGAACTGAAATGCATGCTTTGTTCACAAGCATGGTGGCTATTTAAGCATTTCCTCCCTTTTGCCCTACAGCATCATTACAAATTAGATTTCTTCCCCTGAAACTGCAACAATAAAAGCCTCTGCTTTACAATGTTATTCCAAAGATGCAGAGAAATGGGTCGTGACACCTTCAGCTGCAGAGCTAATCCATCATAATGCACCGTAGCTCATACAAATTGCTGCCCCCGGCGGATAATGGCAAGCATTTCCAATTGTTCCCAGGTGGCTAATATGTGGCAATGGTTTGTAACCTGCATATACTGGACCACCACAGCTGCTCCACTGAGCAATCTTGCTATATTGATGGATGCTCCTGTTGACCTAGAACACTGAACATGTTTAATAGAGAAGTATTGCCACCAAAATCATTCCCTTCTCTTCCTTTCCTCATCCCCAATTTAAAGGTCAGAAGTAAAATCAAGTTCTATCAAACCTGTCTGGTTTCCTCATTTTTGGAAGAGGTATTTGTGCTTTCATCTGGCAGCTCAGTTGAAATATTCTGTCCTATGCCAGTAGAAAGGATGGTTCTGCCTATTAACAAGCAGTACACAAGTGAAATGACTCTCACACCCTTACCAGAAAGTGTGTATGTTGTCTTTGTGGTTGAGTACACATCTGCTGATTTCTCTGTCCCCAAACCTAAGATCTAGCTATTCTCTGAAATATGATGACATACTGTTTATTTTTTTAAAGTTGTTTTTAAATTTAATCTTTAAGAGAGGCCCAACTGCACAGAAAATAGCCAACCGTTATCATGACACTTGATACTGTGTTATGCGTCTTAATGTCTTTCATGGCTGAGGACAACCCCATTTTCAAGTTCTGCCAGATACCCCTTCGAAATTATTTATAACAAAACAAACTCACTCCAATTACTTAAATGTGTGTGTGTGTATATACTTCTGATAATATATGAGTTATGCATAGTTTAAGACCCGAGCCCACACAGTTTTTAAATCTGCAACAATCTTTTATCTGACTCCAGCAGATGAAGTTGACCCTCTACTTTGTTATTCATTCTCCTCCTTTTAGAAGCCTATTAGTACTGAATTTCTCCCATCTTCTATGTTCTTTTTTTAGCCTCCCTTCCATATTACTTGGCATTGTTAACAGCCTGTATTCTCAGTGATCTTTTGCTTACTGATTTTAAAGCTGAAGGGACTATTAATCTGTATATTCTGATCTTCTACATGACCCAGTCCAGAAAAACCTCACCTCGGTACTTTCACAGTAGACACAGTGACTCACTTTTAGCTAAAATATTATCCAATAAGCACTCTGTAATAATCCAAGGACAACACAGGACAAAAAATTCACCACAGCCTTTCTGTGATAGTGTCCTTTGGGTGTCAGTATTGTAGAACTGAAAGGGATGACTTATTTCCATTTTGCTCCTTCCTACCTTCACTTTCTGCCAGCACTTTCTGATTTTTCTCCAACATTTTTTCATAACTGTAGCATATACCTAATCATTTTCTTATATGCAACTATGTGTATTTCAGGAAAAATATGTGTAGTAGGAAAACATAAGACTTTCTGTCTATACTGAAAATTGAAGAAAGAGGCTTCATTAGGAGGAAGAGAACCCATTATATGGTACACTGTACTCAGATCATTCTCATACCTTCTCTCAGGAAACAAGACATCAAGGCACCCAGTCATTTTATAAATAAGACAAGGCAATTAAAGTACAGTTTGAGCCAGGTAAGCACTCATGCAACTTCATGAATGGTTGAGCAAGAATAACTGGACAACTGTTCATTGATTTCCACTAATAAAGACAGTTGAATTTCCAGTTGTTGTAATTCAGCATAGCACTGTAACCCTCAGAAAAAAAAAATCACCCACTAGTTCCTGACGGCACACTGATGAAGTTTGACCTCCCATTCCTCCTCAGGCATATTTTTATTTCAATGTGTTTATAAAATACTTTTGCAAAGACACACGAAATACTACACACAGACAGAAATCATCATCTGAAAAAATAGAAGGAGAAATGCATGTAATAACGCTACAGGAAGGGAGGTCAGGCTTACTGTGAATATATTGAGTATGATTTCATGTATTTCTGTAGGAAAACAAGCACCATACAGGCATTCAGAAACAGGGCTCTGGCCAAGATAACCTTTGATTGCACCCTTGTCCTCTGGAGTCTGTGTACGGTGTTGCATCACACGATTTGAATAGAACAATTTAAAAGAACCCAGAGGATCAGCAAGAGGAATCCAGTGAGGAAGAAAAGAATAAGCTGAGGGTAGTTTCACCTACAGAGGAGGGACATAGTCTCCAGCAAGGCAAAGAGCCATCTCAGAATAAAAAGGAATAGCCTGTTCTGCAGTTCCACAAAATAGGACAAAAAGTAACAAACTGAAGTTACAGAAAGGAAAAGCCAGACAAGACATTAGTGTAAATCCTGCTGAAAGTGAAGATGGAAAAGCATTCGCACAGATTGCTTGAAGATGACACACATCTCCATCACTATAGGTTTTAATAGGCCCGACAAACACCTGCCAGAAATGGCATGGGTGCACTTAATCCTACCTCAGGTAGACACATGGATTGATGACCTCTTTAGTCCTTTCAGCTCTGCTCTATACATAATTGGAATCAAAAATGAGCTAATAAGGAAGAAATGCCACAGTCAACCACACTTACTCTCCCCAGTGAGTTCCAGATCACATTTCCCCAAATACATTTTTTTTGCTTGTATACCAAAGATCTTTGATCCAGAAAACTTCTAAAACATTTCACATCATTGCAAATTACAACTGTAAATGCAAATACGAGTAATATGTGGGAAGGCATCATCTGGAGTCCTATCTGCTTATCTTATTGACAAAAGTTAGGCTTCTCTAAATTGCCATTGAAATGTCTTTTGACCTTAACTGCAAATTAAGATGTATTCTTTCAACTTAGAAAATCATTGTCAATCATTAAGATTCAAGAGCTGAAATTTTTATATGATTCTTTTATGGCTCATAGGGTAAACCACCATAGTTGTCTTGCCATAGTTGTGTCACTATTCCTAAGGAAAATTAAAAAATTGGGGGAAGATACAAGGACAGATGAAAATGGGATGAACAAGAGACAAACCCATTCAAAATAGATTTAAGTAGTTAGAAAACACAGAAAGACTGAGAAAAACTCATTACAAGTGGCCAAGTTTATTTTGTCCTGGACTCGAACTAAAAACTTGTTTAGTGCTACTGCAAAGTGCTGTGTTGACACACAAGATATGAAACTCTGTCCCACTGGTTTTGTCTGGATTCTCCCAAGAAATGTCTTTAGCCTGTTGGTGGTAAGCAGAAGTCATTCTATAATGTCATCTCCCAGATAGCTATACCTAAAAATATTTTATTGGTTTTGCCCTTTGTCAGAAAGATGAACCAGTGATGGCTATGTAGGAAAGCAGAGAAAGTCATACAAAATAGCTGTCAGCATCAGGCAAGAAATCAACAGGACTAAAGACAAAGCCACAGGGCTGGTTTTATCAGTCTGAATATGTTACCTTCTTGTTTAGTAGCAGAAATGAGAATACTGTTGTGGTTTAGCTGGCAAACCATTAATTGGCAATTTATGGTAGCCCTCCAACTTCTATTCAAATCTAATCACAGATGCCAGCAAGCAATGTTGTTAACAGTTCTGCAGACGTGCTTTTGTGTACACACTAGCACTAGTGACCCTTATCCATGACATATTGTCCCCACATAGTCCTGCAAACAGAAAAAATGAAAATAGCGTTCATTCCTATTCTCGGACTTAGATTATATACCTGGTTGCAGGCTTCAAACAAGTTGGAGTAGTACTACTACAAGTAGTAGTTCAGTGGCTTCGTGTTGTGTCTTCCCTTGTTACTTGGTACTCATTTGCATGATTTTATGCATGATAACAGGAACACGTATAATATGTTGGAATACAAGTACTTTCTTTAATGTTGAGCATATAGACTAAAAACAACAGAGCTAACAATGGAAACATATCATCAGCACTGAGCAGATGCAAGAAACGAGCCTCTTCTCCAAAGGCACACATCAAGGGCATCAAGTAGTACAAGGGCACTGGCTGTTAAATTATCTCTGCATGTACTTACAAGAACTGAGTAATACAATGATAACAGTATTACTCCCAATAAGTGATTCTTAGAAAAATTGAGGCATTTTCAACACCCAAGTTGTAAGTACGAGGGTGTTCACTTAAGTAAATCCTTGTGGGAAGGAAAACACTCCTCCTTTCTGATTTCTGGCAATGGCTTATAGCAGAAAACTGCAAATGAAGAGATTAATTTTTTAATGGGGCATTTATTGTTCCCCAGAAAGGCTCATGCACTTAACAGAAAATCAAATTAAACCCTGGTACATTACCAAAGTAACTTAATTAATATAATTTATTTCACATGCCAGATAATAAGTGGGATCTCAGGTGTTCCTGTTCTATGGTAAACAGTTCAATTTAACTTATTTTACATAAATCACCATTGTAAAAATAGTCTAAAAGCAAAGATAGATGGAATTTGTATGTTCTCTTTTGTTGTTTTGTTAAAATCTGTAAATATCTCAATTTTTACACCTCATCATTTATTATCATAAGATAAGACCATTTTCATCTTCACATTAGAACGTGTTCTAAAGTATTTGCTTGGACTTGCCATACATGAAACAATAGTTCCCTCTTCTGGACTAAGGTAATGTTACACTTAGGGAAGAGAAATTTCTGCAGAATGCAATTCTGATTAATGTTTAGAGGGGTTTTCCATAACTGAACAACCTTACAGTAACACGAAAAGCCTTAGGGTCTACACACAAAGAAGTCAAGCACATAAAGAAAGAGAGGTGAAGAAATCAATGAAGTATTGGATTGTGCGGTTTTACATTTGATTTCAGCTGAAGGCAGTGATAACTACAACAGATGTAAGTAAGGATCTGCCTCCATTTTGATAGTGAAACAATAATTCTATGGAATGCATTGATTCCCAAACACTCAGGTTTTTTTAAAAAGTGCTACAAATCACTGATCTGGAAGGAGGAGCTTATTTTAAACAAGTGTTTAATTCAAGGTCTTGTGCTTTTGGACCTGAACATCAATTACATAACCAAAGACCAGTTACAGACTAAATGAAAAGTAAAAGAAACACTAGACAGAGAAAGAAAGCAGAAAAGTCTCAAGGGCCCAAATTCACAGAACCAAATGTCCCCTCAAAGATGCCAGTCCTCATCCCCACCTAAAGTAAAGCAATAGGAAACAAATTTGCAAAGGAGCACAAGCACCTGAAAGCAACTCTGGTTATCTTCCAAGTTTCAGATTTTTGTTTGTGAAAAGCAGCCCAGAACAGTAAAGTGCCAGTATGGAAGAGTCAAAATATTTGGGGTATCTGCAGCTGGAGACGAATGGTAGGTACAGAGGCAATCTTGTGAACAGATGGTACCAAACTCTCCTCTGGAACAACACATCCAGGGAAATTCACACTGCAAGCTTTGCTTCGCAGACCTCCATGATTCTTGCCTTGGCTGGCAAGGAGAGTCTGGGAAACCTGATGGCCTCCAGAGAGGTCTCTTTGTGCCCTGAGGAGAGGTAAAGATGGGAAGGTGTGAGAGGTGCCACAATGGTTGTCAGGGCAGCTTCACCTCAGTCTTCTTTCCTCTGAGGGGCCACACAGGGAGAGAGCCCTGTCTGTCTGGCAGGGCTGCCTCAGTGGAGACACCAAGCACTTGAACCCCAGGGGAGAGGCTGTCCAGGAGTCCATGAAGCTCAAGGTCAGAGCCGCCCCCAAGGAGGGGGCAGTTTTCCATCCAGAGTGGGGCAGGATCTACAAGGGGGCTAGGAGATGAAAGGGTTCTGGTCCCAAAACAGCTCTTCCTCCCTCAGGCAGTGGGCATTGGGGTGGGTTCAGAGTGCACAGATTTATAGACTGGCCTACTGAGGTGCCCTAGGGGCACTGTGCCCCTGACCAGCACCACCAGCGAGCCTGCAAGGGAGAAGTGGAGTCCATCACATACCTGTGCACCTCAGGTCTCACTGTGGCACTGCAGTCACCCTTCCCGTGCCATACAGACAGTGCCTAAAGGCAGGCTCTGAGCAGGACTTCGCACCAGCAGGAAAGGCATTGCTGGCCTGCACCCAGGACTGATAGGACACACAAGCTGTGATGCTATGGCCACATCCTTGCCCCCTCCACCTGTGTCCACCTGGACGGTAAGGATCAGCTGCTGCAGAGCTTGCTGCAGGAGAGGGCTTGTATTTGGACCTCAGCAACTGTTACAGTTGACCAAAATACCCCCAAACAGAAGTTGCTCAAAGCACAGCCCTCTCTTTGAAAAAAAAAGTGCCCCACTGAAAGGGGCGAGGCTCTGTGGAGGTTCGCATGGAGCTGGGGAGAGTGAAAGCTGTAACTCCCAAGTCCAACTCTAGACTTGTAATACAGCAAATCAGTCTTTCTTAAATATCAGAAAATTTTAATCAACATTCTGTAAACTTTGAGTGTTTCCAATGTATTAGAAAACTTCCTCAGAACCTGGGCAGACTCCAGTAAGACCGGCACCAAAAACAGATATGCTTGACTTCCATTTCTTCTCTGTTCAATTTGTTAAATAAGTGACTGCAAAAAAAACACAGTGAAATTTTACCAGGGAACTGGGTGGTGGCCAGCCTTTCTGCCCTGAGGTCTAAAAGATACTGTTTCAAGAGACACATACTCCCAAAGTCAGTAACCCAATGCCTGTTGTGATATGTAATCAAAAACTCCTCTCCACACATATAAAGGAGCCTGGGTCTAAAGGAACAACTTCTATGGCAACATGGTCACCTTTAGTTAGCTTAAATGGCTCAATAGTCGGGTTCTGCTCCTTTCTGGTGTTGAATTAAAATGAATAGCCAAGTATGTCTACTACATTTGCCTTCCAATGGGGAGAGAAGGGCATGTTTTGAGTCAGGTGTTTCTTTATATGTTCTTTTTATGAAAGGATCTCAGACACCTGTTCCATCATTGTAAGATGAACCATGACACAGTGATTTTGCTCCTTTCCAGTCATGAGTGGAACTGAAATTCAGGTTTCTTCACTCTCTATTATTGTCACTTCCACTGACTGCATCTGATTTTCACAGCGGCTTTGCAATTTTTATGGGTTTTTTAGCCAATCTTTCTCACTTCCAGAGACTCATAGAGCTTCCTAAAAAATCATGACATCCTTCTAGGCACAAGGATCAGGGCCAAAAGTGCTGGAAGTACCTGGGTGTGAACTGTTATGATTCACTTCTGTGGCCCTGAACATACAAATTCAATTCCTGTATGGGCCAGTCACTGAAGAGCTGGACTTGATAATCCTTGTGGATCCTTTCCAATTCAAAATATTCTGAATACAGAATATTCTGATACAGCTATATCCTTGTTCACCACTCTTCTCAGAGCACTCTTCTTCAAGTATTCTCATCCACCCTTTTTTCAGTGTGCTTCACTTCCACTCCCTTCAATGTGTATTTAGCTTGAGAAGGTTTGCACTACCAATTTCACCATCACTAAAAGCAATTCCGGGTTTCTGAGCAGACAAAATTTCTGGGTGTAGAAAACTATGCAACACACCCTAGGTAAGAGTGTGACCGAGCCTTTAGAACACCAGTACACTCACAGTCCCTCCTTTGAATCTATTTTCAAGTAGTTTCAGCAGCAATAGAAAGTAAAATGTATTCCTTATTTTGCAGGTCTCTGTAAATGCTGCTACTTCCATCACTTTTCCGACTGGGATAAAGCATCTTTGCTCAGTGTCCTTGTTCATGAAAATAGTGCTTGAGCAAAATTTCACTTAAATATTCTCAAGGAAGCTGCCTCACAAATCACAATGGATGTATTAAACATACTTTTTGTTAAAGGCTCAGGTAAATTCACATTAAAAAATTCTGTAGGATCAGCTTTGTGAAAACTGAAAGAGAGGAATCTGTCGTCCCAGGCCCTGGCAAAAAAAGATTCCTACAATCATCCGGCTGCACTCTCCAGCCTTATATACACATTCACTAGACTTGCTGCTAAAATGTACCTGAACATTTTGCATCACAAGGAGATACACAGAAACTGATATAGAAATTCAGCTTTCCAGGGTGCATTAAGTCAAACAAGATAATGGGTTCTGTAAAGGCTATCAGAAGGAAGTAAGGTTTGATTCAAAACACCCTACCTTCACATGTAGGTGATTCTACCTACAGACTATCCCACAGGTTTACACACCAGCATTTTTTGTTCCTTACTCAAGTTTGATCACATGTTCATCTGTGTACCACATCCTGCGGAGATATGGGACTAGTGAAAAGGTTTGACTTTGGCATGTAAAACACACAGACTTGAAGCTGAGCTAAGGTACTGCTGGTATTTTCCCACAGACCTTGCAAAAATCTGACCAAACATATCCATGTGAATCAAGATGGTGAAAGTATAATGCAGTAAATTCAACATAAAGCATAAGAGCTTTGTAGTCAGAAGCTCAGTCACTCATGCTAATATAGAGGGAAGAATATGAAGGAACATTTAAAGCAGAAGAAGGCCCAAGCTCTCTTCTGTTACAGGAAATAAAAATTATACTGGTTCAATCCTCTTCTAATGCCCCTCACATATCCCTTCTATATCTGATGGTTAAACACTGGGAAAGATGAAAAACATGGATAACTCCTTGAGCTGTTAGGCCCCTTCCTCTAAGAATCCTGAGGGGTCTTTATGGTTGGATAAGAAGTTACTGGACGTGCAAATTTCTACTAAAGAAAAAACATACATAAACAAGAGAAAGGAAAATCAGAAGAGGAAAAATTTCCACTTATGCATACATTAATTTTAAGAATTCGGATTACTGTGCATCGTTTTTTTGCAAATAGAGGTTTGAAAAGAACTTAGAAAAGAGCATGGTGTTTGCCACGTTGTGACACTGAAAAATTAAACTCGGAAATTTCCTCTAGTTCTGCACAAAAAGTTTATTCAGGAGAGCTTTCTTTGCTGACAGTAGCTCATAGGAGCAGGATTTTAAGCATGGTAGCTCCAACCATGTAGCCTCCGCTTCAGCCTTTCCAGGACCAGCAGAAAGGGGTCTCTCAGGTGCATGTGAGCCACTCAAGACCACTGGAAGTGACAAGTGATAGGGGAGACTGCTGTCCACTACGTGTCAGAAGCCCCATATCTGCTGACCAGATTTTATCATTTCTGAAGTTTGCTGCTTGCCTAGGGTTTTCGTTGAGGAGGCTGCCAAGGCTTACCTGGCTCTCTCCTATACGGTGCTGCTTTTTCATACATGTACCAAAGACACTGCCAGGGTGACCTGGCAATTATAAAGTATGACTAGCAGGCTCCAGGGACACTATTTAAGAGCATGGGCAAGCAAGTGTTGGTTTTCTACATTGTGCCCAAGGAGGACTCACAGCAGATACTGCAGGTGAACCACTGGTGGCACTGTTTATAGCAGACTTCTGATTCCAATGAGCACAGTAGCCATGCTGAGAGAAGAACCTGAGAGTGAAAGCTGGCAGACAAAAATGGATATTGTTGAGGTAGATACCTGCTGTACACCAGATTAGGGAGGACCACAATAGGTTAAGGAATTCTTCAACATCACTGATGTAAACAAGTTCGTGGAACCAGAAGGGTTAGACCCAAGTGTGCTGAGGGAGATGAAGGCTGATAGCATTCCGAGGCCACTCTCAATGGTCTTTGAAAGGTGGAGGCAACTAGAAAAGTTTGCAGATGACTGACTCTCAGCCTTACCTTCAAACTATGCAAGGAGGAAGACGAAAGAACCTGGCCAGCCTCATGCAATCCTTTGGAAGACGGTGGAGAAAATCCACCTGGAGAGCATTTCCAAAGGCACAAAGAATCATGCTCAGGAGTTGTCAACCTGTATTTCTGAATAGAAAATCGAAAACTGTTTACAAAACAAACAACCTGTTGAACCTCTCCTTCAGTGACCTGCAGGATGGGACAGAGTGCAGACTCAAGCAAGTTTACAAAGTGCACAGAAGTAGGAAAGGTGGCAGATGCAGCAGACAGTTGTGCTGCACTTCTCAACAGGAGAAATGCAGAACTGGCAAGGAGGAATGTGATGGAGCACAGCAAGGGCAACTACACAGTCCTGCATTTGAGGAGGAGTAGCTCCATGCACCGGTACGTGCTGGGGACTGGCGCAGCTGGCAAGCAGCTTTTCAGAGAATTTCTTAGAGATCCTGCTGGACAATAAGCTGAGCATGAGCCAGAATGGCTTGCAGCAAAAAACAGTACCCTGAGCTGTATTTAAAAGCATGTTGCCAGCAGCTCAGGCGAATTAGTCCTTCCTCTTCCCTTGCTGCTGATGAGGCTACATGTGAGGAGTACCAGATTCAGTTCTGGGCTGCCCAGTACAAGCAAGTTTTGAACAAACTGCAGTGACCCCAGCACAAGTGCTGAGATCCTGCTCTGAAATGGTGCTGCAGCATGTCCAAGAGGCAACTCCTGACACTGAGACTTTGCTTCAGTGCCCCCCTGCAGCCTGCAGCCACCCTGTGCCAGGGATGGATGCTGCCCAGCTCAGGGCCAACAAAGGTGACCCGCTGCTTCTCACTGCAGGGTAAATGAAGAAGCATCATCTCCATGTTCTCTTCCACTTACAGCTCTTGAGCACACCAAGGGTACAGCCTCCTAGGATGAGAAAAAAATTGAGAATGACAGCTATTGTCTAGGTCTGAGTAGAGTTTATTTTGCAGTGGGCAGCTGGCCTGGAGTAGAGGGTGAAGATGTGATGTGTTATGGCTCCAGATGCAGCAGGCAAGTTAACACTGCAGGGCTGTGTTTCCCTTTCTCTTTTTTGGTTTAGTGGCCAGGATGGCAAGATGCTTGAGTCTCTTCCTCTGCCTCCCACACTGACCAGTCCACTGCTGCCTTTTTCTAGGCTTCACTCAGAGAAGTGAGCCTGTGTTGGCCCCTGAGGAGGGACAGAGTTCCTGTCCAGCCACCCTCCCCAGCACAAGGTCCCTTACAAGGCAGGGAGGCCAGGAGGTCACAGTACCCCGATTACATGGCTGGTGCACTAAGTTCTCAGCACAGTCTTTGTCCAACAATTTCCACCTTTCTTTGTTCCTAACACTGGCCTAATGTTACAAGAAACATTAAAAAGTTATATCTTGAATGCAGTCCTGAACATTTCCTTGCCCAATGCTGTGACTGATCAACAAACTACTACAGAGGAAGACAGCTCAGAGGACATGGGCACAGGCTGTGGCAGGAGAGCCTACCCCTGATAACACCTAAAATCCAATACAATGCAAGCTATCAGCTGCTGGAGCCAGGGTGCTGTCTTGTTGTTAAAGTATGCTAAGACCATCTTGGTTCATCAGACTTCGAATACACACCCTACTATTGAAACAGGATGTGACAGATAAGCTGGTCTGCTGGCTTGTAGATCCATTACTAGCAGTCAATCTCTTTATACTATAAAAGTCCAGTCCCATCTCATACAGTTAGGTTCTTCTGACATAAGCCCTCTTGGGATGTATGTGTGGAGATTGCTCCCTTGGGCTGGGGACACCCCCTAAGGTTACTCCTCAAGGTTGAGAGAAAGAGATCTCCCCATGAGCATTGATATGGGTGAGTTACATCAAATCTCTACTTAATAATTATTCCTTTTTCCTAGCTTCAATATGTTTCAATAATTGCTTCAGTATAGTGCACTATCCTATCCTATCTTGTACTATATCACTAGTAGTTTCAGCTTTTATATTGCGTAGTAAATAATTCTGATTAAGATCTTTTGTCTAATCATTTGTATAAAATAGATTATTAATTTTATATAAATATTCTCATTTTGCCAATCATTAAAACCTGCGGGACAGGAGTTGTTCAGTCATACCTCTATAACTCCTTAAACTGAAACCGCTGATGTAATCCGAGGCTGGGATTGGATTTAGCTGCACCCAGGCTCCTCTCTGAGAAGGGGTTTAGAAAGCAAGGGAGTCCTTTCTGCACCTCATGACTCAACAGCGGGGATTTCTAATAGATTTTATCTAAGCTTTCCACTCCCACCCACAACACAGGCGACAGGTATTCAGATTCTCACCATGGGAATCATAACAAAACAAAAACAAGAAAACGGACTTTGAAGAGAGAGCTATGGGCTTGAGCTGGCTTCTGCCCGTGTATTTCTTCCTGGTGTTTGGAGATACTCAGCATCACGACAGTGAGAGAAACCAGTAATGGGAATTCCACTTGTATTGTGATCCAACTGGAGGTTGCAGCTGCTGTACTGAGCTTGTATTGTCAATGTTGCTTTACTCTGCTGAATTAAAATTCTGTCTAACACCACATGTTTTCAAATAAGTAAATTTGGTATTAACACATTATACCCTCCTCATGTGGAAAATCTAAAAGAGCCTGGTCAGACTGTATTGCACAAGAGAAGCACCTGGACTGCAGGACAGCAGGAAACACCTCACCACACAGAATGCATCTCCAGGAGGGTTGAGTTTACTCAAAACAACATACAAAGGAGTTTAGCACAGAACAGTTTGAAATGGCCACCCATTTGTATCATCAAGGGCAGACAGGAAAGATATAAAAATACAGGGCCATGTGCATAACACTGTGTACAACCTGCCTACTAATGTAAGGCCACTTACATTACTGCTTGATTCAAGCAAAAGAGACAGCAGGTACTCCTTTCTGACCTTGATTCAGCCTAAGTTTCAATCACTTCAACAACACAATAATAAAACGACAACCTTGCATGTATCAAAAAGTAAAGCTCTAAATATATTTATTATTCAGTTATATTTGTTTTTCATTGCACAAATTTGGTTTTTATCCCCATGTTTTACAGTTTTTTACAAAGCTGTCACAAGTTTTAGAAACTGTTAAAATGATCACTTAGGACTATTTAGGCACAGATCATTAACCCATAACTCCATTTCCTCCATTTGTTTTTCCATGTGAAAGATTTACGGTTGCATTTAATCTCCAAATTGAAATACATTTGACAGTCCACGCTTTTACAAGCATACTGTCTGAAAAAGAAGTTTTGATTAAATAGTCTCACCTTATCAAATGTTTCCAGCAAAGCCTAAAGAAAGCAACTTCTTTTCCAGAAATGCTGAAATCAACACAACCCTAAGATAAGAACCATAGTGGCCCACCATTCTCTATGCTAGTCAGTCATGGAATAACAAAGAAACAGTTCTCAAGAGGATGTAAAAATCCCCTGTAAAATTTACTTTAACATAGAAATAATTTAAATAATTTATTCTGTATGAAAAAAAAACAAGCAAAAAAAATGCAGCAAATAAAACACATATGGTGAAAGGATGTGTCATATCCCCTGGACTATTGAGGCTGTGTTGAGTGCTCTCCTTTCTGATAATGATTTCTTGAAAAGCAGCGTCATATCTCTTGTGCTACCTTCTGAGAAAATGGCTTTGAAGTTTGAAGCTGTTAGGACTGTTCTACATAGCTGAAAAACTGTGAGCTTTTTGATTTCTTAACATAATTCTTCTCTTTGGTAAGAGAGCCTGATCACTTTTGGTGTAAGACTCATATGTTTAGATTAAAGCTCTGTATCTGGGGTAAGCTGCTTTTGCATGTAACTGTATATTGCAGTGTTCCCAGGACACAGGGAAATCCATTCTAGATGATCTGAAATGGGTCGAAGTTTGTTTCAGCAACTTTGTTATTAATATATTATTTTTTATAAAAAGAGTGAAGTTAAATAAGTGACTGATGCTAAAGGACTCTTCCTGAAGAATATGAACAACAACCTCCTCTTCTTAATGCTGCAGAAACAACAATATTTGTAATTTTTTAGCACCCACATCTATTGTTGCTATTTAGAAATGAGTAAAATATTTTTGAAAACTGGGTGAAGAGTTTGCAGCAGAGCAAAAGGGAAAAGTCTTCATGTGATTTCTATATAAGAGCAATTAGTGCCATGAGACCTTGCTGGCTATGCCTTTCAGGGATAACCAGGGGGGCATCTCACATGAGCACAGGCAGTGCACAGCCTTTAGTCCCCTTGATAAGGAGCCCTGTTTGTGGGTATTTCTGAAAATGGAGGGGGTTTTAATTTATTTTTTTTTATTTTTATTTTTATTTTTAGATTTTGGGTAATCGGTAGGCCTCAGGGAACTAGCAAGGCATAGTATTCATTTCTATGTGCCACAACAGAGGTGCACAGTTAACAGGTTAAACAGCGGTTGCTTGCTCTGCTTGGGTTTAAGACATCTCCATAAGGTCTAGCAGAGAGCTAGAGAGCTGGTGCTGAAGGGCACAGGTCAGTGTGGCTGCAGGCCTTGGGGAGCCAGAGCAGCCTGGGAGGATGCAGGGCACTGCACAACACAGCTGGCAAGAAGGACCCTGCTGCTGTAGATGGCTGCAAGGATGGGACAAGGCGCTGGCACCTGGGAGCTGAGGAGGCAGCAGCTGCAGTCACATGGACAAGCAATACTCCAGCAACCACAGAGGGCTTTTCATGACTAGCCACGGCCCCGTGATCTTCCTGTGGTTGACACAACAAGTCTAGCACCGTTGCTGAAAGGTCAGCAGTGGGTTGGGGGTCCAACTCCCCCCTCATCCTTTTAAACCCTCTTGGCAAATTCCCCCACTGTCAACACCGTGCAGCTTTAAATGTTGTCCTCATTTATATGATGACCCCCAATTGACTGCAGCTAGTCTTTGGCAGAAGGAGGAAAAGAAGGCCACTGACCCAAAGGACACAGAGTTCTTTCTCTGGAAAGAACCAGCCCACAACCACCCTTTTAAAGTGGGACCTCCAACACCAACTCTCCTTTACCTATGACAAAAAGTGCTGACCCCTGGCACTCCCAGCATAGCCTCCCACTCAGAGCAGGACTATCCCTAGCACAAGGTCAGGGTAGCCACGGCTTTGCCTAGCCACCTGGTGCAGGGCCAAGCCATGAGGTGAGAGGGGTGCCTGAGGATCACTTTGGAGCTAGACCTGCCGTGAAGCTCGGCTGGAGAGTGGCCTCCCAGGGCAAGAGGACAGCAGCCACAGGAGCCACACTGCTGCATCCCAGTATGGGAGAACTGGCAGCTGCCTTCAGTCTCCCATACTCCTGTGGAATGACAGCAAAACAGGTTGCTCCTAGAGCTTAACATGTAGCTTCTCCAGGACCGGAAGAGCAAGATTTTCCAAAGTCTCTCATTAGCATTAACACATGAGCTTCTGACATCAGTGAGCGGGCAAGCAAAGGGAGCCTGAAGAAGTGCAGTAAATCCATCAATAACTGTCTGGTGATGATTAGGGAAATGTGACCACCACAAGCCAGGGAAGTCCATGCTGCCTGAAGCATCAATTTTTCTCCCAGTAAAAAACCTAGGAGGAGTTATTGGCAGCAACTGGAATCTCCTCCAGTTGCCAGGGGTGCAAAGAGCTGCAGGCCAGCACTTTCAGTTACTGCCTGTGTCTGTGCAGAGGTTTCTGATCTCCAGCTCCAGCTGTTTAATCTGGACATCTCTCTGGATTATCAACTCACGTAGTCTACGGATTTCTTCCTGTTGTCGGTAAAACATCTGTAAAAGCTGTAAGAAAAGACACATTTTACTTCCTTTACACTAAGAAAACACAGACTTAGCCTGACAATGCCACCAATCCTGTCACATGACATCTAAGAGAAACAGCATCTAAAGAGGAGGCCTTCAACTAACAGGAGGAACATCAGCAATGTTCCTGTTGTCCACTAGGTCGAGTTAAAACTGCAGGTGTTTCTCAGCACCATTTAGTAATGCTACATCTCCTTAATTTAATGGAAAAAGTCAGGAAAAAACAGCTTTCATACCACTAATCACTAAAAGAAAGCCTACAGAAAGGATCTGGAGTCTAAATTCCAGAGTCCGCTATATCTCCTTCTCTGACCTTGGGCAAGTTCTACTTTTCTTCTTTTTTTTCTGATCATGCTCTGTCCTCTCCAGTTGGGACTAGCATAGCCTTTCACTGTGCATGCAGCAGAGCACCCAGTTCTGCAAGGGCTTCTGTAACCTCAGGGTGCCAGCTCAGAAATATGTAGAAAAATATCCTTTTTCACGCCACAGGGAAATTCAGATGTGGAAATTCCTGCCCTATCAAGCTGCAGAAGCTAAAATCTTGAAGAGATGAAAAGGGGACCTGAGCACAGCTAGGGGATGAAAATCCTTCCAGGGTTGCTGAAAGCAAATACACTGCATGTACTTGAAAATGTCCCTGAACTGCCAATGATGAGAGGCTGGAAAATCACCACAGAGATCTACCATTGTGCCAGCTTTGGTTATTATACAGGGAGGTGGTTGGCCATGACTGAAGATAGATCATGGAGCTGCCAGGACATTTTCTGGAGTCTTTCCCAGGTGCAGGCTGCAATGAGCAGCCAGCCTCAGTGGCATTGCACTGTCCAGTTGTCCCCCAGCAGTGAGCTGCTGAGGCAGGAGCAGAATCAGCCTCTTAGCCATGTCAGGGTCCACAACAGTTAGGCAGTTAAGACTATATGGATGCTCCAGGGGTACAGACAGTCCTTCCACAGTGATCCCTGCTGCCTCACCAGGCTCACTGAGTGCAACTCTCATAGAAGGGTTATACTGCATGAAGTCCCTTCTCCAGGCACCAAAGATCACAAACACCTTCTTGTCCCCTGACAGCCACCAGGCAGCTCTGTGCCACAAGAATGCCCAAGAATGGCTGAGGTCACTTGGTCTGTTCAGCCCGGAGAAGAGAAGACTGAGGGGAGACTTCATTGCAGTTACAAACTTCCTCCTGAGGGGAAGAGGAGGGATAGACACTGCTCTATTCTCTGTGGCGACCAGTGACAGCACCCAAGGGGAACGGCCTGAAGTTGTGTCAGGGGAGGTTTAGGTTGGATATTAGCAAAAGGTCCTTCACCCAGAGGGTGATTGGGTGCTGGAACAGGCTCCCCAGGGAAGTGGTCACAGCACCAAACCTGACAGAGTTCAAGAAGTGTTTGGTCAATGCTCTCAGGCACATGGTGTGACTCTTGGGGATGGTCCTGCGTGGGGCCAGAACTCCCTTCCAACTCTTGATATTCTGTGATTCTGTGAAAAAGCAGGAATACAGGCTGCTCCCCCCTTTTCAGATTCCCTCAGCTGGGGTGCTGCTGGGCTGTATTTCTGCTTCCTGTGTGGCAGCCAAGGCATGAGGAGCTTCTGCCCTCACAAAGCAGAAAGAGCTTACACTGACCCAGGTCTGCAAAATAAACCCTCCCCAAATTGCCACCTTGTGAATAGCATCCTTTTGGCAGCTGGCTTTGAGCTTCCCCCACAGCCCCAGTCCTTCACCCCACACATTCACACCTCATTTTCAGTTTTTGGTGGTGGACACTCGAATATGTCAAAGCAATTGGAGAGGCACATTTGCTCATTTTTTGGTGATTTCTCCTCCACTTTCAGCTGTTTTCTGCCATCTTCAATCTCTCTTGGCTTCTGCTTGTCCTCCAGTGGCATCCTTTCTCCCCAACCCTGCTGCTGGCTCAGATCAGTAGTTTTCACAAGTGGCTCTGGCTCAAGACACTGTGGTACGGAATTCACAGCTCCAGAGCCTGGTCTCAAGGATACCAAGAGAGGCCCTAAGGAGGGAGGCAGGTGACAAGTTAGTACTCACAAACCACACTCAGAAATCAGCTCTAAGCAATTCATTCAAACAACTTGTAGGGATAAGCATGAAGGCACTTGACTGGAATGGCTTCCAGAGTTCATGGCCACCAAGTTATTTTAGCTTACAGTCATATTTGTTATGTTTCTCCTTTTCCTCCTTTCCTCTTTCTCTGGCAGTTAACAGGCCAGAGAGCTGGCAGCAGCTTACCCAAGCCCTGGGGAGCTGAAGGGCTGGGGAGCTCTCCATGTGCTGACCTTTGTTAACTCCATTCAGCCACTGTTGTGCTGTCAGTGCTGGCTGGGCTGCTGCAGTCAAGGGGTAGATGTCTTCCTGGTATGATTCCGACTGCAAACAAACAAAAGTCCAGAGTAACTACATCAGTGGGGTTTTAGTTTAGAGGGGCCATACTGGATTGTGCTGAAGAAATAAGTTTATTCCACCTCAGCACAAGGAGTGTCATGAGTACTCACCGGCATGGACATAAAATCTTCTCACCTGCCCTGACCCTCTCTCAGAAGAATTGCATCTGAAGACCTAATTTAATTCCTGAGGGTAAGGTCTTTGCATGTCCATACAACAGACTAGGGGAGGTTGACAAACGCTAACTCAAATCCCATAAAATCAGTGTTCCTGAGCATGAATCAGTGAGTACAAAGGATGGACATAAGTCACAAATCATCAGCTGATCATCAGCTGACAAAAATTGGCCAAGGAGATAACATTGGAGGAACGTGCCTGATTGGTAGTTGCAGTAAGCATTAGCTCTGCTGCCTCTGAATTCAAGGAACTTCCTTCTCATATTCTGCTTTCTGAAAGTAGAAGGCACAGTGCTGACATTTCCCCCGTACTTTTGCTCACACAGTCACATGGAAGCTGCCTTGGCTAGCTACTTCACGGTCTGTTTCCTTCTCTTAATGACACCAGCTCTGAGACTTACTTCTACATCACTCTCAGTGCAATGGGTCATGCCCTACATGCTGCAGAGCAATTGTCTGTAACACAATTTTACCCTCTGGGTAGAGACTTGGGAATCCATCATTCCCATTTTCCCAGGGTAATTCTTCTTCCTTCCACAAGGAGATTTTTATGTCACTCAACATAAACTCCAGCCCTTCTCTCTCTTTTATCATTCTGTCAAACAGATGACACTGAGGAAGTTTACAGCCAGCTAGTAGACCTGGCAGCACATCTTAGAAAGTAAGACATTAAACAGAGACCTAACTCTTGAGTTACCCAGACAGGGTCTGTTGGCAGGGCTGCCCCAGAAACTGGCCAGCTATGTCCCTCATGCTAGAAGAGAGAAAATCCCTTGTTCTACCTAATCTCATGCCCCCAAAAAAGCCACAGAGAGGAGGCACTGCCCTCATTTTTCCACTGACATTTGCCCCAGATATGAACATGATCTGAGGTTGACTTACCCGTCGAGGCACAATCATGGAGATGGGTTCAATCAGGCCTTTAGTTGGAATCAGTTTGTAGAAACGGAAAATCTCACAAGATGACACATCAAGGCCTCTCTTCGGCATCATTCCTGGTGGAAGAGCATGAAATAAATGGGATATAAATCTCCCTAGGAAAGTTAATGTCATCTGCCATGGGAAAAGGGTCACCAAATAATTAAAGGAGTCATAGCATCAGTTCCACATCAGCATGGTCTGAAATCTGCATCCAAAACTGGCTCAGTGGCATAAATTACAAGACTAAATTTTATTTTTTTTTTCTATCAGAGCATTGAGTTACATACAGGGTGTGTGGTTTTCGTGCTAAGCCTCCTATTCCTTATTAATTCTAATGAGCTCCAAATTGAACATAACTGAGTAGAACTGGCAGGTGATGACACAGGATTTGAGTATCAGGATGACGAAGAAGGGATTTCAGGACACCTAAACACTACAAGATTAGCTATATGGATCAGGCTGAAATCTCTTCCAGCCCAGTATCCTCCCCCAAAACTGTCCCAAAACAGAACAGAGTATGGGAAGGGCGTGAACATCTATGCTGTCAGACAGCACCATTTGTGTTTTAGGGACTGGTTAAGGCACACAAGGTCTCTAAGTACCCGATAATCTCAGCAGATTTCTCTCCCACAAGCTTGCCCAGTCCAAAGCCTATACTGTCAATTCCATTAACATGTCAATTCCCTTAGCAAAAGTGATTCCCTATGTTTGTAGACCTTACTTCATAGTCTTCTACATAAGCTTAATTTTCTACTACTACCCAGCTAAGGTTGGGTAACTGAAGTTAGCTCAGTTGGTTAGAGCACAGTGCTAATAATGGCAGAGTTTGATCCCCATAGAGGCCATTCACTTATGAGTTGAACTCAGTGATCCTTGTGGGTCCCTTCCAACTCAGAATATTCTGTGGCTTCATTAAACAGTAGATTCTATGTAAAGGACTGTTCCTCTTTACATTATGCATTCACCTAAATGCAAATCTAAACTCCACTTCTCTACACAGTGTTTTGTTTTGCTAATATTGAGAAAGAAATTTTGTGCAATAGCCTGAGCAGTATATTTGATCAGCAGGACAAAGCAGGTTAGGGCAGTAGACGCGATTCATCCAGGTCTTTTAAAAATACTTGTACACTTCCTTTTCATGGAATAATTTTTAAAGAGACTATGACAACAAAAAATCAGGATGTTGTACACTGGAAGGATTATAAAAACTGAATAATGGGAGATCCTTCCAGTTAAGTTTTAAATAATTTATTCCTTTCGATTTTTTTTTTTTTGAAGGAGACCTGCAGGCACAAAACCCAGTGCTGCCAAATATCTGTACCAACGTTCTGTAAGACCAGGAGCGTCCAAGGTGGTGTGGAGGGGTGGTAAATGATCCTAGAAACATGTCAGTGTACAGAAGAATATGACTTAAAGGGTAGACCCAAGAAGGTTCCAGAAAGGGCTGAGGACTGAAAGCAGATTATGTAGCATGAATTAGTAGTATGCAAGGGTCTGCAACAGAAGACAGGTGACCTAATCACAGCAGGTCTGTTTCTAAACAGGAAATGTCAGTAAAGAAGAAGATAGGAAAACAATAAAGAGTGATGGCCTTAGGATGTGAAACACCTATTACCAGAGAAATCACGGGGTGGGAATAATGTAAGTATAGTTCAGTGCCAAAAATCTGGAGCAGATTCACAAATGGTAAGGAGCATTCTCCAGCTTTAAATCCAGACTATCCTCCCTTCCACCTTGACCAGGTATGTGAGAGGGGCTGCAACAGTGACTGGTAATGCTGCCCAGCCCATGTTCTGCTGGTCAGAAGGGACTCCTCTGAGCTCTGACCCTGTAACACCACCTGCCATATATACATGAGCTGCGCCAAGCAGACTGTTGTGCACCTGTAAACCTGGGTGGAGGAACCTGACCCATTTTCTTTTCTAAATGATATTTTGGATAATCCTGGACTCTGAGAGCCTCTAAAACAAAAAAGTCACAGTCTTCTTCTAACATTAGGCATGCTGCCACTCACCAATTCCCTTCTGTGGTAAGTGAGAACGATATTCCATCAAGTAGTTCAGGTATGGTTTCTCAGGGCTTATCTCATAGTACCGTATATTTCCATCACCCTAAAGGCAAAGAAAATCAACATCAGTTGGACTGTGCTGTTCAGCATGAGGGTCTGACAAGTATGCCTGGCCTGAGAAGCCATGTAGGATCAACAGTGAACAAAATGTTTACCCTCAGTTTCCTACATGGGAAGGTTAGGACTCTGCAGTGTACTTAACTACAATAAGCATGATACACCAGTAAATGTGGTATACATGGCCTGATGCACAGCACCCTGTGGCCCCTTTCCATCTGCCCATGTCCTTAGGCTAAGATGCTTCAGGAGCATCTTTGACTTCAGCCTGATGCAACACAGGCTGAGAGCAAAATCAAACAGGTCAGCATTTGCTGACATGTAAAGCACTTACCTTTCCCACCACATAAAGCATGTGTGTGTCAGAGTCATAGACGGGAAACAGGAGTCCCGAGGAGCCATCCAGATCCTCCTCCAGTAAAGGCACAGAAAGGTCATTCTGGGCAAGACACAGGAAAAAGGGTCAGCTGCAATCACCTGTCAGTCACCTCAAGTCAAGGACACATCACCTGAGCCCCAGCAGCACGTGAGCCAGCTCTGTAATGATCCCCGGCCTCAGCCCTGAGCAGAGGGCCATGCATAGACTTCTTCAAAACTCTGTGGGTAGGAAATGGGTGCTCTGTCCCAGGCCTTGACTGAGTGCAGAACATCAGTTCCTACCACTAAAACATCTCAGGCACCTGAGGACATTTCAGGGTATGTACAATAAGAAACACTGTCTGCCTCCATGTGGGCCACCAGACCCAGGGAGATAAAGAGGCCTTCAGGGAACATCTGCATGGCACACTGTATTTTACTTATATTCTTCCAAAGCCACTAGTCAAGGCAATACCTCCACAGTTGTGCACCACCCACCACAAGAGCAGTCTACATCAGCAAGCAGTCTCCACACTGCACAGTGGGAAGGTGCCATTTGCAAGGCCAAAAGCTCCTGCTGCCCTTTGGCAGGTAAGCCATGTAGGACATAGCACACCACTGCCTACTCAGGGCTGGCATGTCTTGGACAAAGCCATCCCTGCACTGCTGAAGGGAGCAATTTTGAGAGGACCAATGGGGAAGACTTTGATGTCTCATGGCTACTGTGTGCCAATTCTCACATAAATATGTATTTAGTATAGGATTAAACATATTACGTGCTGCAGAATTGCCAAGCTGTAGGCTCCAGAAATCCAGAGCTTCTGTTTGGATGTAATGATGACATGGGTGGATGTGGACCTCAGAAAGATGCCTGCTGGGCAGGTCCTGTGCCAATGTCTGTTCCTAAGGAGGCTGCACATACCTAGACTCCCACTATGTTCTTAAACTAAGTGTGGCCAGCTCCTCTAGCAGAAAGCACTGAAACCCATGATGAGTCACAGCACTGCTCAGTATTGTGGAAAGCCTTCAGACAGCAGTACAGTGCTTTACCTCTCACATATGGCAAAGAAGCTATGTCCAAACATAGCCAAACAGCAAATCATAGGCCTGGTCCTCCAGCTTTTTCTGGTACAAAGAGTGACAGGACTACATGATTGTGTTGCATGGTGGTTGATGCAGAGAGACAACGTGAGATGCTGACAAAGTAAAAACCTTTCATTGAATGTGAGGGGGTATAGGAGAGAAGGGTTTAATTAGCCTAGCAGCCACTGTCATAGGAGATCATGTCTTGGAAGTGACCATTTAAGTGCTACCTCAATACTCTATCTTCAGGAACCATCAGAAATCAAAACCACTTCACATATTTTTCTCCACTGAGGGCTTTATCTGAGTAGGCTGTCTCTAGAGCTCATTTCTATTTCCAATATCAGGACCAGTTTGCCAGTAAGACCACTAAGAGCCACTTTAAGTCAGAGCTACAGGAACCACCCAGAGGTCTTTTGAATGATTTCTTCCTTTAGTGGGCTGTTGTGGTTTAACCCCAATTTAAGTCTAAGTACCACACGGCTGCTTGCTCACTTCCCCTTGGTGGGATGAGGAAGAGAATCAGAAAAAGGTAAACCGATGTTGAGATAAGAACAGTTCAATAATTGAAAAAAAGCAAAATATAAAACAATAACAATAATTGTAATGAAAAGAAAGGGGAGAGAGAGGAATTAAACCCAAGAAAAATAAGTGATGCACAACGCAACCACTCACCACTCACTGACCAAAGCCCAACCAGTCCCTGAGTAGCAATCCATGGCTCCTGGCCAACTCCCCACCTTGAGCATGACATTCTATGGTATAGAATATTCCTATGGCCAGTTCAGATCAGCTGTCCTGGTTATCCTTCATTCTGGTTTCTCATACACCTGCACACTGGCAGAGCATCAGACACTGAAAAGTCTTTGACTTAGGGTAAGCACTACTTAGCAACACCCAAAACGTCAGTGTGCTATCAGCAATAAATCCAAACACAGAATTGTACCAACAACTAAGAAAAAAATTAACTCTATGCCAGCCAAAACCAGGATATGGGCACAACATACTCTCTGTTCTGGAGGATTTCTATGCTTAAAGTTTCTTTAGAAACTCAGCAGTAAGACCTATCTCCCATTAGGAATTTGACAGATCACTTCTGAATTCCTGTTATGGTTCAATTTTTGTGTATCTGGCAGGTGGAAAAGTTAAAGTGACAGCAAAAGAGAGAAAACCAAAGCTGATGTGGTTAAGATTGTTGGTCCCATACTCACTTGATCCCATAAAGCAATTTGCCTATTATTCCACCGAGATGTTCCAGTAGAGAACAGCTTTTTCATGTTTCCAAGAAACAACACTTTATTGACTCTGTGAGACTTGTAGCTGGCTTCCTATAGGAAGAGAAAGGACACTGCATGAGTAAAACAGCACCTGTTGCATAGCTACATTTCATGTTACATGACAACACTCATTCATTCACATCTGAAAGATCTGCTCAGCCTGGCTGAAGTATGGTGAGCAGGACTCCAGGGGGATCTGAGAAAGCTGGCCTAAACTCTTCAGGACCATTCCCAAAAGCCCAATCAACCTCCCCTAACTAATGATTGACATATTTGCAAGAGGGCAGACCCTATTAGTTGTAGGCAGAACTTCCTGTGTACACAAATCTGTGCAAATAGCTACAAAATGCAGTCAGTTTCCCCTTACCAACAGATACGAAGTCCAGGCAACAAGAACAAGAACAAGGCTGGCAAATGTACACATGTGTACATTTGTCCACCTGTCTGTGCAAGCTCTCCCAAGGTGTCCCACATAGGGCTGCTCGAAGTAGCTGTGAAAGCAGCACTTCAAGAAGGGTCTCAGGGAGCAAGGAACATGGTAGCAAGATGCAAAAGCCCTGTTTTCAACAATGGCAGTTGAGTGTTCCATGGAAAGTAGAAGGCAATAGCACCATTGCCTTGGGCAATGCAGGTCACCTTTTATGACAATGAATCTACCCAGGAGAGGAAACACTCCAAGAGATGAGATCAGCTGGACCACAAACCTCTGAA
Source organism: Corapipo altera (assembly GCF_003945725.1). Lineage (NCBI taxonomy): Eukaryota > Metazoa > Chordata > Aves > Passeriformes > Pipridae > Corapipo > Corapipo altera. Next base: position 1,039,304 of record NW_020884955.1, on the reverse strand, counting down.
TCCAACTTACTTGTAGGACTGCTCCTGCACGAGGGTCTATTACACGTATCTTTCTGTCCCTGCAGGCTGTGGCAAGGAGACTGCCGTCTGTGTTGAATGACATGGAGAGGACCACATCCGCGTGAGCGTCAAGAATCTTCACTGGCTTTGAGATGACATCTTCCTTGACATCCAGATTCCAGATCATTATCTGGAGCAAAGGAACAAAAAAAATCAGCCTTTACCTGCCTGACCCACTATAATTTTTTGCACTCTATTCACTTCTTCCTCTTTTCTCCACAGGTATAGGTCTTACCATCATAAGTGATTGTTCTCCATCACTTAAAATAATTCCTGATACTTACAGCAATATATCAGTGTTGGCTCTGAATGGCCAAGATTTTAATTTCCTTTGCAACCACGTTATTTACACAAAAACAGCCAACATCAGTGCAGATATTTGCACTAGCACAACAATAAATCCAAACAAAAGTGCATGGCATTGCATACTGTATTCAATTCAGTAAATAAGAAAGGCAGAGTAGACTGAAATTCATCAGAAGAAAGTTAGCAAGTTCTTTTGAACTTGTAGCAATGCCCTTTTCCCTTTGGGGTCGCCATGGAATCTCCCCATAAAGAAAGCTTCTGAACCCTTTAGTATCATCTTACAGCTTGAAATTAAAACAAAGTTCAAAACACTCTGCCAAACAGGGTGTCTCAGGAGGAGAGCTCCACAAAGCACAGACCCACCTTGTAGTCATAGCCAGAGCTGAAGAGGATGTTATCAGCCGTGGGGTGCCATTCAATGAGGATCACTCTTCCAGCATGCCCAAGAAGTTCTTTCTTCGGACTGGTAATGTTTCTTTTTAACAACTGGTTGGGGATGTCCCATATTTTAACCTGAATGGCACAGGATGGGTGTTTGTAAGATTCCTGAGTAAAGAGCTGTTGGAACTTAGCAATAACTATTACTGCCTCGGTATTATTGTTACCATTGTAGTGAATAGCAATGGTACCGGCTTTATTGAACGCCAGTCCTTTAAATTTGTATCTTTACTTTTCTGTGGACCCGAAGACTCCTCTTTACCTTCTATCTTTAGCCAGCAGTCCTACCAGGTTTTTTTTAAACTTAGCAATCCAACCCTTAGACCTGGCCAAGCTGTCAGCACAATTATGAAAAAGTTATTCCTAAGGGGAAGAAGTAAACTGCAGGTGTTGCAGACCTTGCCTCCTAACTTTGAGCAAGAGCAAGCAAATCTGAGTCCCAAAAGATATTATAATTCTATGATTCTATGATAGTATAGAAGTGATTGTTTCAAGCTCAATCCCCTCTTGTTCTCTGGTTCCTCTTCATCCTGGTCCTGAGGATCCATTCAGCGCAACGTGGTAAAAGAACTGAGAGCTCCTCTGGTCAGATGACAGCTATAGTCATGTTTGTCCCACAGCAAAATGTGCTACTGCTGAATGCTTTGCAAATGACACAGACATTTATCAAAGTACACAGAACACAACACCACCAGGTGGCCACAAGACAGGTGCCCTGAGCAGAGAGGTTGGGCAACACCATGCTGTAGTCACTCAACACTGGGAGTGTGTTGTCTCATAACAACAGGTCTACCTGTGATCTTCTAGAAAGATCCTACAAAAAGACAAAAATGATCTGTTCTCCTGTGGTGGAGGAAGATGATAGAGGAAACCTGCAACAGCAGCTGAACCTATGCAGGTAAAATGAGTCTCACACAAACTCTAGAAATACCAATATTTAGTATGTTAATAGATCCTTTGGCTCAACAAAAATGTCTGTGCTTGTCATAATTTTTCTGGCTCTTAGCCTGGAACAAAAGGGAAATACTCTTTAAAGCATAGTTCATGGAAATTAGCCACACCTGCCAAGTCTCCCACTGTTCAGCTGATGAGGATTACTCATCTCAAATAAGAAGAGGCACAAATTCTGGGACCTGCTAGGAAACATCATAAGCACTCTTCTCACCAGTGTTTATTCCACTGAAGAATCAGGCCCATCAGAAACCTAAGGACTGTAGGGTCCAGTAGTCTCCACATGAACTTCCACAGCAGCTAGAGAAAACATCACACTTTACAGCTTCAACAGTTATCACTTAAAGGAATGTGGCTCAGAAAGTAGGAAAGAGAAAAATAGATTGTGTTCATGCTGAGAAGAACTGCCTAGAATGAGCCATTCACTCCTCATGCAATGAAATGGCAGGTGATAAAAGCAGAGAAAAGCCTCTGGCTGGAATCTCAGGATGCATCAAGTGGCAGAAATTACCAGTTCTTTAACGTGCAGAAGAAGCAGGTCTTGGACTCAGGCCTGCAGACTAAGCATGAACAATCCACAAGCTGTCTGCCCTTCTACATCTTGAAGAAAACCTGATGAAATAAAGTAAAAGGCACAGATTTGCCCCTCTAAAGAAAGGGCAGAAGATCTTCAGCAAGCTGAATTCATACATGCCTGATGATTTGCCAAAAAGAACAGAAGGGGTAAGAGGATGAGCTCAAACTCTCAGCCCCTGGCCATTTGCATTGGCTTCAGCCCTAAGTCTGCAGCAGTGCAGATTGAAAAGGGCACTCAGTGTTCATGGAGACTATCCATTCCCTCTCATGCCCAAAAGTACCACTCTACAAGCTCCAGCTATGCATCACAAAAGACAGCTGTAATATCACCAAGGCAAGCTCCAGAAAGGCTAGTTAATGGTCAAGAAACCTCTGAGGAATGTGGGCATAGGGAAATTTCCATCATCTTTGCAGAAGCTTGTGGCCTTCCTCAAACATTTGAGGCAGACCCAGCCCAGTAAGCAATTAGATGCATCCTTGCACATAAGCCAGAACAGTGGCTTATGCTAATGTTCAGAGATGGAAGAGAGCACCAGGCCTTTAACAACAGATTGCAAGGAAGGCTTTGGTTCTAATGTCCTTATGGCAATATGGCAATCACTGGAGATCAAATGCGTCCTACTTTTCCCTGAAGGGTACTCAACAGCTGGAAGAAGGACCTAGTGAAGATATGGGATCTGTAGCCTTAGAAATCTTCTCAACTCATCTGAACAAGGCTTGGAGCATCCCAATTTAACTGGCCTTCTTTGAACCAGGCCTGGACTAAGTGACTTCCACAGGTTGAGTTACCAGGTAACAGGAAAGACAGTCACACTAAGAAACACAGCCTGACGTCCTCGCTACTTAGCAGGGAGGGAAGAGGTATCTCTACACTGTGTCACTGTGCAGGGGACTCCTAAGATACCACTTTGTGGTTCCTGATGATGGGAGAGTAATAACAAAAAGCCAAGTACAGTTACAAACAAACAGACTTCTTAGAAAAACTTTTGGTTCTGAGACCAGTGACAAGCTCAGTGTTTTCATTCTTTAGTCTGAAGAATGATCCAGTGTTAAGTTTCAGTAGGAAACTGGAAAGGAAAGCTGTCACAGAGCAGTCTTGTGCACAGACCCTGGGTCCCAGTGGGCGATAGAATGACTCAGCAGTATGCCACATCAGGGAGGAAAGCTGGCAACATCCTGGTCTGGAACAACGGAAATATAGCCACAAGATCAAGGGAAGTGATCTTCCCCTTTACTCAGCAATTATTAAAGAATGATTGGGATATTGCATCCAGTTTTGCACCTCCCAGTGCAAGAAGGATGCTGATAAACTTGTGAGTCCAGTGGAGGCCACCAGGATGCTCAGGAGTCTGCAGCACTTGCTCTGTGAGGAGAAGCTGAGGGAGATGGGCTTATTCAGCCCAGAGAAGAGGCAGCTTCAGGGCAAACTAATACAAGCCTTCAATACTCAATAAGACTACTGAGAAAATAGAGCCTGGCCCTGTCTTGAAGTGCAGGGTAGGAGGACAGGATACAACAGTCATTAACTACACTGCATATAAGGAAAAAGATTCCCCATGGGAGCAGCTGCCTAGAGAGATGCTGAAATCTCCATTCTTGGAGATTTTCAAGACTCAGCTTCACAGACCTGTGCAGGAGGTGGGGGTAGAGACCACCCAACCTCCCTTTCAACACAAATGGTTCTGTGATTCTGTGATTCTGTAACTGCAGCAGGATGTTTTGAAGCTTGTGTTCATTCCTCATATGAAGCTCAAAAGAGAGGCCAAGGTGGTGCTTTGCTTCCAGAAGTAAGCCATGATGGGCCATGCTGCCTGAGACAGCAGGAAAAGCTGGCATACAGTCTGTAACACAAAATAAAATCTTTGCTATTAGTCCAGAAACTGAAAGAAGCCTTCAAAGAACACCAAAGTATCCAAACAAGCAAAGGCAAGTCACAAAACAGAAAAGACAATACAAAAAGCCTAGATTCAAGAGTGACTTTTTGTCAGAACTAAGATGGCAGAGGATGTGAACCAAGCCAGCACTTGAGGAAATGGCAGGAGAAATCTCCCTGATGCTGTGTGACAAAGTGTGAACATACCCAGTGGGAGAAAACACATATGGGATCTCTGGAAAAACACACAGTAGAACACACAGTAGTTAGGCAGAGGTCCTCACTATCACAGAAGTCAACATCACACTTTTGACAAGACCCCGTGAAAGCAACCTTTCAGTGGGTAGATATGGGCTAAACTGCCCCTTACAAACACAAATTGAATATTTCCATTCCTATGTATGACTGCATCTTAATCATACTAACTTCAGCAAAAGCATGATTTTACAGAATAACTGAGTGCAGGAATAAACTCAAATTTGTTCTGCAGGGAATTAATCTGAAATAGGTGTTCCAGATTATGGAACAGCTTTTATTCCAAAGTAAAGACAGAGTTTCATTGCAATGAAACTTGAATAGTCATTCCATTTTAAATTCATATTCTGTTTTTCTTATGCAAACACATAAGAACAAGCCCCCACAAAAGATCTTCCTTATTACATTGATTTGGTGTATCATCTGGAAGGGATCACACAGCTCTGAACTCAAGAGAAAAAAGGAATCTTACTCTTACCTGATTTCTTAAATAACTATATATATGCTTTCACATCTCATCCATGGACCTTTTGGTTTGTTTTTAACTTGTTCTCCCAAGAAGCACATTAGCCAGGTAGTAATGCAGAGCAGAAGGTGGTAAACTTACTGTGCTATCTTCTGAACATGAAGCTATTACAAAGTCATTGAATGGGTTCCATTTGATGTCCAGAACATTTCCTTTGTGCCCACATACTTTGGGATAATGTGGGTCAAGCTTGCCTGTCTGGAAGAAAAAAATATAATCAAACCTGAGGTGAGCCATGGAATTACCAGACATTTTCGAGGAAGATCCGAGGAAGATCCAAGGCAGCTCCAGCAAGAAACTTGTTTCTGCTTGTTATGCTCCAAATACCCTGAGTGCTCTTTGTCTGTTGAGAATCGTTTTTTCTGTCCCTGCTAGTCAAGCCTTGATGATACCACAATAAAGAAAGGAAAGAGTGCTCAGGCCTTCCTAAGTACATGCTACTGTCAAGAAATCTCTATGCATGCATACACGCACATTAGAAAACACTATTAGGTTCAGACACCAAAATAAAACCTTGGAGGAGAAACATCTGAAGATCTTGTGAGGGGGAGACAAACGACATCAGAATCTCCTTCAGAAGACATTTCTTATGAGCAGGAAAAAAATTTTTAGCTTTGATTTTTAGCCTCATATTTGTGACAGAAATTTCAAATGGAGCTTTTTCTTTCAAAAAGCTATCTATTTCTCTCTGCTGGTGTTCAAATCCAGTCATTCACCAGAACAAATCAGAATTTTGGACTCTCAAAAAAAAAAAAAAAAAAAAAAAAAAACCACCATGTTCAGGTGGATCTGCGCTGGTAAAAATCCTGCTAAGTGCCCTAAGGAGTATTGAGGGCCTTGTGCCACATGGGGGCTGTGTTGCGCTGGATAAACCCACACTGCAGGAACGGTCTCTGCTAGAAAGTCAAGTCTGAATACTTATATGCTAGGAGAGGTGCAGGGATTTCTTAACATTCAAGCACCACTTGTTTCTCCCTGTCAGGAGCAGAAGAAGTGTGGGGAGCTCCATGACCCACCTTGCATCTCAGGCATCTCTTCACAAGCAAAAGTCAGTCATCTAAGCAGAGAGACATGATGGCAAGCTGGTGATGCTCACCTGCTTACTGCTTCCCACCTGGAAGAATCATAAACCAAAATGATTGCAAATGTGTGATCTCCTAGAAGGCAGACACTTCTGTTGATGTATTCTCTACACCTCTCCAGAGGTGGGCCTTAGGAGTGCACAGCAGAGGGGAATCACTGCTGGCCCTAACCAGGCTGTGGATAAGATGTAATTTTCCCAGCTTTTGAAAATTTGGGGGGGTTGCAATTTTGAATGCAGAACAGGACATGATGTGTAACTATTCTGGCTTCACTGGAAAGTTTGTTGCATAAACTGGGACTAACCTGCTTTAAACTGAACATCCAGAGGGCTTTGAAATGTAAAAGACTGCTTTTTTAGACTACAGTCTAAAACAATTCTCTTTTAGAACAGCAACAATGCAGAGAGATTTGGGAAGGCAGAAGAGAGATAAAAGGCCTTTAATAAGCAGTGTTCCCCCACCCACAGTGCCCTTTTGTAGGCTTCAGAGCTTGGTTTCAAGCTGACAACTAATAGGGCTGGACAGCCAGATCCACAGGGATCCCTTGATCTTTAAGAGAACTCTGACCCCTCCCAAAGCTGGCTCCTTGTCTGCTCCCCACTCCATTTGGGAGACTCCCAGGCTGCCCTAAGCCCATTCTGCCTGACTCATCCTGCAAGGCTCTCTTACTGCTTTATGCTGCAAAGGAAGAGACAGATGCAGCCTCAACCAAGTTTGTTGCCTTAAGAGACCACAGAAAAACAGGACTCCGAGCCAGCTTAGTGTATAAGATAAAGAGGGTAGGTCCTCTAATTTCAGGCCTGAGGCCCACAGGAATACATATTGACATTCTACAGTTTAAGGTGTTAACCCATCCAATCCCAGATTTATCTACCTCCTACCACCTCCCCCCGGCAAGCCCCTCGGGAAATCGAGGCAGGGGGTTCTGGGACCCCCTCTTCCTCATCCTCCTCTTCATCACAGCACATCCAGTCCTGGGTTTGAAGGTCACTGTGCCTGCGTGGTGTCTTCTTGTCCAGGCCAGAGTGCAGATGTTCTTAAACAGAATGAAGGCCTACCCTGAGGGAAGTCTAAAAAAACCTAACAGAATTTTGAGGGAGTGATATGGAGTGGGGTAGCAGTGTTGGGAAAATGTGCAACCGTTAAGCTAGTGAGAAGGAAAAAGGCAGACCTTCATCTTTCAAAGAAAGGCCACAGAATTCCCCTCTGAGTCAAGATCCTGCTTCGGCATACTCTGCATGCATCTCCCCAGCTCATCTGTGTCAGACACCAATCTACACCCAGGCCACACTGTGGGAAAACATCTCATATCCCAGTTACAGTCACTCAGCTTGTGCCTCCTCGGACTTTTAAGATTTACAGTCACTCAGTTTGTTCCGGGCACCTGTGGCCACAGCCGCTTCCCTCCCTGGGGAGATGTGCTGCCATTCCACCCCGCTGGCTTCAGTGGAACATATTCACCAGGACGTACCTGACACATCCTGCAACAGGCCATTTTCAAAGTCATGGCAAATGTGCAATTAATTTCTCTTCCCATGGAATGCAAAGGCCTCCTGAAAGGAGGGTATCTCCAGCAAAGAACTCATTCTCTACATAAGCTCTGCTGTTCCCAACCTTACCTCACCTCCAAGCTCTCAGAAAGGAAGAACGGTGCAGAAGGCAAGAAGTGGTATTTATTCAAAGAGAGATGAGAGAGCTTGGAATCCATGACTCAGCAGGAGAACAGCACAACAAACAAACAAGAAGGCACAGTTAAACAGAGCAAAGCCGAGCCTTCATTCAAGCAGATCCTTAGGCAGGCAGCCCCTCCAGTAGCAGCACATGCAGAATGAAATAAAAAAGCCTTGCAGGGATAAGAGCAGCTCCCTAAACAGGTTGTTCAACCTCCCCAGAAAGTGCAGCCTTCCCTGTCCTGGCTACCATTTCCTGCTTTGACTAAATGTGTGACGTCCTGGCTCTTGGGATTTTCCTCCATACTATGGCGTGCTTGGGATGTGCCTGTTTCCTGTGAATCCAGTCAAAAGTAACTGCAGTCACAGTCAATACTGTCCCAGACATATGTCTCCAGAACAGGTTGGCTTTGGTGTCCTGGCAGCCAAGGGCCCAAGCCAAATGCCCACGGTGCTGTCTGCATGGGTCACGTCGCAGAAGGTGGCACTCACAGAAAGAACCTCACGAGAAGCACAAGTTAAAAGCTGCTGCTTTGCACCAGATGGCACCAGTTTATCATACAAAAAAAGTAACTGGTATCACAGGTCCCAGTTCAGGGAGCCCTTTTCTGTGGGTGGCTGAGGATGCTTTCCTCCCCAACATGGGTCAGGAACAGGTTTTAGAATATGGCTCCGTTAAGCACATCATTTCCCTGATCCATCACCAAACGTCAACCTCAAGAGACTGACTCCTTTCCATAACTCTGTTTTGAACCCCTTAATTCTTCCAGGCTCATCAGCATCCACAACATTGAGCTCCACATCTGAACTGCAGCAGCATTTATGTTTGTTGCTAACGGTCTGCTCCCTGGTCTCCAGAATCCCCTTCACCAAACAAATCAAGAAGAATCACTCCTTAAACTTCCCCAACCTCTTCACAATTTTATATACCTCCCTCATTTGCCTTTCTTCCCAGACTAACTGAGGCCTAACCTACAAAGTCTTTCCTCACATGAAAGCACCTTCACATTTTCACTGACATACTTTAATTATCCTTTTCTGTATCTTTCAGTTCTACCATGCCTTTGATTCCTGCATCCAATATTTCAGTAGTATTTGAGCAGATGCAAGAAAGGAAAAATTACTACTGAAGACTAGCCAAGCTGAGAAGAGGTGAGAAGACAGAAGAATTAATAGTAAGCAGTGCAAGCACCTTTGCCAACACTTTGAGGGCTTGGTCCCACCCCACATCCACAGTCAACAGCTGTCTGCTTATAGATGCATTTCTGTGATAAAGACAAGTTCCTCAGCCTCAATAGACCATGGTCGAGGGGGCAGAAGTGACTCAGTCAAGAAAAACAGGGTAGTGGTTAATTCTAGGACATCTCTGAACAGCACCAGCATTGAAGGAATGAATAAACAAAGTCCAGAAGGGCCAGGAACTGTGCTAGGTTCTTCAAGCATAGCCAGTTCACTTTCATCCTTAGCAAATATATATTGAAAAAGTGGCATTGCAATAACACCATCAATTAACTTTTAATTAAAGGCTGAACTTTTGCCTTTCATCTGTTCTGTCCTGATTCCAGAGAGATCATAATCTCATATTGAAACTAATCCACATTAGTGTATGCTTAATTATTCTGAAGCAATAAACATCAGATGGCCAACTTCTCCCTCTCAGCAGATCCTAAGTCATAAAAACTCACAAAGCTGGGATTTGTTTCTGAAAGGGAGGTTTTTACAGCATCAATGCTTGAAGCTTAAGAGCTTCATTGCCTGATAACTGTGTCTCCATTCTTTTACAAAGAAGGTAAATCAAAACATAGCATATTCTCCTTTGGTCACAGCTGAAGTCGTGCCACTAAAGCACCTTTCTGGTTTTGCTCTCTGCATTCACTAAAAACTTTTTAATGTGCTGTTTCTCCCAGGACACAAACATCTAAACAGCTTAGTTCCTGCTTATTATACAAGAAACGCAAATGAGTTATGAAATGCAGCAAGGTGTCGAAAATCTGCAAGCAGCAATGAAAGACATGTAAGTACACACATCCCAGGAATCACCTGCCAGGGCAACTAGCGCCTCTTCCATCACTTTTCAATTCTGGCAGCAGCATTAACTGAATATCCTCTGCGATCTAGATCCCTAGAAAGCCTGTCCCTCCTCCAGCCTCTTGATGTGCTCTTGAAAGCCAGCTCGCCCTGGCAGAGCTCACCTGCTTGATGGGAATGACGAGGAAGGCACCACCGCCCACGCACTCAGTGACCACGGCAATGAAGTTGGGGTTCACGGCGCAGAAGTGGTTGTCATGGACACTGTGGGTGATGGGCACGCAGTCGTAGCACTTCTCCTTGCTGGCAGCTTTGCCATACACGTTGCGGAACTTAGAGCTGCGGTACCGTGGATGCCACGACATCTGAAAGGGGAGAAACACAATGCCCTGTGATGTGAGGACTGGCCAGCCTGGCAAGGCTCACAGACCCCTACTCCCCTCTCCCCACCACAGACTCACTCTCCACCTTTTGGGCTGCTCACACCAACCTTCAGCCAGCAAGTGGCAGACAGAGCTTTCTCTTCTGGTCTTCATCCCTTTGGCATACCCTGTCTCTGCACACTGTTGCACATCTCTGATGGAGAGAGGAGGGCACAGGGAAGAAATGACAGCTCTCACCATCACCAGCCAGCTGGGCTGTGTATGCCCAGCAGTCCCTATTACTGGGGCAGGTCCAGATGACAGCAAGTTTAAGAGGAGATGAATCCTGGCAGCACAGAGCTCAGAAAGCATGAAAGATACAAGATCTTGCATGAGAAAAGCCTGGAAGATGGTGAGTGAACAAGTCTTTGTTTAGCCCTCAGGTGTTTTAGAACCAAAAATTAGCCTAAATTTTGCTCACACAATCAGAAAAAATAAGTTTGACAGATCATAGAAGTAGTTACAGTCATCTGTTGTTTTCCCTACTGACAATTATGTTCTGTATGTCTGGTTTATAACTGTGCTACAGCCCTCTGACAAACAGCATTTTAAATGGTGTTTAGATGAGACATATGAAGCATGCTAAACACAAGAACCCCTAACCACAGAGAGCAGTGAAGCTTAAAGAAACTAATGTAACTGATTTCATCCAATCACAGAATCATGGGTTGGAAGGGACCTTAATTATCACCTAGTTCCATCCCCCTTGCCATGTGCAGGGACACCTCCCACTAGACCAGGTTGCTCAAGAACTTATCCAACCTGGATTTGAACACTGCCAGGGTTGGGGCATCCACAACTTCCCTGGATAGCCTGTTCCAGTGTCTCACCACCCTCTTAGTAAAGAATTTCTTCCTAGAATCTAAACTAAGTTTCCCCTCTTTCAGTTTGAACCCATTACTCCTTGTCCTGTCACTACAGTTCCTGACAAAGAGTCCCTCTCCAGCAGCTTTCTTGTAGGCCTCCTTCATTTACTGGAAGGCTGCTATGGGAGCTCCATGCAACATCTTCTCCAACCTGAACAGCCTCAGCTTTCTCAGCCTGTCTTCTAGTCCCCTTATGAACTTTGTGGCCCTCCTCTGGACTTGCTCCAACAGTTTCATGTCCTTCTTATGCTGGGGACACCAGAAGTGTATTCCAGGTGGGGTCTCATGAGAGTAGAGCAGATGGGGAGAATTATATCCCTCAACCTGCTATTTTCAAATAGAAAATTACCAGTGTTGGTCAGAAAAGGCAATTAAGACTATTAAATCCTGCTCTTTCCACAAGATTTACCCAGTAAAAGGCACATGGTGAAGGTGAGTAAGATTCTATTGCTCAAAGAAAAAAAAGTGCAGATCAGGCAAGAAAGTTATGGGTGAAAGAGTGCCCCACAAAATCATCTGGGAGTATGGGCAAAGACTGGGAGAGGGCATGGTTTTGCCCTATATAGATCTCTTTAATGTACATTTGCTGAATGGTATTATCAGTGATGCTGGATCAGTGATACTCCAGTTTGACAAGAGAACCCAACCAAGCAGCTTTTGAGTTACAGCAAGGCTTAGACCACTCGCTCATATGGGCAAGTGGCTGAAGGGAAGCACAAATGCACTCAAGGGCAGGGAGTCAAGTACATCATCACCTAACAAGCAATTCTAAACTAAAATGTCTTTGTTGCTGGCATGGTATTGCATCCTCCTGGGATGACTAATAAAGACTAAGAAAATGTATTTCTTGAGCTCTACAAGCACCCCTCAATACACAAAGCATACATAGTGTGTCACACTAGAAGATTTGGGTTGTGAACAGTATTAGGACACAAGTTCTTTCCTATTTCCTGCCTCCTCCCAAGCCACTGACACAGCTCAGAACCAATCCCACCTTGGACAAAGCAAATGCCTGTAAAAAAATCAGTCCTGGCAGATCACCAGTTGCTTTCACAGTCATATTTATTGCTCTCTTTCACCTTGGCATGTTTTATGTATGTTAACTCTGCATTTTTCCATATTCTTAGCTGATTAAATTTCTTCTGCAGAAAACATTAGGTGCAAAGGATCTTTGATACAGTGAGAAGTACCTACCCCAAACCAAAACATAGAAATGGAAGTTATTTGAAAAAGAAAGCAGCAATCCTGAAAGCTAATCTTGGAAGACGGGATGTTCACAGGTAGAAAGCAAGTTGAGATTATATGCAACTGGCTAGCTCCCCAAACATCCCCAGGGGTGCAGTGTTCTCACACTTCACACTCCTTACAGCTTTAGAAGTTAGGCTTACTCACACCAGGGGGAAAAAAATCAGTGTATTGTCTGGATGCAGCAGTAAGTTCTTACAGCAAGAACATTACATTTATTAAAGGAAATTAATTGCCTTACCAGGCTGTAAGGAACTTCTAGCTAAACTGCTCTTGAGTTGGGATAGAGTGTGTGGTCTGAAGGTTCAAGGCTCTTCTGCAGCAAGGAGTAACCAAGCACACAGGAGCAATTACTGCAATACCTTTCCTACTGAGAGCAGGAACACACAGCAAGATACTGACATCCCATGCAGACTGCCAGTAAAAGGTTAATGGTGAATAAGGAATAAAGGAAATAAAAGGAGTTAAATGGTTTGGACAGTGCTTAGGAAAGACAGCTCTCTCCTATCTCGGCCTGCAGAATTCAAGTTCAGCTACCACAGGAAAGAACTTCAAGCACCTACAATACCATTTGGACAGGAGGGCAAGATATGAGTGGGAATATTATAAAACTAGAAAGAATAATCAGAGTAGAACAATGTCCCTCTTGATGCTATTGCAGACACAACAAAGAGCTCCTTAAGAAAATAGGATAAATATGGTGAGAATAATATGGTCTTGCAAAAAATATGGTGAAAAAGAGCCTGACCAGGCTTCTGGTACAGTGGGAGATGCTGATCCCAAATAAAGTAGGCATACAGACATAGGAAAATCTTGTTTGGAAGGAGTGTGGAGGAGTGTCCTACATTAGAGGTTGCTCAAATGGTCATAAGTCTCCCTCCCTGAAACTCCTTTCATGACTTGGTTAGACAAAGCCACATCCTCCTTGATCAGACTATTATGATTATTCATAATAGTCCTGCTCTGAACAAGAAGCTGAACTGGAGAAAATCAAGGGCACTGTGCCACCAAACCATACCAAAACCTTACCATTTACAACTGAAAAACCTCACATCTTCACTAAGTAAAATAAGCCCCTGTGTGCACTGCCCACCAGTGCAGCAGACAAGATGTGGTTCCTCAGCAAGAGACAAATTTCCAGCCAGCTCTTAATAAAAACAGCGTGGCCAGGGCTCTCACAGATCTCAACTATTAGACAGGGCAAGCTGTGGTGTCTACAAGAATATCGTTGCAAAGGAAAGAGGTCACCATACCTAGAAGTTCTCCATCAGAGCTTCAACACATCAAATGTATAAATGCAGGCCCTGTACAAAATGCATGGGTGAGTGTATAGGTACTAAAAGGACTACAGAAACATTTACCCCCCAAGTAGGGCCCCAGTGCAGTCTGCCTTCATTTAGCTTGCCCAAATCTCCTCTTCCACTGCTGTCAGGACAATGTAGTAACCAGTCACAGGCCACTGGCAGCCCTCTTCTATCAGCAGTCCTGGCCCAGCCCCTTTGATCAGCTCCTGTGCTTGCATAGTAGGACAGAGGGGGCCTCAAGTCTACAGCTACAAGTCTCTTCCTTGTTTTTTGTTAAAGCAGGTTTTCCACTCACTTCTTTTCCTCCTCTTCCCTCTGCCTTCCTCTAAGGAAGAGGTTGGTTTATTCATTCCTTATCTGGTACTGCAACAATCTCGACTATCCTCCGCTCTTCATGGTGTTAGACGCGATGCCATATGAGTACCTGGGAGAAACAATCTGACTGAGTGCCATTGTCCACACTCCAGGGATGAAGATGGAAGAGGAGAACTGACCAGATGGAAGAGAGGCATCTCTGCTCCTTCTTCTCAACAAGGAGAGCAGAGAGCACCACAAGCAGCTTTTTGCAGAGCTGGGCAAGAAATGCTTATGGCCAGGCAAGAGGGAGAAGAACAGTTTTGACAGTATCTCCCATTCAGTGCTCAAAGAACCTGTGCTGGTGCAGCTGGGAAAAAAGTGTCAGAGAAGGCAGCTCTGAATGCTCTTTGGTCTCCTCAGCTCATGAGAGCAAGGAGATACCGGTTTCTGATATATCTCCTGCTCCCAGAAGAAGCTCCAGTGTGGCCTAAAGTGCCATGGCAGGTCTGCAGCGCAAAAGTGAAGGATGCCACTTCCAAACACAGCCGCAGTGAGACACAGGAAGAGCCAAGCAGCAGCCCAGACAGAGAAGGTGGGAAAAGCTGGATTGAGCTTCTCTACAGAGCTGTGCCTGAGTAGCTCTGAGTGCCTGTTTCAGAAGAACAACATAATGTTATCTGCTGCATTTCTGTACCAGGCAGCAATAACTGGTCACTCTTCTTTTATTCTCCACTCCTGAAATCGTCAGTGGCTCAATGAGCTTCCTCACAGATACAAAGCAGTTTCCTGGCAGTGAGCAGGCCACCTGCAGTGTTTCCGACCATTCACTCTTGGAGCTAAGGCCACCTTGAAGCGTCTCCCATCCTGAGTGAGTCCTGCAGCAGAGCAGCCCCCACCTCCTCCACCTCCTGGGGCCTTCAGGCTCCCAGATTACCCCCACACTCCACTTCAGCTAATTTCACATCAGATTAGCTCGTCAAAGCCATGCCACACTGACACATTTCCATGTTCATCTCACCCTTTCCATGCCCTGTCCTTGCCTATCAGCCCAATGTTCAGAAACAGGGTCTCTCACTGCTGGGGGAAGGGGGCAGTGGGGGGCCACAGCATCATCAGAGCTGACTCCATGGGCCACATTTTGCTAGCTGCAAAATCCTCCCTAGAGCTGAAGGCAGAGGGATAAGAAACATCTGGCCTGGCTTGATAGCTTGGACTCAGAATCTGTACATATATGAGGTAGTAAAATTACAAGTTAGCTCTGCCTGGACAAAGACTGTCTCCACTTGGATTCATTTGCCACACTTCATTTCTCTTTTTTCTTTTTTCTTTTTTCTTTTTTTTTTGTTTTTAAGACAATCATATTGTCCTTGGCTCAGCAGTTGGATCTGAAATTTTAAGACAAAAAAGCAAAGCTGTAGCAATTCTCAGCCCAGTGCTCAAAAAAGGTGGAAATCTTTCTGGCATCTGAAAAGGTGCCTGGAAAACCAGTGGGGTACTTTGATATACTCAAGCACAGCCTACTCAGCTCTTTCATGCTTACCAGACATGAATGTTGAAACACTTGTATGACCTCTAAAGAGCAGGCAGTTAAAGATGGAGAAGCCAGTTCCACCACTTGCCTTCGGAAATATGATGCAGTAGCACTGAAGGGACTTTGCTCTGCTTTACCTCTCACTCTTTTACGAGGCTGTTTATGAAGAGTTAGGTTTTCGTGACTCATCTCCGAAACATGAGTGCAAAGGTCTCAGCTCTTGCCAAAGGAGTGAGCTCCTATAAGGGTTGTGAAGTCTAGGGAAGTCTGCAGCACTCAGGAGCAGTATTGGGAGAGCCATGCTGCGGCATATTTACTACTCTCTAGGAAATGTCCGACAGAAACAAACAGGCATATGCAAGTCCAACTGACTGAACATGTGCTTCACCACAGGCCAGCATGTTCCCGTTTGCCCTATCGCATCCCACTTACCCTAGGATTTTGGATTTGCCTGCACCACGCATGACATTTGTGAATTCTGGATTAATTTATCTTGGTCGTGGACAAAATAAACACATGGAAAAAATGAAATATATTTGAGGAAACCCAGACATATGGTAGCCTAATCTAGACTGAACTGAGAGCACCTTCTACACTGGTGCACAGTACTCTGTAAGAGTCACAGCAGCAAGGTCAGACCTAATAGTCCAAAAACTCAAAACTTTGGCAGTACTTTATTCTGCCTTCTACCATCTTTGAAATCCTTAGTATTTTTTATATCCCTGGTAGTGCCAGAAGCAGACCAGGAAGTTATTTTCCTTATATCCTGGGGAAGGCCTGACAGAAGATTGATGGGACCTTATTTCCTACAAATACTAGTTCTTGGGTGCGGCTCCACACCACTGCTAGGAGCTGATCTCTCCAGCACACACTCTTGCACTACTTGTGGTCTGGCACCTTCAGTCCCATCCATGCTTTGTCTTCCTCAGAGCCAAAATTTAACTTGGGGGGAGCATGGAAATTAAGAAAACACAAACAAAAAAACCCAACAACAACCAATCTCAAAACCCAACCAAAAACCAAAGTAAAGCACTTGAGCAGAATCAGATCATAGAAAGTATCTGATGTGGGTTAAACAGAGCACAAATGTGGGGCGGGTCACATCACATCTGGAAGGAGAGGGAACTGGAGTGTGTTTGGCAGCGATGAGGTCCCCAGTCAGCTCATCAGGGAACCACAGCCAGGCAGCGTGACGGTGTCACTCCAGCAAAGGAGAAGTAGCTATGATGCAGACCTTGCCTCATTCCCCTGTGAACAGACATGCACATCTTCAGCTATAATGACAACAGAAGACCTGGGAGCCAGGACCTTCATGCATTCTGCTCCTGACTGCCAGGAAGGTCACTCATTTCCTAATTCCCTGCACAGAGCAGGATAATCAGCCACCATATGCATATGGCTCCCATATGCCAAATGAAACCAAGGGCTCAGCACGTCTGACTCTTTTGGAGACAAGATCCATCCACCTGATTCAACAATGGGCTTAGTGTTGGAGACAATTTTCCAGTGACTTTATGCAAGGGGAAAGGCTGAACAATCTCATAACTTTCCAACCTGGATGTTCTGTGTGTATTTTCTTTCCTTCTAGGCATATTCTCTGTTCCGAAAATACAAGCAAGGAGTGAGGCAAACTGCCTTCATGCTGAAATACTAAATTGTGGTGTGAGTTGTCTGTATTTCCAGGACTGAAATGATACAGAACAAGTGTGCAGAGAGGATGATGCTGTACTTTCCCATCAGTAGCAACATGAATACCAGACAAAAAATGTCAAGTCTCGGGACTGCTCTAGAGGAAGGTGCCAGACAGTTAGAGGAGAATTCAGTGTAGAGTTGTATGGACCAGTGATCAAAGGTGTGTGACCTGCTAAGAAATACCAAAAACTTTGGTGTGGAGATGAAGGAGGGAAGCCATGATAGTAGGCTTCAAACACAGAAAAAGTTGCTACAAGGAGGATAATAAATCATCTGCTTTCATAGTCTAGTGGAGACAAAAAAGTCAAATGACATGTGTTTTAACTCCATCAAAGAAGTTCTCAATTAGGCAGCAGTAAAACTTTCTATCAGCCACAGGAGTGGAAGAGAGAATGGCACGAATCTCTATCAGTGGCATTTCCCAGACAGATTTGATATAAGCCTAGCTATGACAACAGAGCTACAGCTGGCTCTGATTTGGATAGAAGACAGACTCATAGAGCTCAAAGAGTAATCACATAATAATTGTAATTTCATGTGCAGTAAGTCTGCTATGTCCGGAGTGTGGCAGGGCTATTCACCCACTCATCCTGGCTGTACAAGCCCATTTAGAAAGGCATCCAGTATCTCCATTTTAATCAATTTTCAGTTGCAGTACTTACTGTCAGAATGTCAATTCTTAACATCCAAAGGCAAAGCAGCTGGATCAGGTATAGCTACTTCAGAACAATCTGTTTCATTTGAAATCAGAGAATCATAGAATCAACCAGATTGGAAAAGACCTCCAAGATCATCAAGTCCAACCCTTGATCCAACCCCACCGTGGTTATCAGACCATGGCACTAAGTGCCACATCCAGTCTCATCTTAAAAACCTTCAGGGACCACCACCTTCCTGGCCAGCCCCCAATGTCTGATTACTCTTTCTGTAAAAAATTTTTTCCTAATATCCAACTTAAACCTTCTCCGGCACAACTTAAGGCCTTGCCCTCTTGTCTTACTGATAGTTGCCTGGGAAAAGAGACCAACCCCCATCTGGCTACAACCTCCTGTCAGGGAGTTGTAGAGAGTGATGAAGTCTCCCCTGAGCCTCCTCTTCTCCAGGCTAAACAACCCCAGCTCCCTCAGCCTCTCCTCACAGGACTTGTGCTCCAGTCCCTTCACCAGCCTTGTTGCTCTTCTGTGGACCTGCTCCAGCCCCTCAATATCCTTCCTGAACTGAGAGGCCCAGAGCTGGACACAGCACTTGAGGTGTGGCCTCACCAGCACTGAGTACAGGGGAAGAATCACTTTCCTGGTCCTGCTGGCCACACTGTTCCTGATCCAGGCCAGGGTGCCATTGGCCTTCTTGGCCACCTGGACACACTCTGGCTCATGTTCAGCTTCCTGTCAATCCAGACTCCCATGTCTCTTTCTGCCTGGCTGCTCTCCAGCCACTCTGTGCCCAGCCTGTAGCGCTGCAGGGGGTTGTTGTGGCCAAAGTGCAGGACCCGGCACTTGGCATTGTTGAACTT